>NW_008794177.1:283874-315963 GCF_000699145.1 Aptenodytes forsteri | reverse complement strand
CCATCCCTGGAAGTATTTAAAAGACGAGTAGATGCGGCACTTAGGGACATGGTTTAGTGGGCACGGTGGTGTTGGGTCGACGGTTGGACTCGATGATCTTGGAGGTCTTTTCCAACCTTAATGATTCTATGATTCTATGATTATTCTATCAGAAAAACAGGTGCTAGGCATTTGCAAGACTTAAAACCTTTGAAGTGCTGTTTAAGAGCCCATTTTTCAAGGATAACTTTATCTAAGGCAAGTAGTACACTTTTTAAAACATTATTAGGTTTTAAATAAGTTTAATGATGGGTTCTGGCATAACAGGCCCCAATTTCCTAATGTCTTACGAAGGCATGCAGTTTCCCTAGAGCAGCAGGACAAGCCTCCTGCTGACACACACCGCTTCACATACCTGCCCTTGGCCTCCTCTGAAGGGTGAGAATAGGATTTAGTCAGCCTTTACTGCTGTAGCTGTCGGTGGAGATGCTACCAGTAAATGCAACAGTGGTTTTGGTGTTGTCAACCTCCCTCTGAAGGCATTTGGATTCTGGCTATGAACCAGCTTATCCTTTGAAGATAACTAACTAGCTGTCAGAATGGAAATGTCTGTCTGGCCTGGAGGTGGAAGACAGACTGTCCAGCTCCTCAGCACTTGCAATTTTCTCTCCTTTGGCTTTAAAATACTGCATCTAGCAGGGCTTTTTCTGATGATGCAGGTAGTCTAGGCTTCACCTCCAAGACAGGCTTTTTTTCTTAAGCTCACCATCAAGAGTTTTTTATTTGAATTTGAATTTAGACAGCCAAAGACTGTCTGTGGAGCTCGCTACTACAGTGTGGTCTAGGGAGTGTAGGGATGCTCGAAGAACCTGGTGAATTGGGTATAATCTAAAGGTGGGTTTTGGTTTTGTTTCGGGTTTTTTTTTAATTGCCTGCTATGTATCATGCAGGTAAACTAGACTTACATCCTTATGTTAAGGGTAAGGAATTAACTTTTTTTTTGCATGAACAAACCGGAACCCTGATGCTTTCCAAGAAGGCTGATAGCCTGGTCCAGGAAATCAGGAAACAATTCTAAAGTCATCCTTTGTAACCTCCATTGTTCTTTTACATTCCAGGGTCTCTCTTAAGTAGAAGTTCCCTGTTGGATTAATGCTTTTGATGCCTCCAGCTCTCTACTCTCTCCATGTGTGCTCTTTTCACTGTGATCGAAATCATTTGCCGCCTTCTGCACTCCCTGGTGCCACTGAGAGCTTTTTGCACTATGCTGTTAACTCGGGCTGCTGCTGGCTGATTAGATCTTCCCTTCTGCTTTGTTGCCTAGTTCAGCTAATAGAGCACAAAAGTTCTGGCTGCCACGGCCTGTCAGCGCTGCAGTCCCCAGAGCAGGGTCAGCAGCCTGGGCACAGAGACCAGGAAGATTTAAATGACACACAGCAGAATCAGCACAGGTTGGGGGAACCACAGCGTTGTGAGAGGCATCTGTGAGAGGCAGTGAGTCCCTGCTCCTGCCTTTCATTCCAGTACCAAATTCAGCAGGAGCTGGGAGCCTCTGCCTCACAAAGAAGTGCAACAGACTGATGCCAAAATAGTCAGTGGCATTTTGCCTCTTTGAGAAACAGACTCTTTTTGTTCTCGCTAGGTTAGTACTGTCATGTTTCACCTCTAATTTGGGAAAGGAAAATATAGTCTGGCGAACTCCTTCCTGAAAGGTTGCCAAGCTGTGGTCTAATTCTGCTAAACAGCTTCCCACTCACCGTGTGTTTTCATTCCCCCTCTGGTTTTCCCCACAGTATGTTGGTGCTCCTGTGGCCTACATTCAGCAGATCTTTGTGAAAGCTACCGTCTCCCCGTGGCAGAAGAGCTTCCTTGCTGTTGATGTATTTCGTTCACCACTGTCCCGCGTCTTCCAGCTAGTGGAGGAGATTAGAAACCATGCCCTGAGAGACAGGTAATTACTGTTCATTAAAGTTTGTGTAGAAGGCAGATTGGCCCGCTGTTGTACACACCCATCTTCTAAATCACTGCTTCGTAAGTCTGATTATTAGCTTTGAATTTGTAAGATTCTCAAAATTAAAAGAAAATGAGAGATCACTGCTAACAAGTGACATGATATCCATCCTGTGCATAGAGCAGTTTAGCTTTTGTGCTAGAGAACTTGCCTGTCCTCTAGTCACTGATAATTGTCAGGAACCTTCCAGTCAGAGTCTTAGGCAGAGGGGACTGGAAGGATCCTCCAAGGTTATACCTGTTACAGCAGATAGCAGCGTCATATAATCCCTTCATAAGCATGCAAGCTTTGTATTAAAGCAAGTTCATTTGACCCCACCATGCCTATTGTGAAGCTCTTCTAGAATTTCACATGGTCAGGAACCTTCTCCTGACTTTCCACTTTGGCTCTATTTAGGACCAGTTTAAACCTGCCTCTTTTTGTCCTGACATAGTCTTTGTACAAAAATAGCTTTCCTCTGCTTCCAGATATTTACAGGGAGAACTCATGCTCCCCACCCCAAATCCTTGTTTATTAAGCTAAACACATGAAACACTCTTGGCTTACTCTGGTAAGACGGCTCTGTATTCGGTTTGTCATCCTGGTTGCTCCTCTTGGCACTGTTGTTGTTAGCGTATCATTCCTGAACGTGGGAGATAGAACTGTATACAGTATTCTTAGAGAAGTCTTATTTGTGCGTTATTTTCCACAGAAATGCCTTTCCTGAAATATAGTGAGATTGCAGGTCCCTTTTTCATGGCCAGTCGCATCAATTTTACACATTATGAAGTGATTGATTAACTTCCCCATGTCCCTCTCTGTCATTTCCAGCTGACGAGCTCCCACCTTATAGCAGAAACTCTTTTTAGTCCCCAAGTGCATGGTCTTGCACTTTGTGCTGTTAATAGAAAGGGGATTAAATTTATTCCAGCCCTCACATCATCCATTTCAGGTATTCTGTCCCTTTTCGGTATTAATGGTGTTTCTTTATTTTGTGTCATTGGCAGATGTCCCTATATCTTATTCCAAGGTTATTAATAAAGGTATATAATAATCCTGGTTCTCTGAACAGTCTGTAAGAAATTCCACTTTGTTTTCCTCAATACCAGTGGTTCCCCTTTCAGCAGCCCCATGACCATTTTCCTGTTAACCTAGTTCTTTACTGCATCACATTTTTTGTGCTAACTTCTGTCTTCCCTGTGAACTAAAGCATTTTCTGTGTGGTGCTGCATCAAAAGCTTCACTGGGGCCCAAGTAGATAAGATCTGCTGTGCTTCCCCTGTCCAAGAAGTCAGGCATTTTAAAGAAAAAGACCACTTGGATTAGTTTGGCATATTCTCTCTTTGTAAACCAAGAATACATTTTATACACCTTAACTTGCCTCTCTTTTTTTTTTTAAATAAGTTTTCCTTCGAGTTCTAAGTTTTTATTTGTGCTCAACTTCTTGGCTGGGTTTACTGTCTAAGGACAGAAAGGCTTCCCTACTTGTCTGTCTATGTTCAGTGAGAATAATGATGATGAGAACAGGCCAGGTGTGGTGAAAAATGGTGAGATTAGAGTCTTTGAACATCTCCTAGCTTTTCAGCCAGGAGCTTTCTTCATTCTTTGTCCTCTGACTCACACGGGTAGGGAAGATTTACTGCTTGTTCATACTTCCTTGACAGCATCCTTCGTTGCTTCATTTTGAGAGTGTCCACTTTACTACTCTACCTGGTGATTTGTCCTTTTCTTTAAACCATTCCTTGCAAGCTAGCTGTCTGCTCTCTCTGTGATAATTTTTTAGAAATGCCATTTATGCTGTTAAATATGTTGCTCTTTCCTACTGACTCACAAAGCCTCAGCACTGACATTCTTTCTGTGTTTTCAGTTCATCTTCTCCTCCTAGGGCACCGAAGCTGGTGAGGGGTCTAGAGCACAAGTCTTGTGAGGAGCGGCTGAGGAACTGGGGTTTGTTTAGCCTGGAGAAAAGGAGGCTGAGGGGAGACCTCATCGCTCTCTACAACCACCTGAAAGGAGGTTGTAGCGAGGTGGGGGTCGGTCTCTTCTCCCAAGTAACAAGCGGGAAGTGGTGGAGTCCCCATCCCTGGAGGTATTTAAAAGACGTGTAGACGTGGTGCTTAGGGACATGGTTTAGTGGTGGACTTGGCAGTGCTGGGTTAACAGTTGGACTTAATGTTCTTAAGGGTCTTTTCCATCCTAAATGATTCTATGATTCTATATGTATAACTTTAGATAATAATGGGTATATAGTTACCAATTACAAGTTAGAAACAACTTGCTCCTAGTATGTGTGTTGTCTTCTCATTATCTCTCCTTGGCGTTGCCCTTGATGAACAGTGATGCAGCATAGAAGCAAAATTAAACCTACATAGCCACCAGAAGGAAAAGGCTAGGTAGTTGGTTTAGGCACTTAGACCTGAACCTTGGGATAAGGGCTCCCATTTTGGTGACGGACTCAGATATTTCAGGAAACATCTAGCTTTGAGATAAATTCTGAAATTACCTCAGAAGTCATTATGTATTTCCTTGTTGTCGGTTGCTTTTGTCAGTATCAAAGTTAAGTGCAGCTGATTTTCTTAATATGAAAAAAGCATTATTTTATACTAAAGTGGTACAGAAGGAGCTGACGATTATTGACAACTGGATAAGAAACACGAGGTGATTATATTTTCATCAGCTGTAAGATCACTGAAACTTTGAGCAGTCACCATTTGTAAAAAGTCAGAGTGACCTGAAATTTGTAGTTTGCTGCAGTTCATGTTTTTTGGTATTGCTCTCTGCATGCAAACATACTGGTAGGGACATGGGCTGTGTGCGTTTGCTTCACAAATAAGAACGTACATAGGCTTATCTGCAGTATAAACTGTTATCACTGTTACGTTACAGAGTTAGCTAAAGCTGCAATACAAAACAATAGTTGTCTTACTCTTCCTGGAGCTATTATCAGAGGCATCACTGCATGAGTTCCTTTACATTATCTTTCAGAAAGCTTCTGTTCCTATAAACACAGTATTTTCAAGCATCTTTTCTAGTATTATCTTTTGATAGCTGTGGCTTTTCTAGGTCGCTTTCCATACAGTGACAGAATATAGATTCTGGAGGGAGTGTTCACAAAGACGTAACTCAAATCGTCATTAGTTGGTTTCCATGTTTTCTCTTTGTAGTCATTTAAACTCCTCTAGAGAAGGCATTTTACAATAGACCCTTACTGATTTGTCTTCTGGAGCCACTTTCTCTGTAATCTGCGAGACCGGAGCCAGGGAAGACTAGTCTCTTGTATCTTAAGTTAGCCTTTCTTAAATATACCCTTCCTGTGCAAATCCCACCAGTTGAGGTGGGATGCAAATCCCATATCATGTTGAGGGAAGTGTTCTCTTTTGGACCAGCAGCTCTCCCTTGTCTAGCCAAACAGCGTGCTGACAGGTTTTGTCACTAAACCTTCACAGTCGGATCCTGTTGTAAGCCCAAGTTGAGTCTTGTTTGAATTACTGGTTGATAAGGATTATGTAATTGTGTTAAAATGAAGTTCGGGAACAAACACAAGTTCCATTTCATACCAGTGACACCTCTATTAATTTCTGAACCTGTAAGGCATTTTCTTTTCCATACAATGCAGAGGAATTCTGAAAACATTTTGCACAGTTGCAGATATTGAATCCTTTGTACATTTTAGAGCACTCTGTACACTTTAGCCACCTCAGGAAGGCTAATAAAAATTTCTGTAAAATGTCCCATTGCATATGTGGAAAGAAGTATGCAGAGGAGTTTAAGGTCTTTGAAAAAGAATTCCAGGGTGACAGTGTCTCTCTAGACTGGAAGTATCTTAAATGTGGAACTGAAAATTGTGGCACCTGGGATGGGTGAAGAGCGAAAGCTGTGTGGCCAGACAGTATGCAGAGAAATGATAACGGGGTTCTGGAGCCTGTACACCTGTTACAGTGAGATCCTGGTCTATGGCCCGAGGCTCTTGATCCTTAGTTACGAAGAACAAGAGCAGTAACACGGTGATGCAGGTCCTTGGGGTGTTCATCTTGGCAGCTTTGCCTTTTGTCTGTGAGAGCTGCAACGTACACGGCAGTGTCTAACCTTTGTTTGTGTTTCAGTTCTGGTGTCAAAAGCTTGGAGGAAGTTTGCCTTCAGGTAACAGATCTTCTGCCTGGCCTCAAGAAGCTGCGGAATCTGCTCCCCGAACACGGCTGTCTGTTACTGTCTCCAGGGAACTTCTGGCAGAACGACCGAGAGCGATTCAATGCTGACCCAGATATCATCAAAACCATCCACCAGCATGAACCAAAGACATTACAAACATCAGCTACTCTCAAAGGTAAGAGGCTGAAATGCCAAAGAAGCTGTGAGAAATGCCTACAGCTTGCATCGCTGTTTTGTCCTTGGTATCTCCAACATCTAGATTGCCAATATTACCAAATTGGGTGACGTTTTGTTACTCACAGCATCTGGAATGAAACTACCAAATATATGTCATCTCTCATTTTATATCTGTATTTGAATTCAGTTCTGTATTTGTAGAAAGTAAGTAATTCCACTCAGTCAGACTCCTTTCTGTAGGTGTAAAAATAGCAGGTAACTTGTCCAAGTCTTTTTGTTCCTCGTACTCTACATATGCTCTAGCCTGTCTTTTTCCCCTCACGCTATTGTCTGTCATACTCAGACTGTCTCATTGTCACGGATAAATGAACGTTCATCCTGCTCCCTCCTGTGCATTAACTGATAGTTGCTTGCATATACCCCGAGTTGACACTGGATATCATAAAAGTATTTTTCTCTCTTAATTAAAAAAATAAGTCTCACCACATCTGGGATCATATTGTTTAGTGGTTCCATAAGGCCAGAGGAAGTGCTGTTCCTTTGGTTTTAAAGGAACTTTGTAGGTGTCAGGAAGCCTACAGTATGACATGTCTGAATAGGGGTTTTGTAACCCTAAAGTGAGTTTGGTTTAAAGGTTATTTTTTGAGCATCCAGAGTGTGTGCACGCTGTGGTTTGGAGCACATGGAGCCTCTCTTTGAGTGCTCATTCACAAACAAGATAGAGGTCCGCAATATCCTGGGAATTCCTGAGAACAGTGGTAGTGTTCATCATGATGCATAATTTTTTTAAGTCTGCGTTTTAGCACACAAGATTAACAGAAGAGACGTTAAATAGTCCTTTGCAGTGCAAAGTCTTCCTGGAACCTCTGGTTCAAATCACACACCGACATGCACAAAAACAAGTGTCCAAGGGTTCCTTTGGCTGCACCCTTAAAGATAATGTCTGTCTCCTCTGTTGAAGGACAAATTGGGTGCCCACTTGACGTGCCTGTACACTAACACACACAGCATGGGGAGCAAACAGGAGGAGGTAGAGGTGTGTGCAGTTGGAGGGCTACAACCTCATCCAGCTCACAGAGATGACGTGGGGTAGCTCGCAGTACTGGAGTGCTGCTGTGGGTAGACGCAGGCTCTTCAGGAAGGACAGGCTGGGAGGGCGAGGAGTTGTCCTTTGTGTGAGCGAGCAGCAGGAACGCGTGGAGCTTTGCTTAAGAACGAGTGATGAGATAGTTGAGAGCTTATGGGTTGGGATTAGAGGGCAGACCTTGTCTGCTACAGACTGCCCGTTCAGGAAGAAGAAGATGAGGACAGACAACTTGCCCACAGGAAGGAAGATTTTTCTTGTGTTTAAAGGGAATTTCCCACGTTTTAATTTGTGCCCGTTGCCTCTTGTCCTGTCGCTGGGCACCACTGAGAAGAGACGTTCCATCTTCTTTACTCCCCTGCAACAGGTATTCATCCACATTGGTACGGTCTCACCAGAGCACTGAGAAAGTGCTTCCTATAAGAACAGTAGTTCTCACTCAGCATTTTTCACAACGAATACCTCTTGTATCCCATCTTTTTTATTTTGTTGTTATCCTAATGCTTCGTTCATGCTGTGTTTTTGCAGATCTGTTGTTTGGACTCCCTGGGAAGTACAGCGGGGTGAACCTCTACAATAGGAAGCGAGTGGTATCATACACTGTCACGCTGGGTCTCCAGCGATATGATTCCAGGTAAGGAGCTTTAGCTGTGCTACTTCTGTGTTAGGGATCCCTTGTTCAATTCTTGGCAAGCTTGCTGTTTTCTCTACTTTGATTATTGTTATGTTTTTCTTTAATCTCCATTTTCTTGTTTTAGAGTATTTTAGGGTCTTCTGAACATGCTATAGAAAAACAGGGTGCTGTTTTTGGGAGAAAACTTGCTGTGTTTTAAGGAAATAAAATGCTATCAGTTCACAGTTTATGCAAAGCTGCCAATGGGAGTTCCTCTGATGATGGCTTCATCTGCACACAGAGCCATCATTGTTACAGCCAAGGCCCAGTAGGTCTGTTTTGACCCAGTTCCTGGTGCATAGTGTGGTTTGCTTTCCAGTAAGCACTAATTCAACTGGTACCAACTGTGAAACCCCTTTGGCAGTGTTGGCAAAGCTGGCTTGGATTGAGCGGATCTGAGGACTGAACACTCTGCTCAGTGCTGCACAGAATTCCCCAAGGAATGCCTAGGACAGAATTGGCAGCACAGCAATCGAAACTTGCTCTGCTGCCACCCATGCAAGAACCCTTCAGCCTCAAGGACTGTCATGGAGCACCTTTCATCAGCCATACTTATGTAAAATTCAGGGGATGTTTGAGACTATGGCATGTTCTGTTCCCCAGGGCCAAGATTTCGGATGATGAGCCCTTGCTTTAAATAGATTTGCTGAGTCTTCACAGCTATCTTTGAATCTTCATAGAAATCAAGGTCTGTGAGATTGCCACAGTACAGATGTGACAAATGTAGTTTGGGCTGCAGAGGAACAGACTTAGGAGTCAGGCCTAGAGGGAACTGTGCTTTGTAAGTCTGTGTGAATCTATGGAGCTTCTTCATACTCGAGCTATACCCACTGAGCTCCTCCTTGGAATTGTGTGCTGGTTGTTGGGTACAGTGTAAGTGACATCCTCCTGCTTGCTTTTCATCTCAGGTTCCTCAGCAGCCTCCGCTCTCGCCTCAAGCTGCTGCATCCCAGCCCTAACTGCACGCTGCGAGAGGAGAATGTTGTTCACGTCCACTTCAAGGAAGAGATTGGCATTGCTGAGCTGATACCCCTCGTCACCACCTACATTATACTCTTCGCTTACATCTACTTCTCCACACGTAGGTTTGTGGGGTGGAGAGCCTTGAGGGGAGAGCAAGCTAATAAGCCACCTATACACCTGCTAGCTAAATTTATGTAAGGGTTCAGTGGTGCGGTGCCCTTTCCCTGGCTACATATAAGAGAGCTCTTGTCCATACCACTGCAGTTCCTTCCTGTTTCAGCAGGAAAGGTGGTGTTGAAATTTTAGCCTGACTGTCATGTAGAGAATTAGTAGTCCTGTTTATCTGATTTCTGCTAATTTGTCCCTCTTAGCCAGTGTGGTGTTATTCCTTGTGATATCTTCTGAGGTGTTTTCTGTCTTAGGCAGCTTTAAATGCCATAGTGATGACATTTTTTCCAGTTTAGAGAGACTAGTTCATTGTCAGACAGATCAAATACGTGTTCTGAGCTGGTTGTTTTGGACCTTACTAGCCACATTTAAGTTCCTTTTTTCATGCCTCAACAGTGCTCTACTGGAACTAGTCTGAGCTGCAAGCCATGCATTATCCTCTGCCCCACCCTTGTTACAGTACCTCTCGCTACTGGGAGGGTCTGGAAGCTGGGAGCTGCATTTTGGACATTGAGACTAAACTACCATTACTGCTGGGTTGCAGGGTATTAAGCTACCTGCCGAAATAAGTCAGGATGAGGATCCCTTCTTGATTTTTTATTAATATGTCATTTTCTTTTGCTTGGTAACCGAGACTTTGCATTCTGTTTTTCAGGGAAGATTGACATGGTGAAATCGAAATGGGGTCTGGCACTGGCAGCGGTCGTGACGGTGCTCAGCTCTCTGCTCATGTCCGTTGGGCTGTGCACGCTGTTTGGTTTGACACCTACTCTTAATGGAGGGTATGTTTCCAGCACCCAACCTCTTCCTAAAGAAGGGTAGATGGAGGTGAAATCATTTGAAAACAGCTGTTAAATGCTTAATCTTTAAGATCTAGTATTTTTCAGATAAGCTTATGTGATATTATTTTACACACTGCTGTGCAGAATTATCATCAGATGCTCTCCTGGGCTGAAGGGCCATGTGTTTCTGTGCTGGCCAGCAAATAGACCTGACTGGATCCCAGTCTTCCTGGAGATGCCTTATTGCTTAGCAGTGGGCTCTTTCTGCCTAAAGCAGAAGGAATTGTTGGGACAACATCTTATTCATAACTTGATTTCCTGGCAGCTAAGTAGGCTCTCACATACCTTCCTCCTGCAGTGACTTGTCGTAGCATCCAGAAGGGCTTGTTACCTTTTCTCTGGCTGACGGAGGTTGACTACATTTTACTCAGAAAAAATCCTTAAAGGTGGCAGAACTGACCTGCGGTATTTGTGCCTGGGAGACTACCTGAGTGACTTTGCACCCATCGCTGATAGTTGTCAGCTCTTCTTTTAACTGGGGTTCCTGTGCATGTTAGAGTTGGCGTTTGGGACTTTTGATGTGGTTACTACCACACGTTATATTTGTGTCAAGCTGAAAACCCCTGAGAAAGCTCTAACTGGCACCTCACCTACCCGAGTTCTACACACTGTTCATTTCTCATTAACTAAGTTCAGTTCAGAATCTTCCTTTTGATTTTCAGATCCCTTTCCTAAGTTGTTAAGGAAATATCCATCATTTTTCTTCCCATCTCCTCCTCGCAGCTGTACACCGCAGGAGCAATGAAAAGTCTGACCCATGAGGGAGACTCCTCAATGCTGGTGATAGTTTACCAGGAGCCAGACCTAGATGGAGGAATCCCTCTCCTAGAAGCCTAAAAAAGCTATGAATAATTGCCTTCAGAAAGTGAAATATTTGTTGTTTCTGGTTTTACTGCGGTGGTGCCTAGGAACCTTAATTATGGATCAAGACCATATTGTTCTGTGAGCTGTACAAATAAAACAGATAGTATCCACTGGGTGTTTATAATTTTAATGCAGGAAAAAAGGCAATATTTGGATGCAGATACATGGGGGGAATCCAAGGGAACAGTTTTGGTTAGCGCAATGACCAAGGCCTTTGTATACTATCACCCTTACTGTTGTCACATAGAAGGGCTAAACTAGTTATTCCTCCTACAGGATAGAAAGAGTTAATTCAGTCCTTATTTCTAAAAATAGTTTTCCAGCAAAATTTCTTTGCCTTAAAATGATTGCATGGACGGTTTCCTTTGGGGCTGAAACTTAATTCTTCCAATAGTTCATAAATGATGTCTAATCAGATGGAAGACCCTTGGATTCTGTGGTGATGGGGTCTGATGACATTGAGGTTTTTTTTACTTGTGGTGAGTGACCTTTTCCTGATTCCCCAGTGTCTGCCAGAGCGCTTTCCCTCTAGTTACCTGATTCCCCACTGGGGACAGAGTGTTCAAGGTGTACCATATACCAGTGGCAACATGCTAGGATTTGGCCAGCTTAGGGTGCAGAGTCTGGTTAAACTTTGATCTGGCTTTCAGCCTTTTTTATCCGTTTTGTTTACAGCAGAGCCTTCCAGATGTGGCTGTGTTTGTTTTTAATGGTACTTGTATTTATGATAAGCCTTTTTCCATCACTGTTTTTTGTAAGGTATTAAAATAAAGCCTGTTGCTTAGAGATCGGTGTTTGCTTGCTACAGATATGATATATAAACAGGACCTTAGTCATTATCAATCAACTTTTATAATGAAATAAAATTATTATAGGTGAGGTAGGCATTAGTCTTATTTTACAGAAAAGAAAACTAAGTGGAAATAGGTGACATGATCTATGCAGGATTTAAGAAAGAATAAACAGTGAAGTTGAGGAGAATGTCTGGAGTTCACTGGAAGCGGGATTCCTGTGCGCTGGTGGACTGGGAGAGTCTCTAGATGAGTCCAGAGCACAAGCCACCAACCCATAAGTTGGCACCTCAGCTAGGTTAGAGGGATCACAATCTGAAATGGTGAACTACTACTCCTTGTTGCCTATAAAAAAAGGCCTAAACCAACTAGCTCAAATGTGAACAGTTGCGTTTTAGATCAGAGAGGCTGATGTGGTAAATTCTTAAATCTTCCAAACGTTTTGGATAAACCAGAGGTTGTCTCTGTTCACAAGTATATATGAAGTCGGAGAAAATCTGTTTTCTTTATGAGTTAACAGTAGTGTTTCTGTTGACTCTCTGGGATGCTGGATCACGCTATGATGCAGCACCTTCTGGCATAAAAGCAGTAAGTGAAGTGTAAATGTTTCAGTAGATGGACACGATACAGCATCTCCCCTTGCTCTTCCACTTCCTTTTGTAAGCTCTTTCTCAGTGCTTGGCACTGTATGGCAGAAAACATAACGAGGATCTCTTGCCATCTGCCTCACTCTGAGCGGGGACAAATGAACTTAGGTTTTGGAGTTGCAGAGCATGAACAGCTTGCATTTGTCCTGCACAGAGTCACATTACTCTTCAAGAAAGCCTAATGTCTCACTGCTTTTAAACTGCTGGTCATTTAACATGAAAACTGCAAGACTCTTCGAGGACTATTGAAACTCATAACCTGGGACTATTAGTTAATTATCTCCTGGAGTAGAAGCTACTGTTTAAGTAGGACATAGTTGATGAGAGAATTATGGGTTTTCTTTTCCATATTTGGACTGCCTTCTGAAGGCTTACTGCAGCTTATCTGGAAATGGTGCCAGACCCCTGCGTATCTTGCAGGACTGCACATAAGGACAGGATTCTGCAAGGACTCTGCAAGAGCGTACCCTTGCAGATAACATGCTCTGCAGGACGGTGCTGCGCTGTGCCGGGCAGCAGAGCTCTCCCTCATGTTTGTTGCATTCTCTTTATTTAGCAATTTCCATCCCTAAAAATTACGAAGAGCTTTTCTCACATCTGTCTCCTGTCGTAAAGTACTGCTCGGAGAAGTGACGCAGGTTATGAAGTGAAAACGCTTTAGATAAAGGCAGAACTAAGTTGTACTTTCTAGATTTTGGATTATTTGACATTAACAGGAAGTTGCCCATGAGAAGCTTATATATATTTTGTATTTTTTTTGCTAAGGAAATGCACTTCCTGCACAGGTTTTGGACAGGAGGTGAATGGACCAGTGTGTTGCACAATTGTTAGAGCTAAAATTTTGTTAGGATACCTGGAGAAGGGTGTGTGGAGTTTGTTTTTTTGGTTTGTGTAATCTTGCTTTCAGTGGAGCGCTCTTGCTGTTTCAGCTTGCCATTTGCTCAAGGAATCAACTGGAATGCATTAGCTGAGTTAGCAGTGGTTCCAGACGGGTGTTTTTCCCCAGCTGAGCTTGTGAGGTACAGGCTGCTGACAGCTATATGCATGCAAATGTTGTTGAAGCCCATGTCAGATGGCCATAGGCAATCGAAAACAGCATTTGGGAGGATGGTCCTTGGGGGTTATGGCAGGCAATGGCAGAAATAGGAGTTGTTCTTCTGAAACTCTGTTGTTTACCTGTCTTGGCTGTTAGTGATTTGCCAAGGGGTGTGTGTGCGTGCACGCATGCACATTCTCCTTTTGGATCCGTACATACCAGCACAGCACAAATCCATTACCCTTCACAATGAAAGCTTTAGTATTTTACTTAAGTTTAGCTGGAGGGAAATTAAGAGATTTACTATCTACCATGTTCTGGCATGGAACAGCTTTTTCTCTCTGATCTGGACTGCAAGTAGTTCAAAAGAGAGAAAAAAATTTAGGGGTGAGATGAAGAGTTGAATAAAGTCACGGTGGTGACCTTGGGTAGTCTTACTCTTCTGTGTGCATATATTCTGAAGGACAAATCCATTTCAGAGTGTTTTCTTGACTCTAGGGTAGAAACTATCCCTGGCAGGATTTAGTTTATTTATGTATGAAGCATATGTACATTGCACGTTGTTCTCAGTGTTGTGGCTTCTGAGCTACCTGGTGTACTGGAGAACAGAGCTCCACGCACGTTAATTTATCTCCTTCCAACAGAGAAGTCCCTTCATGTGTCTCCTTCGCTGCCCGAGACTGGATTGCTTACAGCAGCTGCAAGGTGTGGAATCTTTTGCCCACTGGGTATCTGAACCAGGCACTGCCCATGCTCTTCGCTTGAGAATTTTTTTTTGAAAGTTTTGTTTAATGTAACGCTTAGTTGTGATTTATCAGGATTTTCACTGTTGATGGTGGGACATGCTCCATACCCTCTTGCTGTAATGCACCCTCGCTGACTAATTATTACTGACTGTATTGCACTGTTGTTCAAAGTCCATCTTTTTGATTTGCATCTCTTTGTACTAGATGCTGTAGAGACTCTTCGAGGCGCACTGTCCCAACCCTGGGAAGCATTAAGACTAATTTAGCGGTGGTCTACAGGGGCCATTTCCCAGAAAATCATGCAGCTTTGCAGAAATGTTAGTATCTGTCCAAAGCAGATGAAATACAGAACCCTTACCTCATCATAGAGTAATATTGTACAAGAAGGGATTTGGCTGAGAGCACTGGATAGTCTTTCCTGGCCTTGACTCTAGGATGCGTGTTTGCTGCTTAACTTGCCTTCTTCCCTTCTTTTTCACCAAGGATCTCATTCTCAGTTCTGGTTCTGTTTCCTCCAGAGAAATATTCCCATACTTGGTTGTAGTGATTGGCCTAGAGAACGTGTTGGTTCTCACCAAGTCAGTTGTCTCTACGCCCGTTGACCTGGAAGTGAAGCTACGCATTGCCCAAGGTATACAGCCTGCTCTGGAAAAATGTTGAGAGAGAGAAAATTAGGGTAACCCAAGGACTGGGAGATGGGAATGATCTTAATTCTGGTCTGCGAAGGAAACAAGGACTGTGTGTGTTGAATGTGAATTGGGAATTGTATTCTATTAGTCTTTTTGTACTGTTTTTGATAATTCCAAGAACTAACATAAGCCTGTAATTGTGGGCACTGCTTTTTAAGATTGTTGTCTGAAGCATTGGCTAAAGAAGTTTAAAAAAGTGTTAGTAAGGGAGAGCTGTATCTGCTGGTACAGATATTTAGCACCTTGTCCTCTCGTGTCATTAATATCGTAAGTACAGTCCACAGGTCATATGAAGTTCTGCTGAGACTGACAAAATTATCTTCTCTATTATAGATACACTCTGTACCTGCATAAGGATTTGAGTGTGCTCAAACCATGGATAGGAGTTTGCAAACTTAAAAGATGTTTCTAAACATCAGGGAAGAGAGATTCTAGAGTGATGCCTAGAAAAATCTACCTAGTTTTAAAAATACAAGTGGTTTGTATCCTAGATCGAAAACTGGACTCAGAAACCCAATGGTCCTTTACACTTCTGAATCCCTGTATTGCCCTGTGCAGTACCCTCCGACTGCTTAAATCAGGACAGTTTTGTGAGCCGAGAGAGTCGTCCGAGCTCCCTTTGTAGTTAATGATAATCCCGCTAATAAAGACATTGGGAGTCTACAGTCCAATTCTTTGACTTAGATATTCAAAATAAGTCAGATGAATTTTAGTCTGAAAGTGCCATTTTTGCCTGTTGTCTATAGATGCCTAATTTTAAAGAGGGGAAATCCAGTTCCTTTTTGCTATGCTCATGTCTGTCCACTAGTGAACAGTCTCCTTTTACCTGTCTTTGCATGTTCTTTCTCCAGGCTTGAGCAATGAGAGCTGGTCGATTATGAAGAACATGGCGACAGAGCTTGGGATCATCTTGATCGGGTATTTCACCCTTGTCCCAGCCATCCAGGTGAGTATGGCTGATCAGTGTGAGTTTGCAGGACAGAGGCTTGTAGGCGCTGCAGGAATGCAGCGTGCAATATTCTGTTCCCCTCTCTGGCTGATTGGATTAAGAGTCTGTTAGTGGGAAATACATACATCTACACAATGTGGATCTCTCCAGGAGCTAGCCTTCTGTCCAGCAGCTGCCCCTGGATGCCCGGTCTCCCCAGTTGGGATCCTTCCAGCAGCTGGGCTTACAGATTCAGTTCCTCCAGTAGTTGGCCCTTGATCCTTGCTCTCCCCAGTTGCCTTACACACACACACGCGCGTGCGCATGTGCAAGTGGGTCTCTCAGTCGCCCCCCAGCCCCACGGTACCTCTGGCAGTTGGCCTGGAGCCCCTGGTCTCTGGTAACCACAACTCCTCCAGCTCTCTCGCTCAGGGATACACACATACCTGGCTCCCAAGCCACTCACCGTGCTCACCAGCTGCCTGGCTCAATAGTCACTAGTGATCACACACTGACATGCATAATCTGACGTGCTCCAGTTGTTGCTGACCCAGACACATGAATCCCTGTGTCCCATGGACCCTGTTCCAGTTGCTGGTGCTTAGACCCTGCTCATTCCAGTTGCCAGCACCACAGACGCACAGGCTCCTACAGGACACATGGGTTTGGAGATCCTTTCTCATTGACTCATCGTGATGGCTGTCACCCCCGGATCATGGGGCTGATCACTTTGCTGTGACAGCCCTGGGAGGAGCCAGAGCAGGGGCTCATTTCCCTCTCGACCATTTGTCCATGCTCCTTGTGTTTGTGGAAATGAGCTTCCTATCGCAGAACTTAACACTGCCCAGTGCCTTTGCTGTGGGGATGCCTTTATTCCAACCTAAAAGTGCCTTTTTGTGAACTGGCTAATCCACTTTATAAGTGGATGGAAGGAAAAAACCACCCTAGTGCAAAAAGTTTGCTCTGAGAATTGGGGTGGACAGTCCATTTGGGGCTCTTTCACCAGACTGACGAAACTGTAGGTTTTTACAACCACGGATATCACTGCCTCTGTTTCATGGGTGGGTAAACTGAAAACTCAAGGTAGAATGATCTGTCAGGGGTCATGCTGTTGGGTCTGTACAGCACTGAAAATAGCATCTTCTGCCTTGCAGTGTGTTACTTTCTCTGCTGCACAGTCTCCTTTTCAGGAGACTGTGCTTGCTGAGTTGCGTCAGGAAGTTGACATCATTTGATTTCTAATCCTTGACCAAGCAGCGCTTGTGCCTGGTGAGCACCATGAACAGAAGTGCGGCCTAGACAAAGCCTCATCACCAATTCCATAGCACCTCTGCAGCCAGACTTCAGGGAGGCGTCAGCCTGTTGTCTCTGGAAATTTCTAGCAGGCGCAGTCAGCGAGCAAAGGCAGGAGCACCCCAGCATCTACATAGTTGGCGGCTACTCTGGGTGCTCGCTAGGTGCTCGCTGGCCACGCGTGACCTGCATGAAGAGGGGTGGGTTGTGTATATCCTTGCTTTAACACTGGGGAGTCACCAGTAGAGACTGCAGATTAAAGCATATTATAATCTAAGAAGATTAAACATTCAGGTTGGACTGGAGCATTGCAGGCTGAACTTCACAGTTTCTGAACCTCTCTCAGTATCCCAGAGGACAGCAGGAGAGGAGCTATGGTATAATTCCCCAGGCTACAGCCAGCCACCTATCATGGCCTAATTTTTTTATTTAAAGCTGATTGCAGAGATTGCTCAGCTCAAATGCTGGCATGATCCATCCGTTGGGTCTAAATTGGGCTCATTCATATAGTATATTAGCACCTTTTGGCCTCTTTCATTGCTGCACTGCTTGACTGCAGAAAGCGAAGCTTGACAGTATCTGTGAAGCGAGCGTAGTGCCAGCAGCCCCATCGTGTGGATACCGCTGGGAGGGTTCACTTTCTTGTTGCGCTCTGCTATAGAGGAGCTTGCAGGGTGCCCTGATTACAGGAGATAAAGGGGTGTGATAAAAGGGACGGGGCAGAGCCGTATAACAGTGTCAGGAGAGCCATGGGAAAAAGAGATGCCATGCCCCCACCCCCACGTTCTCTCTATTAAAGTACTCCTGTTTATTACAGCGTTTTGACACACGTGATGGCATCCACTCTCTGCTCTCTCTGTGATCCTGTCTTTCCTTGGATGCTTGCTTTCTCCAGGGGAAGAATCTCGCAGGGATGCTGTCTGTTAAAGGCTGACAGCTGCTGTGCTGGAGCCTGGTGTATGCCCCTTATCTTCGTCCCTGAGAGTGAAGGACACTGTACAGATAATGTGCTGTACTCGCATTGCAGAGTCCAAGGAATCTGGCAGAAAGAGAGCCAGGCTGCGTAAATCTGGCAGAGACCTTTGCTCTAGGCTGTCAGCGGGAGCAGTGCAGTGCGGTCGTTCAGAAGAGAGCCAGGCTGCGTAAATCTGGCAGAGACCTTTGCTCTAGGCTGTCAGCGGGAGCAGTGCAGTGCTGGGGTCGTTCAGGTGCTATCTGCTATGGGGAATAGCAGAAGAGGGAGGCGTTTCTTTGCTGAAGGCTCTCACCTGCCCCAAGGGCTGTAATGGGTCTTGTCGTTTTTCTCAGTTACTCCTTGGCAGTGCAACTCATTTAGTGGAAGGGAATTTTCTATGTTTTCCGTGGCTCTCCTTGTCCTAAAATAGAGTTTGGCTTCAGATGAGAATTGTGCATCCACTTTAAATCCGTCATAATTGTGAGCAGCAATGAAATCCTCTTGCCTTGCATTGCAGGTGGGTAGAGACCCCTATTCTCCTGGCACAGTGCCGCTGTTGATGGTCCTGAGATGCTGCAGGGCTGCGTGCTGAGCGCTCGTCCTGTTTTTCATCTCTTATCCACTACCTTGTACTGAAGTTCACACACCGATAGCCCAATCCTGCACCCACTGAAATCACTTTGGGTTTTGCCGTAGGGTGTGCAGTATCCGAGTATAAGAAGATTTTAGATTTCCAGGGCTAGCTGCTTCAGATGTCTCTAATCCTAAATGGAGTAAGGGGAGGTATTAACAGAATTAATACCTCTCTATGCACAGCCTGCCATTTGTGGAGCCTGTGTTTGCCAAGGTCTGGGTGAAATCCAGGTGGATGTTGCTTTCCTTCTGGTTTTCTCCTTGAGAGAGGAACCTGTGTTGTGTTTTCATCCCTCTGCTTCCAAAACCTCCTGTCAGATGTTGGGGAAGGGGCTAAAGAGAAAAACGTGATCAGAACTTGCTTCCTTATGCTGCTGTCGCTGGGAAGTTTGGGGGGGGGCAGCTGACCTGGTGGGTTATCTCGTTTCATATCACATTGATTTTTAAATAACAACTTATGTTTCGACAACAGTTTGGACAGGATGGGGAGGCTTCAAGGTTTGTTTAGAGGTTTTGGATAGCCTTTCATGCTATCTCTTTTCATTTCACTGTGCTAATATTGGCCTCCAGCCTTACGCAAGAAGCTGGGGCAGACGTAGGAAGGAGGGGGACAAAAGAAATGAATCTCTGCGGCCTGTCTCCTTCCCCTTTAGGTGGATGTGTCCTGGCTTGGTCTGCAGGTAGTGAGCATGCCACCACGCTAGCAGGCAGGCAGTGAACGGCAGTGGGTGTTTGCCAGCTCTGTTCTGCAAGTGAGGGCCAGAGCCTTTAATCTGTTGTTTAGCCTAAGGTTTTTCCTCCTCCTTACGTTCAGCTTTCTTGATCTCTCCATGGCTACTAGATCCTTTTTGGGTCCTGACGGGTCCTGGCAGAAATTTGTACCTCCAAGGGAAACAAAACGCCTCTCAAAAATATGTTAATTCTGTGTTGCTGTGAAGTTTTGAATGTAGGGGGGGAGAGGGGACGGCACTTAGCACTAATGGGGATTAGGGTAAGAGTGTGCATTTGTTTTACAGGGAGTTAACTGCATTTCTGCTGCTGGGCAGAATCTTTTAATCCTTATTTCTGCAATGGCACCTGCTGGGGAAAGTGGAGCATTACAGCAAGTTGAGGAAACACTGGCTTTTGCAGATGTTGTTTCCCATATACTTGGTGTTTAGAGACCTCTGACAGTGGGTATGGGACTTTTCTTCCAGGGGCATAGGAATGAAATTTGCCCATCAAATATACATTAGCCAAAAGTGTGATTTAAGCAGAAATGGTTTAGGTGGGGTCCTGGAGAATGGCTAGAAACGAGTACACAGATGTACAGTGGAGAGTGATTGATCCAGTTCCTGAGCAACCTGTGTTCCTGGAGGAATTTTAAATCGGGGCTGAGGTTTATTGGTAATGTGCAGGAAACTGTCACCTTTGGAGGCTGTTTGGCTTTGTGATTTGAACGCATGGGCAGGAGGCCGAGAGCTCTGGCTGCAGCCCTGCCACGGCTTTGTGAACCCGGGAAACATCCTCTGCCGGTTTTTCCTATGGTGCTTTGATGTTTGATGGCTAAGAAGAACAAAGAACGCGAATCTGAATAAATATGCTCTTGAGTTCTCACATGGACTTTTCTAGCACCAAACTCTCAACTATTACAAAATATCGATAGTAGGATTTGTCAGTAAAATAGACTCGGGCCTGCACTCTGGGTGAGAGTTTGCTGACTTTCCCTTTTTCTGAAGTTGAAATATTTACCGTTGTCTCCGCAGCTGCTGTAGCTAATCATTGTGCCCTGTCTGCAGGAATTCTGCCTCTTCGCTGTGGTCGGCCTGGTGTCTGACTTCTTTCTGCAGATGTTTTTCTTCACTACTGTGCTGTCCATTGACATTCGCCGTATGGAGGTAAGGAGGGGCCAAGGACATGGGGTTTTGCCTTGGGTCTTCCTTCTCTGCTATTGTGGAAGGATTAAAGGAAGTACACCCTGTGATTTTCACTCTGTAAACAGAAAAGACTGAGCTGAAAAAGTTCCGGGGCAGTACCTGCTTGGTTACACATACACAGGGATTGGGGACAGGATGCGTGAGGGAACAAGACACCCTCAGGTATATAAACGTGCAGATTTGGGGTAAATGGGCTGGAAGGAGACACGGTCACAAACAGGTGACCATGGCTGGGCGAAGAAGAGAGTGTGTGCCAGAGAGAAGCTGGGACAGATTGACTCGAGAGTGAAGGTGGGAACTTAGACGTGGGCATGTATCAAAGATAGCTGTCTCTGCACACATTTCTCTCGAGGGACCTCATCACCACTGCTCTCACACGTTTGCTTTTCTCTTGGCAGCTCGCTGATCTGAACAAACGGTTGCCAGCAGAAGCCTGCATGCCCCCAGCGAAGCCTGTCAGCCGCTCTCAGCGCTACGAACGCCAGCCAGCTATGCGACCTGCCACCCCCCACACCATCACCCTGCAGCCGTCGTCTTTCAGGAATCTGCGCCTGCCAAAGAGGCTGCGGGTGATCTACTTCTTTGCCAGGACCCGGCTGGCCCAGAGACTCATCATGGTATGCCGTGTGGTGTTTGTTATCTGGTGCCCCTTCCTGCTGGACACTAACCCAACCCAAATAGGCTTCCGGAGGGGGCGGGAAAGCCCAACATTTTCATGCATCCTTGTTCCCCTGCAAGACTTATCCTGCCCTGTGGTAAATACAGTTCAAGAAATACTTCCCTAGGAACATCGCTCTGCATGCATTAGCTCCAGGGCTCTGCTGTTTGCGTGATGTTTGGGTGGTACTGAGTAATTTTCTGATATTTGCTTTGAAACAAAAATCTGCTTTTCTATAAGCAGATTTTCAAGGACTGTATGAGTGGAGAGAGATTTTTCAGAGCAGAAATCATGTTTTGCTCCTGTAGATAATGTGGAATAAAGACACGGAGATATTTTGCTACATGAAAGACTAAGACTTTTCCTTTTGCAGGTGTAACTGCAGCGGTTCCACCAGTTACTGCCCCTGCTTGTCTCCCCCATCTCTGTTCTGGGTATCTGTAATGGAAGCGGAGGAATGTGTGTGTTCCTCAGCTCTACAAACCACAGCCCAGTCTGTTACTGTCAACTAACATTGATGGCAGTTTAAGTTAAACTGATACCTCAGTCTGTGAACCATGGCTGCTGCAGTAGATCTTGCAAAGTTCATGAACCAGAACTCTGAATTAAGCCTTTCCAGCCCTGTTTGAGGGTGGCAGACGTGCTGGTCCCAGCCGCCAGCACGGAGTCTCTTCCCTGCTGTGCATTTGTGTGGGAGAAGTGGGGTTCCCACCATCAGGCTGAGTCGGTGGCTCACAGGAAAATAGTGTTCAGTTTTCATGTGTGCTGTGCAACCTCTCCCGATCCTCTTAGAGGATAAGTGTCTGTTGGGAGTAAGACCGTAACTGAGTGCAGGGCGTACCCTTGGTTGGGACGTTGCTGATCAGCTCAGAGAGCTGACGAGGTGGTGGTGGCGGAGTGTGAAGGCCATGTACTAAACGAGTTTGTCTCTTTGCTCATCGTATGTAGGCTGGGACGGTGATCTGGATTGGAATCCTGGTTTACACGGATCCTGCTGGTCTCCGCACCTACCTCACGTCACAGGTCACTGAACAAAGTCCTTTGGGTGAAGCAGGTCTGCCTCCTATGCCTGTTCCTGGAGGCGTCCTACCTGCTGGGGACCCCAAGATTGATCTCTCAGTCTTCCCATCGGACCCTATACAGCTGTCAGAAAACCAGACGCAGCAGCGTGAGCAGAAGTCAGGGCTGGAGTCCCTGAGCAGGCTGGAGACAAACCAGCACACTTGGGCCCACGGACCAGAGGGCAAAGGGAATGGACAGACGGAGCTCGGAGCTGAAGCAGAGGTTACCTGGGGAGCAGAGGATGAGGAGATTTGGAGGAAGCTTTCCTTCAGACACTGGCCATCCCTCTTCAGCTACTACAATATCACTCTGGCCAAAAGGCAAGTGGGCTGGCATCGAGTGCTGCAGGCACTTTGAATTGTGGAATTGACCCCAAGTGTCTGTCTTTCTTCTGTCCTTCGTCCTTCTGAGTTAGATAATTTGTGTTCCACATGGCTTACTCCAAATGTGTCTTCAGGAGGAGACTATTAAACAGGCCCTCCTGTGTGGTGCGGAGGTACCAAACTCTGCAGGACTGTTTGTCTGAGAATAAGGGTTGTGTTTCTCTCTGTGCTCTTGGGGGTATTACTTGCTTGTTGTCTTCCTTTACCCTGGAGGTGACGTTTAGAATTTTGTAAAACAATATGTGATCATCTGTAAGCGATGGGGATGGTACATGTGAGGAATAGAGACATCTGAGCTGAAGAAACTTCTTGGTGAGATCTTCTGGCCTGCAGCGTACAGGAAGCCAGACCAGATCATTATATCCTCACTTAAATCTGTGTGATCCATTTGATCTCATCAGTAGTTCATTCCACTGTTGGCTCTTAACCTCTTCCACAGAGCTAAGGGAACCTGGGAAATATCTTTAGAGAAAAATATTTCAAAGGAGGTCTTTAGTTTAGAATACCTGAAACTACTGGACTGAAAGTACACACTGGGACCTACCTTGGCTGCTAGTGAGAAGATGAGCTGGGTTACCTATCAGGATTTTTGTGTCTTTTTGTGTTTGTTGTTCCTAAGCTATTCTCATCTTTCTATTCCTTCAGATACATCAGCATCCTTCCAGCAATCCCTGTCACGCTGTACCTGAACCCACAAGAGGCCTTAGAAGTGCGGCATCCCCAGGAGGCTAACCGCTACCACCCTTTCTTATCTTCAAGCGGTGGGAAGCTGGATGCTGAAGCTCAGCCTGACCAAGCCTCATCCAAGCTGCAAGGGCACCAGGATGTCACTCTTTACAAGTAAAAGAGTCCTTGATACAGCCTTCTGACCACGCCTTAACTCCCTTGGAGACAGGGGTTGCTCTTTGGCTGTTCGGCTCTTCTCCTGGAGGGAAAACAAAAAATATTTGTAAAGCTTCAGTGCAAAATCCTGTAATGCTCAGGACAGTCTAGCTCAGCAAGCGCAGCATTACATTAATCTCTCCTGGCACTGTTTTTCTGAGTTCCCTGGCAGGAGATGGTGCGTGCAGCCCAGGTTGTTAGCGCACGTTACTGTTGGTGGGAGCTGCTTGTCAATATATATCGATGACTATGGACCAGCGGCGTACAAACTTGATACATATGCAAGTGTTCCCTATAATCTAGTAACCGTTGTGCAATTAGTCATGCATTTTGAAGATTAAGCTTAGATGTATTTTAATTGGGTGGCTTGGTGATGCTAAAACTGTTACTCCCAGCACCACACATGAGGCATTACGGGGTTTATCACTGAGTGAGAGGGATAGGAGTTCGTCTTTGGGAATAAACATCGTGATTCAGTAATGCTTTATTGGGTGTTAGATCAAACTCTCACGCAAGCAGGGACCTTCCTTTCCTACTGAGGAGACGGGCTCCCAGCTTGCCCTCTGAATCTGCAATTCTCCTTTGGCTGTGTTGAACGCACTTGATATTATCCTGATCCCCACGTAGTGTTTTTCTTAAAGTCTTAGTTGCTATGTACTTTTCTTCTTGACAAGTCTGAAAACATTTTTGAAAATCATTCTTTCCCATTAAAAAAACCCCTTCAATTTTCCACAAATCACTGTAGCTTTTTTTCTCAGCTGAAAAATTTAGACCAGCGACACATGTAATGCTTTCACAGTATTTTTCAAACTCCGTCCGTGGACTAGGAATTGGATCTTTTCTCTCACCTTCTTTTTGTCTTTGTGTCTGTCTGTCTCTCCCACCAGGGTGGCTGCTCTGGGTCTGGCCTCGGGCATTATCCTGGTCCTCCTGCTCTTCTGCCTGTACAGGGTGTTCTGCCCCAAGAACTATGGGCAGAACGGGCTCTCTCACAGCAGGAGGAAGAGGGGGGACCTGCCCTGTGACGATTACGGCTACTCCCCACCTGAGACTGAGATCGTCCCCTTGGTTCTCAGGGGTCACCTCATGGTAGGTCGGACGGGTGCAGTCCTTACAAGAAAGGCATTTTACTGACTCGCGCCATGCATCTGCTGTTCACTTTGTTTTATTTAAATAACAGCCCTCACGAAGGACAGACAGCTATGCAGCCTTAGCGTAATGCAGCCGTGGAGGCTAACAGCCAGGGTGAATGCTATATATATAGAGAGAGAGAGAGTAGGATATTGTAGCATGAAGTTTCCTGTAGGACTTTTCCATTTCTTCCTGGGATTTGTTCTGAGCTTCTTGCAATTGCTGTTATTACCTTCTCTGTGTAGCCAACTGTTGGCTTTTATTGGCTGGGCTGATCCAGCCGCCTTTGCTGGCGTAGCTCTAGATTCCTGGTATTTAATGCCTACTGGATCCTTTTTTCCCTGCTTCCCAAAAGTTATTGCATAGGTTTGGGCTGTTAAACATTGCTTCCAGTGCTAAAAGTATCCATGGGTTTGCACAGAAGTGTGCTGCTGCTCAGTTCACTCATTTTTCTTGAGGGGAAAGATGTTTCTTCCCATTCTGAGATGAAACACAAGCGCTTGGGCACCCAGTCAGATGGAGTTTGAAACATTGTGCCATGCCTTCCAGAGAAGATGCACCTCTGTTCCTGATCCTACCATCTCTCTGAGCCATACTTCCTCAGGAAAAGGGAAGACAAACAGAGTCTGTTTGATTTGCAGCAGTCTAGCGCACTTCTAGGACTCTGGGCAAAGATGTACTCATGTTCTCAGAGTATCCCTAGGTTGCTAAGCCAGCCATGTAGTTTTGACATAAAATTTATCACCTGTATAGTTCCTGAGCCACACGCAAGGTGATTGTCAGAGTCCAGAGGCCTCGGTGGTGCTACACGCTCAGCTGTGCTTGTTCTTCCTTCCCAGGACATCGAATGTCTGGCTAGTGATGGGATGCTGCTTGTCAGCTGCTGCCTGGTGGGCCAGATCCGTGTGTGGGATGCTCAGACTGGCGACTGCCTCACCGTTATTCCCAAACCAAGGTAAGTGGTGTCTGTACCCAAGTCATTCAGCTGCGGGCAGGTCCCTCCACGATCACTGCTCTGCAGCCGGTGCAAACCCCTCTGTAAGAAATCAGCCCTCTCCGACAGTAGAGGTGGAAGGACTGAGCTTTTATTACTGTGTTTTAGGTTGCGAAGAGACAGCAGTGGCATCTTTGATTACCAGGAAAGCTGGGATCATAGTCCGGATGGCAAGAATGGTCTGGACGACTCTTTTGAGAACAGTCACCAGCTCAAAAGGATGCTCAGCCCTCCCCAGCCTCCGCTTTTCTGCGACCAGCCAGACCTCACGTCTCTCATTGACACAAACTTCTCTGAGCAGGTGAAGGTGGCCGAGTCAGAGACGCGGCTCCGTGCTGTGGGCGGTCGCCAGAAGGAGAGCGGGTATGACTTCAGCAGCCTGGTTGGTAAAGTGTATGAAGAGCACAGCACCTCCAACTGCATGAACTTCACTGGCCTCTCAGCCCCGCACGGACAGGCTGGCTTCTGCGCGGGGAGCGGCAGTCCCCGCTCCCTGGGCTGCGGGACCGAGGAGGGAGGCTGCAGCAGCCGCAGAAGGAGCCTGGGGGACGAGTCCTTTACGGGATTTGACAAATCGTCGCCGCTTCCTTCCTGGGGAGGAGACTTGGAGAGCTCTGTCTGGAGCCTGGACCTGCAAGGGAACCTGATTGTGGCTGGCCGGAGTAACGGGAAGCTGGAGGTGAGGAGCGAGGCTCACTGCCAGCCCAGGCACCGGGTGAGCTGCCAGCAGCTCTTTAAGACTGAAGAAGCTTAAAGATTGCCATGTCATTGAGTAATGTTACTGGTCAGTCATGAAATAAGGTAAAATTAATAGGAATTCTATAGGAATGATACAGGTTTTGAAGCAAATTTTAATCAGAAATTTAAATCTCCTCTAATGAGAAACTTTCAGAATTAGTTTAATTTTAATTTCATTTTTGGAAATTAAGTTAGAATTTTTCCTTCAAAGTAAACGCAGGGTTTTTTTTAAACAAACACATTTTGAAATAAATTTTTTAATGATTTTTGACCTGTGCTGCATGTGGGCGGCTCTCATTCTTCCCAACAAAGGCACAGGCAGGCCACTCCGTTGTTTTTCTTTGTCCTTTAAATACGCTTTTGAGCTCAGATACCTTCTCCCGAGCAGCTGCCTTGAGACACTGACTGAATTTTGTTGCTGAATCTTGTCTCCAATCCACATCACAATATTGCTGCAAAACCCAGAGCACTTTGTGCTCGGAACAGGGCAGATGTGGGGCTGGCCGGGAGCGAAGAGGGGTGCTGCAGAGCTGGGGACGGGGAGCGTGCAGCAGGAGCCCGTGCTGCTGCACGGTGCGTGTGTGGTGCACCAGGGCTAGCGTTTGTTGTGACCCCAGTAAGAAAGGCACGCAGATTGTGAAGTATTGATTAAAATACCATTTATCGGCAGTAACGCTAGAAGGAAAAAGAGGGTAGTGTGATCTTAGGTCCCTCCCGTTGCGGGGAGCCCCATGTTGTGCAGTGTGGGACGGACCTCCAGTCCGAGCACGGCACACCCTGCGGATCGTGTCCCTGGAGAGGTCGGCCGGCACTGTGGATCTTAGAGCTCTTAGGGGATTTTCTTCGAAGAAAAGAATTCTATTCATCATTTCTGCTGTCAAACAAAAGGATGTTCACTTAAGAACTTGCTGCTTCACTTTAAGCTAGATAGGAGGACATTGATGATTGTAATCGCTAGTGCCAAGTGGGATCTGCCTACAGGCTCCTTCATTAAGACCAGACAGCTAAGGGGGCCAGAGGATATATGCGGCACAGCACAGGTTAGCTGTTATGTGGATCACCGACTCCTCGATCTACGATGGTCAGGATCACAGCAGTAACCCTTTCTCCTTCCAGGTTTGGGATGCTATCGAGGGGACCCTCCGTAGCAGTAATGATGAAGGTCAATCTGGCATCACAGCGCTCGTCTTCCTGAACAACAGGTAATTGTGTTTGTGCTCGGTGATCTCCTGCGAGGGGAGGAGAACACGTGGTGTAAGCCAGGACCCCAGCCCTGACCCTCCTGCCACGGGGGTTGAACAGCTCCAGATGGCAGAGGCTCAGCTGGAAGGTCTCTTCCTTCCCACGCGTCCACCTCTCAAGCTGCGTGTGGTGGAGCGAGCTTTCCTGGGTCCAGGTCTGTTCCAGCAGCCACTTCTTCTTCATACAGATATTCAGTCTTTCTAGTAGCTGAATATCCAGAATAATTCAGGGCTGGGAGATGGGGCCTTTGGGTCACTGGTTTCTGTGTGCTGTTATTCAAGAGGCAGTGACATCTGCCAGTTTATTCTGCAGTCTGAGCTTAATATAATTTCTGAGCCCTCTTCCTTGCAATCAGGAGTGCCTCCTCACAGGGGGAGCCTGTGTGGTTTGTGCTCTGCCTCGGAAGGTGTCTGGTCTCAGGGCTCCTCACCCTGTGAGAGCAGGGAAGGGCCGCTCCTCATGTGCCTGCGTTTCTCTCTCAGGATCGTCGCTGCCCGGTTGAATGGCTCTTTAGATTTCTTTTCGCTAGAGACACACACGTCCTTGAACCACCTGCAGTTCCGAGGTAAGCAAGCGTCCGAGCGTGCTGTGCACCGCTCTGAGCTCCGCCGAGCCTTTTCCTCTTCCCTTGCCTTCTTGCAGCTGACTCTTCCTCATACCCACTTCATAAGCTGTAACGCTACGCTCCAAAAAACCCTGTGTTGTTGGATGCCAAACCAGCTGCTGTGGAGAGGTGAGGAATACTTTGGGAGTTCCCTGTGCAGGGAGAGTGTCTCAAGTGCTGGTTTGCTCCAGTGCGTAGGTCTGGAGGCTGAGGCATGCGTTCCAGGGTCAGCTCTGCCTCGTACCTCTTTCCTTTCCCACTTCTCACTTATTTTCTCCTTCAGCAACGTCTTTTCTCACTTGTTTGCACACCACGTAGCCCCACACAACCACGATGTAGCCTGGGGCCTCGGCACAACCACAACACGCGCAAAACTAGTCCATGGTGGTAACTGGTTTGCAGTGAAGTGGCTCCTTTGGTTCTGGAGTGGCCTGGAGGGTAGAGAAGCCCTGGCCTTACTCCAGGAGGATGGTTGCATTCCTAGGCGGATGCCCTGGGATCTGCAAGCTGTAGATCTGGAATTGGAGCAGGCCCTGCAGGAAAGGACCAGCTGTGGAAATGACTTTTCCCCATAGGGTGCAGAGAGTCTTGTGCCCAGCTCTCTGTTCGGCCTCTGACAAGGGTAACCGCAGCGCGCTCGGGCTTCAGGGATCTCAGTCTTGCAGAAGACTTACTGCGTAGGGGCCACTGATCTGCAGAAGGGAGTTCTGCTGCTGAGGACCCTGTTGGAGACCCTCACTCCGGTTGTTCATGAGCGCCGAGCAGCCGTAGCTTCCATTGGTGTCAGCCAGAGTGCCGAGTGTTCGGCTCTTTGGAGGACCAGGTTCAAATTCCTTGAAGTTCAGCATCCAGGCATCCCTGGTACCACACCATTTCTGGGTGATATTAGTCCTGGAGTGTAAGGCTGTTTGCTGCACCGAGGACTTAGCTGCGTGTCTCGCCACAGGAGCACCGAGCAGAAGCAGCATCCCGTCCTCCCCCGTGTTCAGCAGCAGCGACATCATCATGTGTCAGCTCACCCACACCGTGTCCTGCGCCCACCAGAAGCCGATCACGGCGCTGAAGGCTGCGGCTGGACGGCTGGTCACCGGGAGCCAGGACCACACTCTGAGAGTAAGGCTTCCTCGGCTGAGTCCGGGGCTGCTGCTGCCCTGTAACTGGTGGGGTGGGGTGGGTGCTTATCCGTCCTGCGGACATTGTGGGACGTGAGCTGGTCTCGTACGTGGACGGGGGGCAAAGCTGATGTGTGTACATGCACAAAGGTAGGCAAGTGTTTGGGGTGGCGTGGTTGGAGTCCGATCCAGTGCGTTCCTGAAGCTCCCCTATGTTATATTCCTCCGCCTGGATGTGGCCCGTCGGTGGAGTTAGAAGGACAGAGCCCTGTGTGAGCTATCTTCCTAAGCAGAGCGTGAGATCCTCTTGCCTTAGGGCTGGGTGACTTCATGAATAGCAGGGTCTGGGTTCTGGGGTATCTCCTGTCTTCTCCTCGTCCCTTCCAGCAGCAGCCGTCCCCTTCAGCCATGCACGTCGCTTCCCTGCCCTGTCACTGCCCGACAGGCGTTACCCTCTTCCCCTGCCCTTGGCAGCAGCATCCAGTGACCTCGCTGTCCTGAATCGCTGACAGGCTCTGACTCTGCCGCGAGAGGGGGATGGCGGTACGGAAGATAAAGTGAGAGCTGTTGCTTCGTTAGCAAGAGTGATAAGGCTCAGGTGGTGTCGTTCTGCAGCACGGCTGCCCCGTGGACACTCACATCTGCCTCTTCTGCCCTGCAGGTCTTTCGGCTAGAAGACTCGTGCTGTTTGTTCACGCTGCAGGGTCACTCGGGAGCGATCACAGCTGTGTACATCGATCAGGTAAGGCGCAGCTGGGTCTGCACCAGGAAGAACATCCTTTACATAGGGCTGCTGAGCCACTGGTTCAGCTGGGGGGGGCCAGCCGGGACTCTCTTCTGGTTTGCACATGGAGAAGCTGACATGTGCTTCTCCGAGGATGCAGAGGGCTCGCTGGCTGCTGCAACGGTGTGCTCACCCATGTGCCGTACAAGCTGAACCATTATTTTCCCATCCAGCTAACCGCGAGCTCAGCAATCCCTTTCCCTGGAGGTGGTTTCTCTCCCTGCCCTGTTTGGAGCAGGAAAGCCCCATTCCCGCTGTACCCCTGCTGCCGGGTCAGCTGTTCTGAACGCAGCTCTGAAGCCAGGGAGCCTCTGAAGGCAGAGACGGGAGCACGGGGCTGAAAGTGGCCCAGGAAACGCTCCCTGCCCCGTGAATGTCTGCCCTCCTGGGGACCGGCTGTCTCCCGAGAGAGGCAGCGTAGGCTTAGCTGAGCTGATGCGCAGCCTGCACTGCCAGAGGCTAACGACAGGGCCTAGCAGAGCGTGCCCTGCTCTGCAGCGAGCCCCCAGGGAGGCTTTGCGTACCAGCTCCCCTTGGAAAGAAGGAGAGCCACACCTGTGCGCTTTACAGCTCTGTTTGAATGAATTTGGGGTTCTCTGCACCGGGGAGTCCTGGTGGGCTTGGGGTTTTGTTACCTCCAGCCTGCTCGAACGCACGTGCAAAGGCAGGGAAGACACCGAGCCGGCAGTTCAGCTTTCCATCCCACATTCCTGTGACCTCCTACAGCCTGGGAGCGTGCCCGGAGCACTGGAAGTCCTTGTATGTGGAACTGGCCTGTGTGTTCAGCAGCTTCCCGTGTCCGTGGCACCGCAAAGCCCCCGGCTGTGGTGGAAAGGGCACCGTCCGCCGTCTGCTGAGGTTCCTGACCTGGTTCTGCCCGTGTCCTTGCAGACGATGGTGCTAGCGAGCGGAGGCCAGGACGGTGCCATCTGCCTTTGGGACGTGCTGACGGGGAGCAAGGTCAGCCACATGTACGCCCACCGAGGGGACGTCACGTCCCTCACCTGCACAACGTCCTGCGTCATCAGCAGCGGCTTGGACGACGTGATCAGCATCTGGGACCGCAGCTCGGGGATCAAGCTCTATTCTATCCAGCAGGTTGGTAGCTGGGGAGCAGCCAGGGAAAGCTTAAGGCTGCTTCTGTGCTTTTCTGGACCCCGCCAAACCCCGCAGACCACCTCTGCTGGGCTTGTAGTGTGAAGGGGTCGCTGTTTAAACTCCACGTGCTTTGGAAAACTTCCCTGCTTGTAAACATAACGTGCAAGAGCTCAGAAAAAGACCAAATCTGTTGCTTGGCCAGACCGCGCTGTCCCGGCTGCGAGGCTCTGTGGCCCCATGCCAGCACGTGTGCACCCGCAGGGCCGGGCTGGCAGAGGGGCTGCGGCTAAACGGCCTCTTCCCAGCCACGGCAAGGGCTGGCCGCAGAAGCGGCGTGGGCAGGCTGCTGCCCTCCCTCGCGGAGGAGTTCCTGCCAGGACGCCTGCTGCGGGCTCGGCTCTCTGATGTGCTCTCATTCCACGCAGGAGATGGGCTGCGGTGCCAGCCTGGGCGTGATCTCCGACAACCTGCTGGTGACGGGAGGCCAGGGCTGCGTCTCCTTCTGGGACATCGGCTACGGCGACCTGCTCCAGACTGTCTACCTGGGGAAGAGCAATGAGTCGCAGCCTGCGCGGCAGATCCTCGTGCTGGAGAACGCCGCCATCGTCTGCAACTTTGGGAGCGAGCTCAGCCTGGTCTACGTGCCCTCGGTGCTGGAGAAATTGGACTGAGGAGGAGCAGGCGCTGGAGCCTGGGTGGAGCGAGGCAGGTGGGACGGGGCGCCCGGGCCCCTGCCGTAGTTGAGGGCAGCGCTGCTGCCCGCGGGTGAGGGGACGGAGACGCCAGCTCCATCGCTCTGTCCGTGCCTCTGTCGCCTTTCCTCCTAACTTGACTCACTCTTGTCACCCAGCGGTCTGCTGGGCCCGAGCCCTCCTCTT
>NW_008794177.1:282973-283723 GCF_000699145.1 Aptenodytes forsteri | reverse complement strand
GCTGTACTGGCTGTGTGAAGGGATGCGGGGGGGGCGGCAGGGACGGAGCACCCGAGGCGCTGAGCTCCGCTCCAGCACCCTGCTCGGGACAGGACAGGAGACAGGGACAGCGTGCGGTGGTGGTGGTGGCTCCCCAGAGCTGACCAGCTGCCTGGGGAGACCGAACGACGGGCAGCGGGTGGTGGAGTGCGGCGCAGAGCTGGGGGAGTGTTGGTGCCTGTGGCCTGGCAGTAGCTGAGCGAAGCTGGGCCCAGCCCTGTCTCAGCAGGTTCCAGCTTGTTCACAGCCCTCAACACAGCGGGGCAGGAGCGGGGCCATCGCTGCCCAGCCTGCTCCCAGCCTGCCTTTGCTGGCAGCAGGGCCGGGGGTGGCCAGCCTGCCTGCAGGAGACCCTGCAGTGGCCGGCCCAGCCCAGCGGCCTGCTCCCGGGGCGGAGAGAGCGGCCTGGCCCGGGAGCGGCTGCGAGCGTGAGCCCCCAGACCAGAGAGGAGGGAGGAGCCGGGGGCTGCCAGCCCGCGGGGAGCCCCCGGCACCGAGTGCAGCGCTCACTGCTGGGGGAAGGACGAGGCTGACCCCGCCTGGGCACTTGGCTTGGCCTCCATGTGCCTTAGAGCACGGGCAGGGCCCCCACCCGCCTGGCTCCGGGCTGGCCCTGCCCCTTGTGGGCTCTCTGCTGCAGCAGTCCCTGCCCTATTTATTTATATGCTGTATATATTTATTTATTATGGCAGGAGAGCGCGGGGGGAACAG
>NW_008794177.1:282100-282948 GCF_000699145.1 Aptenodytes forsteri | reverse complement strand
GCGCGCCAACAACCGCGCCGTGGCAGAGCCGCCCTGGGGCTCGGCCCCGCTGCCGCCCTTCCCGGCTTTCTCCTTCGCCCGGTTCGCAGCAACAGCACCTTCCTCCTCCTCCTCTTCCCGCTGTGGGGCCAGAGGAGGCTTTTCTCAGGTTGGGAGTTCCCGCTGTGGGGCCAGAGGAGGCTTTTCACAGGTTGGGAGCAGGCAGGCAGCCCTTGCCCCCATCCTCCCTGCAGGAACTGGGGAGAACCCCCCCCTTGGGGCAGGCGGAGACGGGCCCACTGGTGCTGGGGGGAGCTGGGAGGGCTCGGGGCCGCAGCAGGGGAGCAGTGGGAGCAAAGCACCCTGCCGTGGGCTGGCAGCGCCCCCGGGGCACAGGGCGTCTCCCCCAGGAACTCCTCCATCGCGTGCCGGGGCCGGGGGGCTCAACTCCCCTCCCCGATTGCACTACAGGCCCCCCCACTCCAGCCCCAGCCCCAGGCAGCGAGGGGCAGGCGCCTCGAGTTCCCGACCCTGCCTGTGAGCAGAGCCGGGGCCAAGCCCTTCCTCTACCGCTCTCCTCCCCCAAGTCAACGCCGATGACGTCTGTTAATTGAATCCTGGTGATTGTAGAGGCAGCGCCGTGCCGGCGCGCCTCGAGTTCCCGACCCTGCCTGTGAGCAGAGCCGGGGCCAAGCCCTTCCTCTACCGCTCTCCTCCCCCAAGTCAACGCCGATGACGTCTGTTAATTGAATCCTGGTGATTGTAGAGGCAGCGCCGTGCCGGCCCCGGGGCAGGTGGGGGGCCCGGAGCACAGCCGGAGGGACAGAAGGCCTGGGCGCTCCCCGGGACAGCCCCGGACCCCGCCCGCA
>NW_008794177.1:279531-280450 GCF_000699145.1 Aptenodytes forsteri | reverse complement strand
CCCCCCCCTCGGCCCCGTGCCATACAGCTCCGGCCAGGAGGTGAACTGGAGGTGGACGACGGTGCGCTTGAGGCTCTGGTCGCGGTACTGCAGCGTGATCATCCTCTCCACGTGGGTGGGGGCGACCTTCAGGCTGGTGAGGACCAGGGTGATGGGTCCCTGCACCACGGGCTGGCCCCGCTCCGGGGGGAAGTACCGCAGCACCTTCTGCTGCGGGGAGGGAAGGGGGCGCGCCGTCAGGAGCGGGAGCAGGCAGCCCCGTAACACCCCGCCCAGGGCGACCACCTCCCCGTGGGGCTGCCGTGGGACCCTCCTGTCCCTCCCCATCCCCTGTCGGGGCCTGGAGCCACCACACGGCGACACTGGTGCACGGGGAGAGCGCGACGGGTGCCAGGAGGGGTGGGGGATGCCATAGTCCCGTCCCTCAGGGAGCCCTGCCCCAGCCAGCTCCACGAGCCGCGCGCCATGGGAAGGGCCTACCTTGTCCAGCTCCTGCTCCGACACCAGCATGACGACGACGGAGACCTTCTGCTCGTAGATCATCAGCCAGAAGTCGGCGGCGGTGCCCAGCAGCGGGGCCTGGGTGGCGATAATGGTGGGGCAGTAAGGCGAGAGGTCCTCCACCCTGCTGGCGTTGATGTAGTCGTCCTTGCCCGAGCAGAGGACGACGCGGTTCCTGTCGTAGGGCATGATGTCCTGGTGCCGGTTCTTCATGGAGTAGCAGCGGGCGATGGCGATGGAGAGCTGCCGGGCGTCCCGCTCCTGGGCGTCCTGCAGCTCCTTCCAGACAGCGTCCAGCTCGGCAGTGCCGCCGGGCCCCGGGCGCTCCAGCCGCTCCACCAGCCCGCGGAAGCGGTCGAGCTCGGCCAGCAGCCGCAGGACTCGCTCCGGCCTCTCGTAGGGATCGTGCTCGTTCACC
>NW_008794177.1:271413-277206 GCF_000699145.1 Aptenodytes forsteri | reverse complement strand
GGACAAACAGCCACCAGTGGCCCCTCAGCAGTGGGTCATGACAAGGGACAGGCTAGAGGAGCCGGCAGTGTCCCCACACCTCTCCCTTGGGGTGGGAGAGGGCTGTTCCCATGCACCCAGACCCCACCGGGGCACCCAGACCCCACTGGGGAATACTCTCCCCCGTGCCCCGACCCCGGCCAGCCCCACACACCACTCACTTGTGCTCCACCTCGGCCAGGGCCTTGCGCACAGCCGCGTATTTGACATTGGCGTCCGTCAGGGCCTTCAGGACGTTCTCCTGGGCAGCCAGGTTCTGCTCCAGGTAGACCTTGATCTGGTCGTACTTCTTCAGCTGCTCCTCAAAGAGCTTCTGCCGAGAGAGGGGAGGATCTGAGGGGCCGCAGGCGGCTGGGGAGGCTCAGGGGTAGGTTGGGACGGAGCAGAGCTCTTGCCGCAGCCCTAACTGGGATGTGTGGCACGTGAAGGAGCTTCCCCAAAACACGGCGGCTGGCACCCACCTTCATCTCGGAGCGGTCGGTGGTGACCAGCGAGGTGGTGATATCGTCCTTCTGGATCATCTCACGCAGCTGCTGCTCCAGGGACATCCGCTGGTCCCTCATCTCCTGCACCTTGCCCAGGATTCGCTTCAGGTTCTGCAGCACTTGCTTGTCGTCTGGGGGACAGGGAGGGCTGAGCGGCCGTGCCGGACCCCATTGAGCCCCGGCGCAGCCTCCCCGGCCCGAGCCCGCTCACGGGACGTGCTGCAGCCGAGGGGAGGGAACCGCGGGGGTAAGGAGCCAGCCTGCAGCTTGTCCTGGCACAGCCGGCGGTAAAGCCAGGCATTTGCCGGGGCAGTAACCGGGTCTCTGCCCACTCTGTCCCCACACCAGGATCCCATTTTGCATGTTTTTCAGGGGGACAAGCCCCCTCCCCGGCTCGCAACGGACCACGCAGCCGGCCGATGCCAACGCAGCGCAAGCCCAGGCACAGGGTAACACGTGGGGAGCCCCGGAGGGGCAGGAGGGGGAAGCAGACCTGCCCTCCTGCCCCAGCCCAGCGTGCGGTTGGGAGGCCGGGACGGCCGCGAGCACAGCCAGTCCCCCCGGGGTGCAGCACCGCTCACCTTCGGTCAAGGTGGGCGAGGGCAGCGCGGCCCGGACCTGCTCCAGTGGCCCGCTGAGCAGGCGGAGGTTGCCGATGTGCAGGTTCATGGCTTTGTGGAGCTCGGTGTTGGTGAAGCTGGCCTTCTCGTGCACCTCCATGTACTTGGAGCACTCCTTGCTGACCTCGGCCAGCCCCGGGGATGGCGGCGGAGGGGACCCCTGGGGCGGTGGGACCTTCCCAAGCAGCTCCTGCAGCTTCTGCTCCTGAGCCTCATCCTCCTCGAGGAGGTCATGGATCTCCTTCAGGGAAGCCTCCACGTCGGTGAAGACCCCGGAGAGCACTGGAGGGGAGAGACACAGAGGCTGGGCAAAGGGCTGAACCACCGCCTGCTGCGAGCTCTCCTGGCCCCTGCCTGCTCCAAGCCCGAAGCCAGGCACTGACACAGCAGCCTGAAGAATAAATCCGGCTGTGGGCAACCAGAGAAGGCAAGGACACCCCGGCCCAGACGTCTGGGTGCTGGGCTCAGGGCCTGCCTGCGCCGGGGAGAGGCCCGCAACGGGCTCTGGACAGCACCGACCCCCTTGGCTGCAGCCCACAGGTGGGACACGGGGGGGCTGCAGTCACCAGCGGGGCGACGGCTGGCCTGGCCTGCGAGGAAGCAGCATCCCCCACGACCGGCCAACAAGAAAAACACTTTGGGGTTCAGGAATTTATATCGACAAAGAATTAGCGATCGGAGCGGCCGTTCCCAACGCCAAGCCCCAGCCGGGGAGCAGCGTGCCTGCCCCCCGGGGCCAGCCCAGACATCCCCGGTCGTTCCCCCCCCCCATCAGTCCCCATGTCCTTACCCTGCATGGACTGGACAAGGTTCTTGACGGTGTCGGGGCGCACGCTGAGCGCGGCGCATTTCTCCATCAGGATGGGGGGGATGTGGCTGTACATGTCCAGGTTGTCCACGGTCTCGGGGTCCAGCTGCATGGAGTCCATGAACTGGCTACAGGCGAGAGAAGAAGCCCCTGAGTGGTGGCAGAGCCTCCCCACCTCCCTGCAGGTCCCCCCCATCCCAAACCACAGCCAGCTCGGGGCGCAGCACTGCAGCATCGCCCCCGATGGTCTGGGCAAAGCTGCAGGGTGGATTTGGGGACTGGAACCCGCTGGGGGACGGGGTCTGCCCCAGAGCTGGGCAAACTGGGACTTGACCATGCTCAGCATGAGGGTGACAAGAGATCAGGGACGTCTGTGTTCCCGTCGGCACCGGGGTGGGAAACCCAGCGAGGGAATCATCGGGACACCCCTGTGCCAGGCCGGGGGGAGCCCCAGCCGCTGCCTGAGTCTCCAGCGGGGAGGAATTGGCCAGGGCCCCGTTCAGGTACGGCTCACACGTACTCCAGCACTTCGTTCTTGGCTTCGATCTTTGCCATCACGTCTCTCAGCAGTTTGGCCTTCTCCTCGCTACGACAGAGGAGAAAAAAAAAAAATCCTTTAGCGCTGCGACAGCGGTAGGGAAACCTCCGCCGCAAATCACAAGTGCTCCAAGACCTGCGGGAATCGGCCGGAGCCTCGTCCGTCCCGGGGCCTGCCGCCCGCGGCCCTTTGGGGCAGCAAGGCCAGCTCCAGCTGCCAGGAGAGACAACGGACAGGAGCCGGACACGAGGACGACTCGGGGACATTTGGGGAGGGCTGGTGGTTCCCCAAAAAAACCACCATGGCTGGTTTGGTCCCCTCCAGCTCCCTTCAGCCTGCAGAGAGGCTGAGCTGGGGCACGGGCTCCTTGTTGAGCTCGGTGCTGGAGATCTGCGTCCCTGGCTCCGCGACCGCTGCGGCAGGCAGCTGCCTGGCTGTCCTGCTCCGGCCAGAGCCGTGCCCGCCCGCGCCGCAGCCCGGGACACACCTGTACAGCGAAGAGGCCTCGTGGGCAGCCATGGGCACCAGCTTGGCAAATATATCGGGGCCGGTGACGGCCGGATCCGTGGGGTTGACGGGGAGGGCTTTCACCAAGGGAGCACCTGGGGGTCGAAGACACAACACATGCCTGAAACCTCCATGGGGAACTGATTGTTCCTAAGACAGGTCCTCCCACTCAACACCTTCATTCCTGGCAGATCCTGGGAGAGCAGGGCCTCACAGCATGAAGCCCCACTGGCCCCAAGGGTCCCAGAGCCCCGTGGATCCACCGTGGGTCACACTGTGTGGGTCCCTCTCCCATCAGGAGCTGGCAGGAGAGGGCACTGCCCGTCCTCACCTTTCACAGACTGCAGGGTGTCCAGCGCAGGCACAGCTTCGTGGTAGATGAAGTCGTTGTCCTTTTTGGCCGAATTGTACCTGGAAACAAGAAGCGATGCGTTGGTGAGGAGCAGACAGTGCTCCCGGCTCCCTGAGCTCGCTCCCAGTGGGGTCAGGCCCTGGGTCTCTTGGGTTTGCTCCAGGGAGAGCAAAGAGCAACTTCCACGGCAGCCACACGTCCCGAGAGCCTCAGGCAGCACGGGGTGCTTGGCTTTGCCTGTCGGGGGACACCGGGGACACTCCCTGGGCTGCTTTGGCCACCAGGTATTTCTGATTCACAGAGAAGCAGGACGGTCACGTTCAGGGGTGCCCTGTGCACGGACTCACTTGCCACCGATCACATCCATGGTGAATCTCAGGGCTTCCTGGACGGTTTCTGGCTGGCCCTGCAGAAATGAGAGCGAGTTAGCGCAGGCAGGGAACGCGTATCGCTGTCCCAGCAGCTGATCGCAGCCCTGCATGCCGCGGCCACAGCCTGAGCGTGCCCAGAGGCAGCAGCAGCCTCGCCAGCCATCTCCTTGTGCCCCATAAAGGAACGGAGATGCCTTGCAGGCAGCCCCAAATCCTCCATGTCCCTGTTCCACACGCAGACCCTGCCACGGGGCTGTCCTCGGTTTCCCAAGCACGGCAGCACTGACAGCAGGGGCTCTGTGGGGAGCCCACCAACGCGGCAGGGCTGCGTGCTGCAGACCCACGGCCCTTCTGGAGCTGCCCACCTGCTCCTGAATGATCAAAACCAAACCAATCCCCCCTAAAGCCCTGGGAGACCAAGCGGCCAGGAGATAGCAGAGCCTGGGGCTTGGCTGGATGTCCCAGAGGGGAGCAAAGCGATGCTTGGGGAAGCCAGCACAGGTTTGCCAACCTACTGAACGCCAAGGAAAGCTTTTAAACTGACACCAATTCTCATCTTCTCAGTCTGGCATCCCACTGGACTGAGCCACTGCTCAGCACAGTAACTTTAAAAAAACCCGAATACTGCTACCAGATGGAGCAGGAACGCACCTTTGCCAGCTTGATAGCTTCGTTGAGTTTATCCAGAGCGCTCTGGAAGTAGATGACCTGCAGAGAGACTGGGAATTAGGGTTACCAGGGTTGGCACGGAAGTAGGTGCCCTCACTTTGCACAGAAACACCACCACCAGCCCCTGAGAGCTGCAGCTTCCTTCAGCGTAACGGGGCTTTCCGAGAACACCCACAAACGCCTGCAGGAGGCAGGACATCGCTGGTGACACACTCATGTCCCCAGCGCTGCGGATACCCAGCGTCACTAGCGTGACAATCTCTTCCAGGACTCAACCCTCCCAAGGCAGGACGACGATCCAGAGCCCGGACTGGATGAGGTGGGCTGACATGGCTCTGCTTACCCTTTCCCCAAACTTCTGCTGCTCCTCGGCCTGTTTTCCCATGTGCAGCTGCAAGAAAACACGCATCGGCGGTGTCAGAGCTCCTTAACTCGAGGGAGAGCTTTGAAACGGGCAAGAAGCAGAGCAGCCAAAGCCCCTTCGTCGGTGGTGTTGCGGTGAGCACCGCTCCACAGCGGGTGTGAGCAGCCCAAGCCGGGGTGGGAGCAAAGGGCAGGTCCCCCCCACCGCAGCCAAGCAGCCCCCGTAGTTGGTCTCCCCACTTACATGGGCCACAGCAGCAAAATAATAGATCTTCATCTGAACCAGCTTCTTCCAGTCCTTCTGGATCTTTCCCAGCAGCGAGGCTGTCTCCGAGTTTTCCAGCGCCCGGCAGGCCTCTTTGTAGTAATCCACCACCTACGGAGAGAGGGACGGGTGTTCGGAAACCCCCCAGAAAGCCGGATCCCAGGTGGGACTGAGAGCAGCAAGGGAAAGGAGGATTCAACGGCACCAGCGTTTGTGCCCACGGCCTCAGACCACCCAGCCAGCGCAGCAAAACGGCCGGTGGGAACCCCGCGGATGCGTTTTGGGTCAGAGCCAGGGACTAGTGACATCACCATGATAAGCCTACCCCACACGGTGGGTTAGAATCATAGAATCGTAGAATGGTTTGGGTTGGAAGGGACCTTAAAGATCATCTAGTCCAACCCCCCTGCCGTGGGCAGGGACATCTTCAACTAGACCAGGTTGCTCAGAGCCCCGTCCAGCCTGACCTGGAATGTTTCCAGGGATGGGGCATCCACCACCTCTCGGGGCAACCTGGGCCAGTGTCTCACCACCCTCATAGTGAAGAATTTCTTCCTAATTTCTTCTAATCTAAATTTACCCTCTTTCAGTTTAGAACCATTACCCCTCATCCTGTCACTGCACTCCCTGATAAAGAGCCCCTCCCCACCTTTCCTGTAAGCCCCCTTTAAGTACTGACAGGCTGCAATAAGGTCTCCCCGGAGCCTTCTCTTCTCCAGGCTAAATAACCCCAACTCTCTCAGCCTTTCTTCACAGGAGAGGTGTTCCATCCCCCT
>NW_008794177.1:267798-271242 GCF_000699145.1 Aptenodytes forsteri | reverse complement strand
CCAGTACCCCCAAGTCCTTCTCGGCAGGGCTGCTCTCAACCCCTTCACCCCCAGCCTGTAGTGATAGCGGGGGTTGCCCCGACCTGGGTGCAGGACCTTGCACTTGGCCGTGTTAAACCTCATGAGGTTCACACGGGCCCACCTCTCCAGCCTGTCAAGCTCCCTCTGGATGGCGTCCCGTCCCTCTAGAGTATCTTACGCTCTCCTTTGAGGAGCTGGTGGTTGTGCTCACAGCCCGAGGCGATGGCAGCACCCCGTACCACTGTTTGAGCACCACTGACGCTGTGCAGGGTCTGGGACACCCTCCCCGAGCTCCCGATCCCACGCGTCGCTCCGCGGTGCTGGGAACAGCAAGCGCTGAGGCAGAAGCGGCCAGAGTTCAGCACAGCAGAGACTGCCCAGGAGCTCACCTGGGCGCTGATCCGGGCCACGAGGAAACTCTTCCTGTTGTCCAGCATGGACTTCTCCAGGAGACACTCCTGCGCCTGGCCCTGCCGAAGACAAGAGGGGAACACTCGGTTTCTCCTACACCTTGGGACACCCCCCTGCACCCAAGCCAGCGCCAGGCCCCGACCCCTGGCAGAACCCACCAGCTACAGCCCCTTTCTTGAGGGGTCAGTGGAGCACAGTAAACACCAGCCCCAAGGGATGCCCCAAGAGCCGGCTCCAAGCGCTTGGACTCAGCGAGGAGCACCCAACCCTACGAACACCCCTCTCCCGGTCGAGCGGCAGCTGCCCTCGAGGTGTGCGAGGAGCCATCCCAGTGTGACCAGTGCCCCAGCGGAGGCAGAACCCAGCTCCTACCAGCATGAGGTTGATGTTGAGGTTGAGGATCTGGTGGCTCATGTCTACACTGTAGGAGTGGGGGAAGTGATCCCGCAGGTACGTAAACGCCCCGGCGGCGCACTGGAAATGGGTGCAGGAAACCTTCATGCCCTGAGAGGACGGGAGAACGCGTGTCAGGCGTGCGCAGCCCTCTTGCACGCATGCCAAGCCAGCCAATGTCCGTAGGCACGTGCTGCCGGACGCGAGGCATTTGTGGAGACTCGGCAAGACTGGAAAAGCAGTGACCTCCCTTCACACGGGGCGTTAGGGTGGTAAACCCCAGCTCAGCAGGGGTTAGGTGTTCCCTGCCTCCTCCGAGACCCCAAAAAGCAGCCGCCACAAGCCTGGGGCGAGTTCCTGGGGCTCAGAGGGCTCTAAACAGCTCGGTGCTTTCCCCTGGCCGTGCACGCCCCAAGCTGCGTCAGATCTCTCCCCTCCTGGCCCTACGTGCTGAGGGTGGGAGGAAGGTCAGCCCGGCCAGCAAGCAGGCAGAGCCTCGCTGGAGCAGGGACGGCACCGATGGGGCAGGGAGGGACACAATCACAAGGAGGTGGCTCCTCGTAACACTTTACAGCGATACTAGGTCACAGCAGACATCTAGAGCTGGTGGCTGACGTAGAGACGCTTGTAACCACCCAGGTTACAGAGGAGAAGTCCTCAACGCTACCGGTTCGTGGCTGTTAACCACACGGGAGAGAAAAGTCATTGAGGGAGGAGCCACGGGGATCGTTACCTCCTCGGACACTCTCTTGTCCATGGCGCCCAGCATGGAGTGCAGCGCACCTGCGGAAAGAGGAGGGTGGCTCAGCAGGACGAGCACGCCCTGCCAGCCCCACTCACCGCTCCCGGAGACTGGGGGTCTTGTACCAGGGAAGCCTAAATCTGCGGCAAGTCAGACACAGACACCCAGCAGCACCCAGCTGGCTCTCTGTGCCAGCAGAGAACCGTGGCACTCAGGGCACCCGTACCAGGGAAGCCTAAATCTGCGGCAAGTCGGCCACAGACACCCAGCTGGCTCTCTGTGCCAGCAGGGAACCGTGGCACTCGGGGCACCCATCTCGGAGGGCACCCACACGCTGCAGTGCCCTGCGAAAAGACTGCGCACGCAAGTCATTCAGCACAGGAAAGTCCCAGGCTGGAAACAAACCCTAAATACTAAAAAGTGAGTATCTAACGCCCTCCTGGTTTAACAGACACGTTTCTACCGACTTCAGGGAGCAGCCGCCTCTCGAAAGGGGCCTGGGCACCACATCAGCTCCTGCTGTGCAGCGTGTGGCCCTGCAGTGCGTGGGGTTTAAGCTACACCTGCGCAGGGTCGGCTGGGAGAGCGCAGTCAGCTCCCGAGCTGCAGGGAAAGGGGCAGCCGCGATGCCAGGGATGGGAGTGTTTTCAGCTGCATTAAGTGTCCAGGGGCTGAGCGTCACCTGCCCTTTGGGGCTGCCAAGAAAAGCCCCACTCTGAGCTGTGATTGACCATGGCTGGAGAGCAAGGGTCGGGGAACAAGTGTTAGATTGGATGTTTTTACGCCCATTTGCTGCTTTTGAGGAGATGGGATGCTGGATGAGCTGGACAAAGCCCGACTGCGGCTGTCACCGTGCCAGAAAGGGCATCTGTAACGCCGCAACCTGATGTTGTCAGCCTCCTCGGTGCAACCTCTGGCCAAGACGCAGGGCAGCGCACGACCAGGATGCGCTCAGACCAGGAGGAAAAGAGACGAGGCTTCCGACAAAAGCCAAAGTCAACCTCTTGTGCAACTCCGACGCTGAGCACCCAGCCCCGCAGGCAGCACAGAGGAGGGGAAGACGCACAACCAGGCTGAGCCACGGCTGCTGGTGGGACCAGGTGGGCCGTGCTGCTGCCTGGCTGCTCCGAGGAAGGCTGACACGGAGCTCAGAGCAAAGGCTGGGCAGAGAGGGGGGGACATCCCTCGCGCCCAGGGCAGACCAAGGGGGCAGCCGGTCTCCCAGGCCCTTACCCAGGTTGTAGAGGATGCATGCCTGCTCATACTTGATGTCCTCATGAGTCACCGTCTTGCCTGAGAAGATCTCGGTCCTGCGAGTAGAGAAGCGTGGTCACCAGATGTAGATGGAGGTACCGGTGTTCCTGGGCACGGGCCACGTGCCAGGAAAAGGATTTGTCAGGAGACGCACTCCCTCAGAGGTTCGGAGAAGGGGCCCTCCTGCCTGGTGTCACCCTGTGCATCGAATCAAGGTGCCAGAGGCGCTGGGAGCTGGTGGGATGACGCGTCTCCACACAGCGGGCTTATTTTGGCTTTGTAAGCCCACGGACACCCCGTTTACACACAGCCAAGCAACTCTGCCACCCCAGGGGATCTCAGCACCGTCACCTTGCATGGTGACACTGTCCTGCCTCTGCCTTGCGTCTCCTCAGAGCCAACTACCGCCTCACATTGACTGATGGCTCAGCTTAGACGTCCTGCCAGATCCTCTGCTCTGCAGAGGGACCTGGACAGGCTGGATCGATGGGCCCAGGCCAACTGTATAGGTTCAACAAAGGCCAAGTGCCGGGTCCTGCACTTCGGCCACAACAACCCCATGCAGCGCTACAGGCTTGGGGAAGAGTGGCTGGAAAGCTGCCTGGTGGAAAAGGACCTGGGGG
>NW_008794177.1:264240-267359 GCF_000699145.1 Aptenodytes forsteri | reverse complement strand
TAGTGGACATGGTGGTGTTGGGTCGACGGTTGGACTCGATGATCTTAGAGGTCTTTTCCAACCTTAACGATTCTATGATTCTATGACCCCCAGGCCAGGATGCCATTTCCCAAGGGGTCCCCAGGACACCCCTGTGCCACCCAGGTACAGCTGATGGGCTTCGGGGAGGGGCGCATCCGATGCCGGTGAAGGACGTGCACAGGGAAGAGGGAGCAGCTGCTCTGCTTTGGGTCAGCCTCCGCATTTCAGGAAGCACCCGCTGGGAGCCGATCCTCCCATCCGCAATGCCCGAGCCCCACGCCGGAGAGAGGGTAAGGGGAAGAGGCTCCTCCTCACCATGCGATGGGCACTGCCGCCTCCTGCTCGGCGCCCATGGGGATGCGGCTCTGCAGGTAGTGGAGTTGGCCAAAGTACTTCCGCAGCGTGCTGCAGCCCTCGAAGTCCCTGGGCACATTGACGGCGCTCTGGAGGGGCGAGAGGAGGAGGAAGAGGCCGCCCCGGGGACAGGACCGCGCTCACGGGTAATGCGTCAGGCAGGAAGGGGAGCCTGCCTGATCCGTGGAGAGACCTGCAGGCAGGAGGGGACGGCCAGAGCCAGGCATCGGCCGGCTCCCCCGGGACAAAGCCGCCCTGCGGGAAGGAGCAAGGCCTTACGGAAGACACCTGCGTAATGCAGCTAGAAAAACAGGTCTGTTCGCCTAAAAATGAGGCTGGAGGAAGCCGCTTTATGGATCCAGAGCAACCGGTCCGGGGAGGAAGAGTCTCTGCTCTCCCCGGCACAGGCTCCTAAGGGTGAAATAAACGGGAGGAATTTGGGAGCGACTGACAAGGGGGTGTCCTGGACAGGGCACGGGACCCACTGCTACAGCAAAGCTGTGTCGGGAGAGGGAAGGGAAGAGCAGGAGACCCCGGAAAGGTTTCCCAACTTCCCACTTCAGGGTTAAGCCCAGAGGCAGAGGCCAGAGCTCCCCAGATCCCGGGCTGGGGGTGTTTAAGCACCCACCCACCTCCATGCCTGCTGGAAGACCACCACTGCGCTTTGGAGATGCTGGTCAGATGACCCCGGTGCCAGCACCACGAGTTACCCCAGCTCCACCCTGCGTATCAGGCTTACAGCCTCACTACAAAACCTATGGCACGGCACAAACCGGCACCGGTCCTGGCTCGGGGACAGTCTCTGTTGCCTCCAGCCGGTTTTACCACCCGTGTCTCAGCTACCAGCTGCCCGGGGCCAAGGCTGTCTCTAACCCGCTCAGTGGCCCCTAAATTGATGACCCCAGTGACTAACACAAGCATTTGGGCTCCGGAGCTGAGAGCAAAGGGCTGATTTATTATTCCCTGCAAAGACCTCAGGCACCAGCCCGACCGGATAAAGCGATTCCTTCCGCCCAACAGGGAACTTGTATTCAACACAAAACCCCCCAAATTCAGGGAAGCGGATACAGCAGAGCCCTAACGCCCAACCCCTGCACGCTCCTTGGGAAGCCTGAATCGTCTGGGGAGCCCAGGACGCAGCCCAGCTGCCAAAAGCCTCGTCCGTGAGCCACTGGTGAGGAAAAGGAGCAGTCACGGCAGAGCTCCGGCACAGCTCCTGGTCCAGGGAGGTGGCGGGAGCCGGCAGACGTCTCCTCGAGCGCAGAGCAGGTGACAAACCAGCTCCCCTGGTTCGGCTCTGGCAGGTCTCACCGGGGCTACGAGCCATTTGGGTTGGAGCCCGGCTTACCTGCCGGAGCAGCTCCAGCTTCCGCAGCTCCTCGTTGTAGTTCTCCGGGTTCTCCCCATAGTTCTTCAGGACAAACTGGAGGGGGAAGAGAGGGATGAGAGCCTGGCCCTGTCCGACACCCAGAGCCACCTCCCCAGCCCCGCACCGAAGCTACAGCCGGCGGCTCTCCAAGGAGAGGCCCGGGAGAAGCCCCTGCGGCGGGTCTGGCAGCGTGAAGGGGCACGCGCTGGCTCAGGGCCTTGCATCTCCTGGTTCGGAGCTTGTTTTCCCCCCAGATCTTGCCCGGCTCCTGCTGAACCTCAGCTTAACACAAAGCCAGAGTGCAGGGTCCTGCGGAGACAACGTCAGGAGGCAAAGCCCTGGGGAGAGGCACCGATCCACCACACGGCAGGAGCCGACGGGGACCTCGGAGCGGGGGCAGAAAAGCCGGAATCAAGTGTCCGTGAGGTCCTGAGGAGTCACCAGCGAAGGGGACAGACCGAAATGAAGTCACTCCGGATTCCTGCCCGATACCCCTCTGTGCTTGGATGGAAGCAAAGCCTCTTGCCGACCGTCAGAGGGTGAATGTCGCGCTGGCAGCTGGCCAGGAAAGCGGCTCCCCGTGGCGAGGGCCGAAAGGGAAACGAAACGGGGTAGCGCGTGCCTACGCGGAACAGCACGGCGCCGCGGCCCCCGCCGGAGGCTCCTCAGTCGCCGCGGAGCGGAGCTGGAGCCAGGCTTGGCCGAAAACGCTCATTAAGAAATAAAAACGCTCTGGCATTCCCGAGAAAGGCGCTCGGTGACGAGTTACGTCTCCCCACCACCGCAGAGGGAGCCGTGGGGATAGAGCTCCCCAAACCTGCCTCTAGCGAGGGTTTCGAGATCCCTCGGATCACGATGCATAGCGCTTCCCGACCACAGGCAGCTCGGGATCCTCCAAAGGTCCGGGCAGGAACTCATCCAACCTTCCCGGCAGCGGGACCCGCGGCCCGACTCTGCCCCGGCTCAGGCGGGCAGCAGGGGTTTGATCCACCCCAGCAGCTGCCAGGTTAAGGGAGGTTGGGGACACGCAAAGGGCTGCCCACACCCTCTGTCACTTAAGCTCAAGGTTAACGCAGCTCAGCACTGGAGAAATGAGGGAAGTTTTCTCTCCTCCCTCTCTGTTTTGACCAGGGTGCCAGGTTTCTATTCGCTGTCGCGTCTCACGAGCCAGCAAAACACAGCGTGTTTCCATCAAACGTCCGCAGGGAAGCCTCGTTCACAAAACAGATTTCCACCTGCTGCCGTACACAAAAATTCCCTAAACGACCCACTTTTGATAAGTCACCGTCCCTCGGGCCCAGCTCGGACCTGGAGGCCACCGTCCCCTCTGCCGCAGCTCCCCATGGGGTGCTGCCCCGGGGCCCACGGCACCCCC
>NW_008794177.1:263525-264190 GCF_000699145.1 Aptenodytes forsteri | reverse complement strand
CCTTGTCCCGACCGGCACGGCATGACTCAGCTCGGTGATCCTGCGACGCCTTCCTCCTGGCACAGGGACGTCCCTGCCACGCTAACGCCACTGCCGGGATCCGACGGGACGCCAGCCCCCCTCGGCACCCCAAAAACCAGCAGGGTGGGAACCAGGTGGTGGCCCTAACACACCCCCCCCCCCCCCCCCATCCTCCTTCCACATCAATAGATCATGATTTTTATCCGTAGGCGGCACTAGAAAACACCAGTCATAGGTGGAGCTTGTTTACAGCTGCTTAATTAAGTACTTCACCTCCCTTAAGCCATCGGTTCGGTCCCTGCCAGGGCGGCAAAGGCAGGTCACGTCCCCCGCGGCCCTCAGTGACCGCCAGGAAGGAAGGAGCCCGTCACCTCGCACCCACCGTGCTCTCAACCTTCCTCCGACAGCGCCGCGAAGGGGTCGGGGCTTTTAAGCACCTGATGATCAGCCTAGGCTGCTGGCGGTGGGAGAACCAGCTCCCCCCTCCTTGGTTCCCCCTTTTACACGAGAGCGGAGGGAAAGGAGACGCGAGGGATCGGCCATCGCCGACCCGGATCTCCTAACGACACCCGCCACGGCATTAATAATGACTACTGCCGGCGGAGGCCGGATCCGGTGGCGGGGCTCGGGGAAGGGCGGCTGCG
>NW_008794177.1:260067-261283 GCF_000699145.1 Aptenodytes forsteri | reverse complement strand
AATGATTCTATGATTCTATCCTTTCCGAGCCACCTTACAGCGAGGGCTCGGATACTTTCAGGGCGTCCCCCGTTGAAGTCGACGTAGTTAATTAGCCCTTTCCCCTTGATCTCCCGTGGTTGCCCCCCAACATCACGATCATACGTTTAAATTCAAGGTTCCGGGTCCACGCCCCGTTCTCCCGCACGAGACCACCACCAGCTCCGTTCCAATAACGCGGTTACCCTCAGAACAGCGGAGGGGTCGTTTCCCACGACACCCCCTTAATTTAATTGTTTTTTTCGAGTTCCGGCACGGGACGAGCCGCTCTTCGGCTCGTGAGCAGCTTCTCACGTGCCAAACGCTCCCCAAATACCGGTGGGGACGGGAACCACCGGCCTCCCACCTGTGAAAAGTCCCCCCCGTTTTCCCATCCCTCCTTCTCCGAGTCGCCGCTCCCCGGGGCACGGGGACACCGGGTGTCGGGGACATTGGGACACAGGGGCACGGGGACATCAGGTGTTGGGGACATTGGGACACAGGGGCATGGGGACACTGGGTGTCAGGGACATTGGGACACAGGGGCATGGGGACTTCGGGTGTCGGGGACATTGGGACACAGGGGCACCGGGACGTCGGGTGTTGGGGACATTGGGACACAGGGGCACCGGGACGTCAGGGTACGGGGTGTCGGGGACATCGGGACCCAGGAGCACCAGACACGGGGACATCGGGACAATACTGGGTGTCGGGGACATAGGGACACCGGGTATTGGGGACATCAGGACCCAGGACGTGGGGACATTGCGACCCAGAGCACGGGGACCTTGGGACACCGGGCGTCAGGGACACAGGGATGGCAGGGCACCGGGTGTCGGGGACGTCAGGGACATCGGGGCATGGGGACTTCAGGACACAGGGACACCCAGCATCAGGGGACATCAAGACCTGGGACATAGGGACCCCAGGACACAGAGACATCGGGACCTGGGGATACAGGGACACAGGGACTTGGGACACCAGGACCCGGGACATGGGGACTCAGGACAAAGTGACACCAGGGCACAGGAACACTGGGTGTCGGGGACATCGGGACCTGGGGTGCGGGTCCCCATGGGTCCCAGGCCCCCCCCAGCCATGGGGATGGTGCGGGCAGGGGGTGTCTGGCGTAGGGGACACGTGGGGGGTCCCCAAGAGGGGGAGGCGGGGGTGCAGGGTGCCAGCTCCCGCCAGCCCC
>NW_008794177.1:241976-243841 GCF_000699145.1 Aptenodytes forsteri | reverse complement strand
GGCCCACCCCCCCCACCCCCGCCCCCCCCCAACTCACGCTCGGCAGTGCTCCAGGAGGACGCCCACCAGCTCGCCCACCCGGTTGTCCCCCGCCGGCTGCGTCTTGTGCAGGCACACGGCCAGGTCCTCCTGGCTCCGGGTGTGGAAGACCACCAGCTGCGCCCGGCAGCTCGTCACGCTCAGCCCCGTCACCTGCGGGGACGTCTGGGTGTCACCGCCCCGGCCACGGCCGCGTGGGGTGCTTGGGGCCACGGCGTGGCCGGCGTGGCATGGCTGAGGCACCACAGCCAATGCACCATGGCCAGCGTGGTGGGGACAGCATGGCATGGCCAGCGTGGTGGGGACAGCGTGGTAGAGACAGCATCACACCTCTGTCCCAGGGGACTTCACCGTGCCAACGCGGATGGCCCCGGTGCGTGGCCACGGGGACCACGGAGGGGTCTCCAACCGCTGGGTGGGAGCGGGGCAGCCAGGACACCTGGGTCCCCCCTGACCCCAGCTCGCCAGGACGGGGGTGGGGAGGGCCCCCTCCCCGACCTTGGGGACACCAGTGGGGCTGGGGACACTCACGGTGCTGAGGGGCAGCGCCCGCATCACCCGGTACTGCTGCCGGGGGTCCAGCTTGTAGAGGTGCTGGTCCGTCACGAGGATGGCCCGGTCCCGGCTCTTACCGAAGCGGTTGATCTGCGGGGACAGGGACAGGTGAGGGGACGCGCCGGGGGTGTGTGTGACACAGATGCGGTGGCCGGGCAGGATGCCCCCCACGCCCCACGCCCCCCCTCACCTTGCGGACGTGGCAGGAGAAGAGGACGGAGCCAAAATGCACCTTGTCCTTGAGGGTCTGGAGGCGGCGGGCGAAAGGCAGCGCCATCTGGCTGGGCTGCGGGGAGCCGCGGCGTTGGGCAGGGCTGGCACCCCGGGGTGGGGGTGGCACCCCCGGGGTGCGCCACGGGGCACCCCCAAACCCGCCGCCAGCCCTTACCGAGGAGAGGTAATCCCGCGCCCAGCTGCGCTGGCAGCCCCAGTCCTTCCGCAGCCCCTCCAGCACCTCCATGGCGGCCACCTTGGCCCGGATCTGCCCCATCTCCGAGGGGGGGATGTTCTTGATGATCTGCCGCGCTCGCCACCTGCGGCGGGAGGGGACACGGCACGGTCACGTCACCGTCCCACGTCCACATCCCACGCCCCCGTCCCACGCATCCCTGTCCCACATCCCCGTCCCACGTCCCTGTCATCACACGTCCCTGTCCCACGCCCCTGCCCCACATTCCAGTCCCATGTCTACATCCCCCACCCCACGTCCCCGTCCCTGTCCGCAGCCCCGTCCCACATTCCCATTCCATGTCCCCGTCCCCATCCCATGTTCCCGTTCCACATCCCCATCCCACATCCCCATTCCACGTCCCCATCCCCATCCCATGTTCCCGTTCCACATCCCCATCCCACGTCCCCATCCCCATCCCATGTTCCTGTTCCACATCCCCGTCCCACATGCACGTCCCCATCCCTGTCCCACATCCACATCCCACATCCATCACCCCCATCCCACGTCCCCGTCCCAACGCGGGAGTGGAGCAGGATTCGGGACAGTACCTGCGGAAGAGGCGCTGGCTGGCGTGGCGCCGGGGACGCGCCCCCCCCCCGCCGGCGGCTCCGGCCAAACCACGCTCTTGCCGAAATCGGGGAGGGTGCGGACGGCCTGGAAGCGGCGCAGCAGCTCCCGCAGGTACGCCTTCACCTTGTGCCGTTTGTAGTAAGCCATGATGGTGTAGGCGGCGCGCAGGTACCGGCGGCGCGGGCGCGCCGGGGCGCCGCGCCAGGCCTGCCGAACGCCGATGGTCAGCGTGGCTGCGGCCCAGGGTGGG
>NW_008794177.1:241570-241836 GCF_000699145.1 Aptenodytes forsteri | reverse complement strand
TGCTCCCCTCCCGAAACTCCCCACTGCGGCCCATGCCCCGCTCCAAAGAAATGCCCCCTGCTGCACCCTGTGCCAGCCCCGCATCCTGCCCCACGGCCTGCCCCACGCCATGCTGAGCCCCATGCAGTGCCCTATTCTCTGCCCCACGCCATGCTCTGCACCGTGCCCTATGCCACCCCCCCGTCACACCCCATGCCGTACCCCATGCCCAGCCCCACAGCACGCCCCGCGCCATGCCCCACGCCATGCTTTGCCCATGCCAAGCA
>NW_008794177.1:239546-240272 GCF_000699145.1 Aptenodytes forsteri | reverse complement strand
CCCATGCCCCGCTCCAAAGAAATGCCCCCTGCTGCACCCTGTGCCAGCCCCGCATCCTGCCCCACGGCCTGCCCCACGCCATGCTGAGCCCCATGCAGTGCCCTATTCTCTGCCCCACGCCATGCTCTGCACCGTGCCCTATGCCACCCCCCCGTCACACCCCATGCCATGCCCCATGCCCAGCCCCACAGCACGCCATGCCCCATGCCAAGCCCGTGCTCTGCACTGTCCCGTGCCCCATCCCACAGCCTGCCCATGCCAAGCCCGTGCTCTGCACTGTCCCGTGCCCCATCCTGTGCCCCACAGCCTGCCCCACGCCGTGCCCAGCCCCGGGCACAGAGCAGCCTGCTGCCCCGGCTCCGAGCCCACCAGCGCCAGCAGCTCCCCAGCTGCCCGCTCGCCCTGCCAGCGCCGCAATTACCCATCCGGCACCCCGGGCACTGGGGTGTCACCCCGGCGGAGCCGAGACCGAGCCAGCTCATGCCACGTGTGCCCACCTTCTGCAGCAGCAGGACGATGATGGGGATGAGCTGCGCCCGCTCCTGCTCAAGGCAGAAGAGGGTGCGGGGTGTGCGGATGAAGACCTTGGTGTGGCCATAAGCCACATCATCCTGGAAGCCATGCTGCTCCAGGAGGGCTTGCGTGGCCTCCCGGTCGCTGGCCATCAGGTGGTTGGGCCACGTGTACTCGCAGGTCATCTTGTACCTGGGGACAAAGCGGGGTGAG
>NW_008794177.1:237549-239261 GCF_000699145.1 Aptenodytes forsteri | reverse complement strand
GAGCGTCGGCGACTTCTGGTCGTTGGGTTTGATGCAGCGCACGTAGTAGGGCTCCTGCGAGGACACAGACGGGGTGGCACCACGGCGGCACCCATGAGTGGCACCGAACCCACGGGTGTCCTGGGCTGGGGGGCTCCGGGCACGCAAGGCGGGATTGCACCGGGCACGGGTGGCATGGGGACAGGAGGCCTCAGTGGCTTGGGGACATGCCAGGCTGGCTGAAGGACGTCTTGGCTGGCTGGGGACATGCCAGGCTGGCACGGGGACACGCTCAGCTGGCTTGGGGACAGACCTGGCTGGCTTGGGGACATGCCTGGCTGGCTCAGGAGCATGCCCACGTGTCTTGGGGCCATGCCTAGCTGCCACGGGGATATACCAAGATGGGTTGGGGACGTGCCCAGCTGGCATGGGGACATGTCAGATTGGTGCAGGGACACGCCAGGCTGGTGCAGGGACATGCCAGGCTGGCACGGGGACGTGCCCGGCTGTCCCCAGTCCCTTACCTTGCAGGCGAGGTTCTCTACCAGGGCCACGATGGAGTTCTTGAAGAGCGTGCCAGTGGTCAGGGGGCGCTTGGTGACCTCGGTGATGCTCTGCTCGCCGTCGGGCCACATGGCGCGCAGCACGGGGTCCGCGCTGGGGACGGCGTTGGCGTGGGGCTGGCAGCACCGGGAACCCCGCTCCCTCCCCACGGCTGTGCCACCAGCCCCACGGCTGTGTCCCCTGTGTCCCCAACCTGTTGTAGAGGAGCCGTTTGAAGTCCTGGAAGAGCGTGTCCTTGTTCTTGTCCAGGAAACCCTCCACCGAGTACCTGAGGGAGGGGGACATCACACTGGGGGGCTTCTCCAGCCACCCTGGGGTGTTGGGGGGGGGAGGAGCTGCACCCTGCGGGACCCAGGCATCCGGGCAGCCCTTCCTCCCCGTGGTGGGCCAGGAGCTGCCAGGGGCACGCAGCCCCATGCAGAGGTGACATGTGGCCCTGGAGGTGGCCCTGGGGGCACCCATGGGGGGCAGGGGACCGCGGTGTTCGGTGTTCACAGACACTGAATCCCCTGACCCTGTCCCCACTGTCCCCAGGGCATGGCATGGCATGTCCTACACAGCCCATCCTGCTGCACGTGGCCTCTTGGGGACCTCCCAGAGCCCATGGACCCCAACGGTCCCCCAAATGGCCTCCCATGGTCCTAAATGGCTCCACACAATCCCCATGGGTCCTCAAAGCTCCATGGCTAACCAAGGCCACCCCATAGTCCCCCAGGGGCCCCTATGGCTCTCCATGATCCCAAGTGGCCCACCCCCCTGGTCCCCCATGCCCTCCCAAGGTCCCTCATGGCCCCGCACAGTTCTCCGTGGCCCCACCACGACCCCATGGCCACTCATGGATGTTCATAGTCCCTGATGGCCACCCACACTCCCATGGCCCCAAATGACACCCCCCCAAATCCCCCACAGTTCACCATGATCCCCACAGCCTGATGGTCCCCCACGACCCCAAAACACCTCCCACAGTCCCTCAACCCCCCCTCCATGCTCCCACGTGGCCCCCATGGTTCTTCAAGGCTCCACGGTCAACCCTAGACCCTCAAGAGCCCCTACAGCCCCATGATCCTGAGTGGCCCCCCATGGCCCCCACGGACTCCCAAGGTTCCTCATAGCCCCAAGGCCCACCATGGTCCCCCATGGTCCCCCATGGCCACTCACGATGTCCATAG
>NW_008794177.1:235235-236212 GCF_000699145.1 Aptenodytes forsteri | reverse complement strand
GTCCCCCACGCTCTGCCAGGCCATGCCCCCCCATGCCCCTCACGCTCTGCCAGGCGATGCCCTCCCGTTGGTACTCGGCCTGCTCCTGCCGCAGGATCAGCTCGATGAAGAGCTGCTGCAGCTTCTCGTTGCAGTAGTTGATGCAGAACTGCTCGAAGCTGTGGGCAGGGGGTCAGGCCGGCCACCACGCCATGTCCCCTGCGCACCCTGCCCTGCCACGCGGCCCCCTGAGCCACGTGGCCCTGCTGGGGACCTCCTGGTCCTCGTCCCTCCTGGTCCTGTCCTTCCATGGGGTCCCATCCCCTCCACGTGTCCCTCCTGGGTCCTGTCACCTCCATGTGTCCCTCATGGTCCTGTCCCTCTACGTGACTCTCCTGGGTCCCATTCCCTCCACGTGTCCCTCTCAAGCCCTGTCCCCTCTATGTGCCCCTTGAACGTCCTCCCCCTGCTACGTGTCCCTCACAAACCCCAAGCCCTCCATGTCTCCCTCCTGGTCCTGTCACCTCCACGTGTCCCTTGTGGTCCTACCCCTCCCAGGTCCCACCCCCTTCACGTGTGCCTCCTAGGTCTTGTCCCCTCCACATGTCCCTTGGGCATCCTCCCCTGCTATGTGTCCCTCCCAAGCCCTGTCCCCTCTACGTGTCCCTCCTGGGTCCTGTCCCCTCCAGGTGTCCCTCCTGGGTCCTGTCCCCTCCAGGTGTCCCTCCTGGGTCCTGTCCCCTCCAGGTGTCCCTCCTGGGTCCTGTCCCCTCCAGGTGTCCCTCCTGGGTCCTGTCCCCTCCAGGTGTCCCTCCTGGGTCCTGTCCCCTCCAGGTGTCCCTCCTGGGTCCTGTCCCCTCCAGGTGTCCCTCCTGGGTCCTGTCCCCTCCAGGTGTCCCTCCTGGGTCCTGTCACCTCCCTGTGTCCCTCATGCTCCTATCTCCCCTGGGTCCCATCCCCTCCAGGTGTCCCCTCCTGGGTCCCCATTCCCCCCACGC
>NW_008794177.1:232691-234064 GCF_000699145.1 Aptenodytes forsteri | reverse complement strand
CCCACCCCAGCCCCACTCACGCTGCCCTGGCCACCCTCCCGGGTGTAGCGGTAGGCACCGGGGTCCGGGCAGAGGTGCAGCGAGCCAGCAGCGGCGTGCGGGGGTTGGTACCCCCGGCCCAGCGCCCCCCTGGCCTGGCCTGTCTGGTGCCATTCTGTGTCCCCCTACCCTGTTGCATCCTGTCCTGTCCGCCCCCATCCCACCCCATCCGTCCTGACCCGTCCTATCTCATCCTGTCCCATCCATCGCCATCCCATTTATCCCATCTGTCCCATCCATCCCATCTGTCCCATCTAACCCATCCCACCCCCACCCCATCCATCTCATCCTTCTCATCCCAACCATCCCATCAATCCCATCCATCCCATCATCTCGTCCCACAGATCCCATCCATCCCATCCCCATCTCATCCCACAGATCCCATCCATCCCATCCCAACCTTCTCATCCCATCCATCCCATCCCCATCTCATCCCATAGATCCCATCCGTCCCATCCCATTTCATCCATCCCATCCCCATCTCATCCCATAGATCCCATCCGTCCCATCCCATTTCATCCATCCCATCCCCATCTCATCCCATAGATCCCATCCGTCCCATCCCATTTCATCCATCCCATCCCCATCTCATCCCATAGATCCCATCCATCCCATCCCAACCTTCTCATCCCATCCACCCCATCCCCATCTCATCCTGTAGATCCCATCCATCCCATCCCATCCCACCCCCTGGCTCACCTGGTAGAAGGCGTGGAAGTTCCTCTCTCCTGGCTGCTGCTGGAGGACTCGGGACTGGAAGAGGGAGCAGGGGGTGGGTGCCAGGCGGTGCCCACGTGGGACCAGCACCCACCCGGCCGTGCCCGCCCGCGGCACCACCCGCACCTTCTCCAGGAGGTAGTTGTGGATGTGGCCGCCGGTGGGGTCGCCCTTGAAGTCGAAGTTGATGTCCATGTACTTGCCGAAGCGGCTGGAGTTGTCGTTGCGGTTGGTCTTGGCGTTGCCGAAGGCCTCCAGGACGCAGTTGGACTTCAGCAGCACGTTCTTCACCCTGGGTGGTCGCAGTTGGACTTCAGCAGCACGTTCTTCACCCTGGGTGGTGTGGCACGGCATGGCACAGCACAGCACGGCACCAAGGCACGGCGCGGCACCGCAGGGCTGCAGCCTCACTGATGGACACAGGACACAGCACCCCTGGGCCCCCCACACCACCCATATAGCCAGGGGGGTCCCCCAGTCCCCCCACACCATCCCTGTGGGCATGGGGGGCCCCAGGGACCCCCAGGCCCCCCCCACAGGCACAGGGCACCCCTACTTCCCCCCCCCCACCCCCACGGGAATTGGGTACCCCTGTTCCCCCCACACCATCCCTTCTG
>NW_008794177.1:230574-231092 GCF_000699145.1 Aptenodytes forsteri | reverse complement strand
TGTGGGGCCGGGGGGTGGGTGTGTGTGTGTGCGTGTGCCATGGGGTGGCATCCTGCAGGGTGCTGTGCCGTGGGGTGGAGTGACACACCCCGCAGGGTGCTGTGCTACAGGGCGGATGACGTCCTGCAGGGTGCTGTGCCATGGGGTGGCACCCTGAAAGGTGCAGCGCTGTGGGGCGGGGTGGCACCCCATGCCATGGGGCAGGATGGTGCCAGTAGGATGGCCCTCTGAGGGGTGCTGTGCCACGGGGTAGGGCGACACCCTGCAGGGCGCCGAGCTATGGGGTGGGAGGGCATCCTGTGGGGTGCTGTGGGGCAGGGTGGCATCCCGTGGGGTGCCGTGCCGTGGAGCGGGGTGGCGCCCTGCGGGGTGCTGTGCCGCGGGGCAGGACCACGGCAGAGGCAGAATGCCGAGCACCGCGCTGTGGGGCAGGGTGCCTCCCCGTGGGGCCTGGGCAGGGTGTGCTATGGGGCAAAGCACCATTCCATGGGGCTTAGGCGCCCCCCCACCCCCCCCTC
>NW_008794177.1:226453-226989 GCF_000699145.1 Aptenodytes forsteri | reverse complement strand
TTGCCTGCTCCGCTCCGGGGGCTGGGGTCTCTCTTTCCCCGCTAAAAAAAAAAACCTCTTTCTCTGGGTGAGTGTAGGGCTTGGGGGGAGCGCTGCCGTGGCCTCGCTGCCTTCCAGGCAGCCCCAGTGCTCAGCCGTGCTACGGATCCGCTCCCACTGCTCTGCCGGTGTCCTGACACCGGTCGGGGGCTGATTTACCGTTCTGCTCCTCTCCCCAGGCTGCAAACGAGACGAGCAGTTAATGACATGCCTTAAAACGTGTTCTGTAACAGCGCTGGGTTGTCTTGCCTGCTGATTGTCGTGCTAAACTGGGAATGCTACGTGCACCTGCTTTATATATTTACATACATATCGAGTCGTTACTATAGTCAGGACTACTGCGCTCTAAGCGCCTCAGAGGTCGGCTAGCTCTGTCTGCGTCGACTGCAAACGGGCTGCTCTAGTTTCCCTTGTTTAAACCTATTTTTATGTCGCGTGGGGGAGGCGAGGCTCGAGCTGAAGGCTGAGGCTGGGATGCTTGTGAGAGCAGCGCTCCC
>NW_008794177.1:222605-226376 GCF_000699145.1 Aptenodytes forsteri | reverse complement strand
TCCAGGGATGGGGACTCAACCACTTTTTTTTTCTTCAAAAGAAACCCTTCCCTTGGTTTGATGACATAACTGGGGGGAAACAAGTTATTTTTAGTTGTTTTGGGGGCACCTGCAGTAACGGCGATCTCGGAAGGGGGGAGGCGGGGGTCCGGTTTGAAGTGATCAGAACACTCGCAGAATTAGAAATACTGACTCTTTTCTTTCTGGAGTTACCGGACGGACTTCCCACAGAGTCAGATTCGGAAAGCAAAACCGCCGACGTCCCCTCGCGATGTCCGGTGACCCGTGTGTGGTGTGGCAGGGTCGGCAGCACAGGTGGGAAGAGCAGTTAGTTATTCATCTGGATACGTCGCGTTCCTGCTTTCGGGAAGAAGCAACTCCAGATGCTCGCTCCTGGGGCTGCGGGTCGTTGTAGAGTAACTTTAGATGTGAGCGGATGCCTGTTCTTCGCGGTAGGCGGTGACTGCAGGGCTGGAAGTGGTGCTCAACTAAAATACATAGACGAGATGTGATGTGTTGTAGAAGTGGAATCAGCTCTTGTCTCTGCTGAGAAATATCTTTCTGCTGTTTGGGAGAAATCTGGGGGGGTGTGGGGAGTTGCCTTGGAAAATGGTGCTTTCCAGAAATGCCGTTTACTTCTGTGGCCGGAGAGAGAGAGCGCTGTTGTGCCGGCCGGCGTAATCTGGGACCTTTGTGCTGCTGTCCAGGGGCGTTTAGTGCGAGAAGCAGCAGCCACCTCCTGCGGTCGTGGGTTCTCGGGACGGCTGAGGGTGGCAGGGACCTCTGGAGATGGCCTAATCCAGCCTTCTGCAGGGAGCAGACTCTGTCCTGTTGGGTTTTGAGTATTGCCCAGGATGAAGACTCTGCAATCTATCCGGGCAACCTGTTCTGTGTTCGTCCTCACACTAAAGAAAGTTGTTGGGGTTTTTTTTTCTTATGCTTGAACGGGGTTTGTGCCCCTTCCCTCATGTCCTGTCACCGGGAAGAGTCTGGATTCTTCTTTCCTCCCCCACCAGGTCCTCATACATGTTGATGTGATATCCCCCAACCTCCTCTGGGCTGGATGATCCCACCTCTCCCAGCCTCTCCTCATGCGATCGATACTCTGATCCCCAAACCCTCCTCACAGCCCTTTCCCTGGGCCTGCTCCTGCATGTTCCCAATCTCTCATGTACTGGTGACCCCAGAACTGGCTGCTCCAGTCCCACCCTCCCCATTCTGCTTCCCTGCTGTGTTGTAGGTGATCCCAACGGATGAGGAGCTCGCCGAGACCCGCAGGAGTGGGGCTGCAGCTGGGAAACAGGGGTGGCATCTCCTGGGCCAAGGCATGGGCTTATAGAGTTTCCTCGGTGCAAGTTTCCCATCGTAGCCGTAGTTAATTAACCCTCGGAGCAGACGCCTGCGGCTCTTCTGAGCTTGGACCACTATCAAACATGGTTAATTCGCCTACGGAGACGGGCGTATTCATCTGCCGTGCCGCAGAGGTTCCCAGCTGCAGGAAAAAACTCTTCTTCCCCCTCTTTTTTTTTTACACACTGTGGATCATTCCAGAAGGCAGGTGCTTGGCCCTCAGCCGGCAGCATTATGGGCTGAAACAGGGTGACTGAGTTGTTTTAGTGCTGCTCCGAAGGGGTATTAGGGCAGGTTTGGTCAGGACGAGGGAGAAAATCCCAGCCCTGCTTTGGGGCTAACGCCAGCTTTAGACAAAGCATATACTTGTTCAACTGGAGCCCTGGAAATCCTGCCAGGAACTTGTGTTCCCCGGCTCTCGCTTTTGGTGGCTCACGCCAGCGAGGTTATCCCAACCGGAATGCGGCAGCGGCAGGACGGAGCACATCCAGCCTGCTTTTGGCTGTGGTCGCGAGAGCTGTGTCTTAAACAGGTTTGGGCTAAAACACCCGTTTCTTGCTATTATTGTGAGGAAGGATGGATCGATTCGGAGCGCGTTGCCTCCGGTTGTGCCGCGGGGCTGCGCGGCTTCCTCGGCGCTTGCCGGTGCAGTCAGCTGGGCCGTGGGAACCTGCCCGGAGCTGGAGAGCAGTTGGTCTTGCGCCTGGGAGCCTCGGGCGAGGATGAATGTTCCTGGCGCGCTCCTTTCTGGAAAGAGAAGGGGTGGAGGGGGGACGGAGGCAGATTTCTTGGCTACCCTGGCTGTTATTTGCCTGTAGAGAGGATTTTCCTGCTGGTCTCTTGTCACAGAGGCTCTTGCAACATCTCAAATCTGTAGGATGGCTGCCAGGCTGCTGCAGGTGCTCGCGTGGTTTTCCCAAAGTAATTCTCTGTGGGTGGCATCAGATGTTAGCATAAAATTCCTGACTCTTCCAGCTCAGATATGCCCTAGATACCTGACGTCAGCTCGCTTCGCCTCTTCCTGGGGGTGAATTGAGCCGCTTCTGCGTGAAGTCTGAGGCCTCTTACAACAGCTGCTTCGGCAGCTGCCAGGTCTTCCTCATAAAGCTGATCCCGATCTGTGGCACTGAATTCTTTGTGGCTTTAAATGCCGGTTAATATTGAGGATATTGGCCAGTCCAGCAATTCCTTCTCGTGCAGATCATTGGGAAATGTCTGCCAAAACTGAGCTTGTAACTCCGAAGTGTGCTTCGCTGCGCGCCAGAGGACTTGGGCAGCAGGGTCGTGTTCTGCGCTGGTGTTTGTGGGAGGGAATGGAAAGCCGAGAAGCTTCTGGGGGGGAAGCGAAGTGGTTATTAAATAGCTGAAACAGAGATGGTTCTTCTTGAAGCTGGGTGCAGGGTGAGCCCCCAGCCCTAATATAAAAAAAAAATTATTGAGGGGTTGAGCTGGAAGTCACAGCTATGCGGGAGTTCCTGCTTGCAGGACAAGTCGCTTGAGCTTCCTTTGCTATCCCAAATATCCAGCTTGTTCATGCTGGAATAACCACCGGGCTTTGACAAGCCCCTCATCCGCATTCCTGTCTGAGACTCTATTGCTGCAGGAATGGTTCTTCCACGACTTCACTTATTTAGGCCGCTTGAGTGAACGCACTATCTGTATTTTTAGCTTGCTGGGAGGTTTTTAGGCTAATGAAAGCACCCACATCTGCTCAGACCCTACACCGCTTTGCGTGTGGAGCCTAGGTCTGTACCTCCAGCTAAAGCAAGCTGTGGGAAGAGCATTCCTGTAGGCTGCCTGTTGCCCGTTGCTCTCTTCTGTTCTGAGACCTGATGCAGCAGCCGCGACCTGATCCCCCGCCCTTTCGGGATGAGTAAACTTGTCGGGCGGGCTGTGACCCCTTGTGATAAAGCTCCAGCTGCCGCCGTCTGGTGTGGTGTCTGGTCACTTCACGCCTTGCTCCGAAGCTGTGCTGCGGAAGGTTGCGCCGAGGGTACGATGAGGGGTATTTACCTCCTTTCTCTGATCTCCGTGCCTGTGCAGGAGTCCGAGCTGAAAACCTTCTTCCAGAGTAACTGCGGAGCCTGCAGTCCCGGGAGGTGCAGTGCATGCTGCCACCTTCTCTGCTCCTGGCGTGTCCCTTGTCTCCGGGCTCATGCCGCTGCTCGTCAGCAGATGTGTCTCGCGGTGGAAACGCGCAGCAGAAGCTGCCCAGGCGTCTGCCGTGCTCGTGAATGAGCAGGGTCGGTGCACTGCCCTGACGGTGGGGGACTGGTGGAGGGGGAGGAAATCGGAGGGCTGGGCTTCAATCGCTGGAAGGGCTTGGCAGGGATAAGGCCAGCTGCCCTTTCTCCCTTGCCGTGGCATCAATGAGCGGTGCGGTTTGGCGTGCCGGCACTGCCGGCTGGGCACTGGGGGGCG
>NW_008794177.1:216273-222342 GCF_000699145.1 Aptenodytes forsteri | reverse complement strand
GGGGGGGGGGGGGGGGGGGGGGGGGGGGGGGGGGGGGGGGGGGGGGGGGGGGGGGTTAGCAGGAGCCTGGCTTCTGAGCTCCCCTCACCGACAGATCTAGCTTGAAGTGTTTGTGCTGTTTAAAATGATGTGGCTTAAAATATGGCTGGGGTCCAGCTGTGAGAGATCCTCCTGAGACCCCTCTCCCCTCTTACCAAGCCTCAAGATGCATCAGGCTCCTGAAGCGGACGCAGATGGGTTGTGAATTGCTGGTCGAGGCGCTGCCCTTCCTGCTCTGTCCTTTAATCCAAATGCCCGGGCACTTCGGCTGCTGCGAAGCTGGGCGAGCTCAGCCAGAACAGCACTTACGAGGCTGTCCTTGGCTCTCCTTCTTGGAGAGCAGTCTCTGGTCTTCCTCTGTAGCTAGAACATTATTCACCGTGTACCTTAGTTGACATTTCCAGACAACAGACTTGTCTGAAGTGGCTAATATTTGATCTCTCTGCCGCACTGCTTTGTGCGAGCCTAGCTGGAGCTCGTGCTGGTGAGGACAACTAAAGAACCGCGATACGGCTCTCTGATACCCTCTGGGTTTACATTGCTTATCCTGTTAAACCTTAACGGTCTCAGTTACAAGCCCCGGTGCTGTTTCAGACGGAGCTTGGGAAAACTCCCAGGTGCAACTCAGTGTTTCCCTAATCGCACTTAAAATATCTGCCCACGTTCAGGGGCTCAATAAGGAGTAAATTTGGCATCCCCGTTCCCTCTGAAGGGATGGTCTCTGGGTTGGGAAACGGGCTTTTCGTTTTGAGAGCCGTCTCATGATCTAAGTCTTCGTGGGGAGGCCGGCCGACCCGCTAGACTGGGTTTTAGCAGCTCCTCTCCTTTGAACTTGGTGCTTGGCTTGCTGCGGGGCTCAGCGGGACAATCCTGTCCTTGCTGTTCTTGGCTGCTTTTGGCCTCGGCCCAGTTACGAGCAGGGAGTTGCTCTTCTCTTCTCAGTGCTTCCTCCTGCCTCCGGAGGAAGCCAAAAATCTTCTGGAATATGAGGAGCAGAGGCTGAATGGAGGTGGAATCATCTTGGGTTTAGGCTTGAAGTCCAGAGGGGGAAAATGTGGGGTAAAAGCTGGCTGGGGAGGAAAGGGGCAGGAGAGATGGGGCTCTGGCGCGCTGGCCTCAAACAGGGCAGGTCTTGTGCCCCGCTCTGGGTGGTGGCGTCTTCCTCTTGGTGCTGCTAAACCTTGGCCACTTGGCACGAAGGTTTGGATGGTTCTGGTGGACCTTGTGGTGCCACACAACTGCACTTGTCCAACTTGCAGCAAGGAGCAATTTTAAAACAGTTACTTCAGAAATTAAGCTTAATTGTGCTTCTCGAGCGAGGCCTGTGAAAGTTGAGACTCGCCCAGCTGAAATTCAGTGCGAGTCTGTCTCCTTGTAGGGTGCGTTTTAGTCTCATCCGTGCCCTACTTGGAGACCCTCCGCCTCGTCTGGGGCAGACTGAGGACCTGTTGTGTCAGGACGGACTGGAGGGCTCTGGAAAAACGTGTTGGTGTTGCCCTGCAGCGTGGAGCTTTGCTCCCACCTCTCCCAGAGGTCTGGGATGCTGTTGGGGTGCTCTCCTTGTGTAGTGGGTGACCTCTTCCAGCTCTGGGGTCTCAGCTGCTGGAGGTGGTGGCAACTGTGGCATGGGACATCTCCAGCAGCCCCTCTCCTGGTCTTAGCTCTACACCTCCTGGCTGGAGGGCCAAGAGCGGCTGTAGATGGGCATGGAGCTGCGGGTGTAGGTGGGTTTGAAGCACACCTCGCACTTGCTCAGGAGGAGCTTACCCTGAGGAGCAGGGAGGGCTTCACAGCAGGGCTGTCCTTACCGTGCCGCTTGTATCTGGATGACCTTGGGACTCTTGTGGTAGGTGGGATCGTCCTGCGTGTTCAATAGTCGTGTGGCCGCAGTGATGTACTGCTGCTCTGGGCCTCGGGGGGCTGGGGAGGAAACACAGGCATGTCTCGAACACAATGCACGTCCCCAAAATAGGGACACTGGGGACCCGGTGTCAAGCTTGAGAGGCCACTTGAGACCCGGCGCTTGACTCGGTTGAACACAGGACGTCTGGCATTTTTGTAGCCGAGGGCGATGAGGCTGCTGGGAGGGGCAGCCCCGCTTCCCTCCACGCCAGCTCCTGCCCGGTCCTTGGCACTGGCTCCAGGGCTCGTCTTCTGCCCGCCCGGCTTCCTGCAGTGCCTGGCGTGTGCTGTGGTGGGAGCAGGACAGCCCTTTCCTCTGGCAGGCGGCCACTAGATAAGAGGGTCTGCCGTCAGGGCCGTGGTCTGCCTCGAGACAAGGGAGGCTGTCCCTAAAACCAGTAAGGGCCGTCAGCAGGCGCTGGCACGGTGGCTGGGAACAGGGATACATTCCCGCTTCGCTTCCCCCTCGGATCGGGGACGTACTGAGCCGGTGCCATGTCTGTAGCTGACCTTTGAGGTTCATGAGCTGCTCTGCAGACCAGGCTCCCACCCTGTCCCACGGCGGGTTTTCCATGGCGTGCTGTTGGGCAGCAGCGTGGCTCCTTTGTCCTTGGGCTGACCCCGCTCAGGATAGCGTTGCTTTGCCCATCTTGAACTGGGAGAGGCAGCGAGCAGGTCGTCTCTGTCAGCATTATAAATACATCTACCACGCTGGCTTGCAGGCGTCTGCACACGGCATCTCGGCGTTGCTGCTTGTCTATAAATACATCTACCACGCTGGCTTGCAGGTGTCTGCACACGGCATCTCCTCGGCGTTGCTGCTTGTCCGGGCTGAAGAAGGCTTGGTCTGAGTTACACAGCTCCTCTGGGCCCGTGGTCACCCCCGTCTTGAGCACCTTCCCGGCTTTCCCAGTCTTCCCCTGTCCCCGTGAGATGGGCGGATCAGAGCTTGGCATCAGGGTGGTGATTCCAGGAAACGTGGTGTCTTCCTGGGTGGGAGCAGGCAAGAGTCTGCCGGGTACGTGAGGTGGGGAGCGTGCTGTCTGCCTTGCTCCGGATACTGCCCAGGCTCTGCCCTGCTGCTTGGCCCCAGACAAACCTGAAATGTTCTGTTCTTGTCCTCATTTCTACCCTTGCATAATTGATGCTTTTAGTAAATGTTGCCGCCTCGCTGGTGTCCCTTTTCCAGATGACCGGTGCTGACCAGTGCCGGTTCCTGGGGTCTGATGTCCACCCCACCACAAAGACAGACTTTCTGATCCTGACCGGGTGTGCCTCGGCGGGAGCTCCCAGCTCCCTCCTCCCTTTTCCTGTGCATCCTTGCGTCCTCCCTGGTGCCGGCTCCCACCAGGACATGAACAGCAGCTGTGACTGGAGGCGAGTTCCCGGAGATGGGAGGCACTGGGGAGGACAAAGCGCTGCTTCGGAGTCGCAGCGGTATCCTGCCTTCCAGCTATAGGAAACACTTTCCAGCTGGCCACGACCTGTGTAATCGGATGCCCTGCGCTGGCTGCTCTGGCTCCCAGCAGCTGCTGGGGGTGTGTTTGGTTTGTATTTGCTTTCACCTGCAGGGATGTGCAGAAATACTTGCCCAAATAGAGCACCTCCGTGGTAGTGAGGCATCTCCTCCGAGGCTGGGGAGAGGGCTCTTCTGAAATCTCTGGTCGATGCTCGCGTGCAGCTTAAACATGTTGTCTTCTCCTGGGTGGTCACGAGAAGCAGAGGGAGAGCATCTTGGCTCCTGCTGCTTCTTGCCATCTGGGTGTCTCTACCCCTGCTGCCTTCCACCTCTGTGCATGTCCCGGTCGTGGCTCCTACGGGTTTTGAGGATGGAGCAGCATGAGGGAGTCAGGCTGGTGGCAAGGGGCGTTGCTGGGGGATCATCTCTTTGGGGAGCTCATCCAGGGCAAGCGATGGCCGTGGCCTGGAGCTGGGGGATGAGAGGGGTCACTTATTCGGGGTGAAGGCTTCACAACCATGGAAGCTAACGGTCCTGCTCTGGACCTTTGGCCTCTGGTAACCTTCACTGTACACCAAACTGCTGCTTCGCTGCTGAGGCCGGCATGGGAAAGGACAGATCCTGCAGCAGCGCTTAATGTAACACAGATTTTTCCTGGGCTCGCATGCCTGTGTCGAAATAGTTTTGCTGTTGTGGGTTTTGCTTGGTACAAAATAACTCTACCATGTAATTGGGTAAATACTTGCTTTGCTGTTTGGTTAGAGAATGGCAGACAAAGCTAAAGCTTCCTAAAACTGCATCGCTCGCACAAGACGCTGGCTGAAGTAATGATATCAGCTTTCAAAAGTGTAACTTGCACTCTGTAAAACTTTCCATGATGGAAGCCCTGACCCAACGCGAGTCTGGTTCCAGCCCCAGATAAAAGCATGAGGTATGTCTGACCCTGCAGCCCCCATTAGCTGTGTTTTGAAGAGCAACACCGAATACTCTGGGTTTAAGCCTCTGTCTCTTTTGTGTGTGTAACATCTAGAAAGCAGAGAAAGTTGTTTTGTTTTGGAGGTGCAGCCTGTTTCTGTGCTGGTGAAAGCCTGAAGCCACGCAGGGCTAGCGCTCTGGGACGAGATGGTGTCTGTTTAGCCCAGAGACCTCCTTGAACTTGAGCAGTTTCCATATTTCCAGCATGCTGCCTCAATGCACGGGGACTCGGCAGGCTGGCTGGGCCGGCAGATGCGAAGCTCTGCCCTGTGGGATGTGTTTCGGTCTGCGGCTCACCTCCACGGACCCGTGGCAGGCTGCAGAGCCCGGTTCTCCAGGGATATGACCAGGAAGCCCCCAGGTTTGCTGTGGGACCACCAGGATCACAAGCCTTAAAGCGGTGACTCATCTCCTCAGTGGCGGCTCTTCTGCAGAGCCCTAATCCTTTCCCCAGCCTGTGGCATCCTGCTCCCAGGACAGCGTTTCAGTCTCGCACAGGCTTAATCTCCATTTATTTTACTTTTCCCAAAGCCATATCAGCCTCCAGTGCCTCTTGATCCTTTTGCCCTAGGATTTAGTCGCAGCAAAAAAAGCCAATCGGGGGAGAATGTGCTCTGCAGAACCACAGAGTTTAACGTGGCTCCAGAGCTGCGCTGTGGGGGGTGTAAGGAGAGGCGGCCGCAGGCCTCGATGCTCTCGGTGACCACAGAAAAGCGCTCACCTCATACTGACCAAACCGGGAAAACGAGGTATGAGGTTGCACTTATCCCAGTACTCAATCGGCTCTGTGCCCCAGGGCTAGCTGGGTGCTTTATCTTGGCTACCGTAGGGAACAACAGTTGTATGCCGCTAAATCCTTGTAGGTAATCAGAACATACTCGTAGGCGACGCAGACGGGTCAGCATCGCTGTGAAACTTCACAAACCTCAAGCCTCGCATTCAGCAAAGGTCTTCAGGTCTCGTTTACGCTCAGCCTGCAGAAGGTGCTAAAAATACAGCAGCAAATCCTGCTTCGTAGGAAGGTGCGCTGCTGCCTGGGGAGCAGTCTCAAGAACCAGGTTTCAGCTGGAGTTTCCTAGCAGCAAAGCCATGGCTGGCCGATACCTGAGAAGTTTTTATTTGCCCATTTTAGGTTTGGGTACCAACGCTGCAATGGCAGCTACGGTTCGCGGTGCCCAGCTGCATTGGCACCTGCCTGAGGTCTTGTGTTCCAGTGCTGCTGGTCGCTGCTGATGGCTTCTCTGATGGCATCTCCTGTTAATCATCTCTGGCTTGTGCCCTTACGGACACCTGTAGTAGTTGTCCAACCTGACCCATGTGGGTATTTTCTAGCCAAAGTTAGGGTGGGAACAAGGTGCTCTCATGTGGCAGTACGTATCCTGAGAGCTCTGCTTGACCAAGATATTGCTGAGGGTCTGTAGGTAGAGAGCAGAACGGGAGCAACCTTCTCCCCAGCCAATACACCTGGCAAAGGTGAGTGGGTTAATGCATTTGAAACTTCACTCTGCATCCGTTTGAGTTTGTAAGTCTCCTGCTGTTAGAATCATAGAATAGTTTGGGTGGGAAGGGACCTCTAAAGGCCATCTAGTCCAACCCCCCTGCTGTGGGCAGGGACATCTTCCACTAGATCAGGTTGCTCAGAGCCCCATCCAACCTGACCTGGAATGTTTCCAGGCATGGGGCATCCACCACCT
>NW_008794177.1:195504-215631 GCF_000699145.1 Aptenodytes forsteri | reverse complement strand
TAGTTTAAAGCCATTCCCCCTTGTCCTGTCACTACAGGCCCTGCTAAAAAGTCCCTCCCCATCTTTCTTACAAGCCCCCTTTAAGTACTGACAGGCTGCAACAAGGTCTCCCCGGAGCCTTCTCTTCTCCAGGCTGAACAACCCCAGCTCCCTCAGCCTGTCCTCATAGGAGGGGTGTTCCATAGCTCTGATCATTAGGTTTTGGGTGACTTTGTTCCATTTCTGTTCCTTCCAAAGAAGCTTCATGATCCTCACCTCCAAATCTGAGAACGTTACCTGGTTATTGCATGTCTCCGTGCTGTGGTGTACCTGTGTCCAGAGCGGTACCTCCAGCCGAGAAGCACGAGTTTCTGCCCGAGGAGGTAGATCTCGGCGAGCAGCTTGGCACTGGCAGCTGTTAGAGAGGCGATGACAGGCCGACGGCATCGCAAAATGTGCTGCGGGCACGGTCCGTGCAGCTTGGCAAATCCCCTCTGCGAGTCTGGCAGAGCTTTGGAACTGCTCAACGGGGTGAGCCAGAAATGGGATTTAAATCGGGAGACACTGGATGAAGAAGGAGCTTGAGGGCACTTGGTCAGTCTGCTCGCAGAGCTTGTGTACCCATTTCTGATGGGAGATGAAAGGAGTCAGACACTCTGCTTTATAAACAGCTTATTTCTCCAGGCTGAAGCGTACAGCACGGGGCTGCCCTTTCCTCCTCTCCAGGAACTGGGAGGCTCGGTGCCGATGGGACCAGCCCAGACACTGGTGAGGGACTTCACGGGCAGTGTGGGGAGCCTGACATATGGATTTTTAACCTGTTCTACGTTCTCGGTCTCAAACTACAGCTGCTTCCTGCCTTAATCTTTATTTTGATGCCTTGCTTTTAAGACACTAAGATTTCCCCAGAGGCGAGGTGGGATAACCAAAACTCACCTTGGTGTTTCCAAGGGAGGATGAGCCTGTAAAATCACCGCAGCAGCACTGGCCACCCTGGTGTCCCTGATTGTCTTACAGTGCCTTAAGGACAGGTAAAAGCAGAACTAGGGGATGAAATAAATGGGATTAACTATGCTCTGTAGCGTGAGGGGAGCTCGTGTGATTTCTTTAACGTGGCTCTCGGTTCTGGGTGGCTGAACTGGGCAAAACGGGAGGTCTGGATCTGACCCATAGTGGGCTGGAGGCAGCTGCTGTCTCAGGGGGGTCAGCCTGTGTATTTACAGGGCAGAGAGCACTGTAAATAAAAAAAAAAAAAAATCTGAAATAAATGAACTTTGGCAGGAAAGCGGTGAAAGGATTTATGGAAACCGATGAAACTGCCAAGCTGACTGCCGAAGCCAGAGTATGCAGAGCACAAAGGTCAGAGCCCGGCTGACCCGCCTGTGGGCTGTGCGTAATGAGGGCTCGTACTTCCCCCTCTGCAATTGAATTCCTCTGGGCAGGAATACCAATGGTAAAAGGATTCCTAAATCGCTGGTTTCTCAAAGTCTTGGCAAAATTTTAAGTAAATAAATATTCTCGAGTGGTTGGCTCCTAACAGAGGAAATGTCAGGAGCCAGACTGAGCGGTGGTGAAGCTGTAGGCTCTGGACTCTGCCCATGGCCAGCTCAGGAGCTTGCTGTCTTACACGTGTGCCCGAGGTCAGGAAGCCTTGTCCTGCCTGAACCATCAGCATCCTTCAGGTATCGCCTCACCTCGGCTAGAGACAGCCGACTGATCCTGCTCCTCCGGAGGGGAACAGCAGCGGATGCAGCCGCAGAGAGTTTTCGGGTCTGTTCTGGCTGTGGCTGAGCCAGGCAAAGGCTCTTGCCCTGGCTTCTCGCCTCCACCTCCCTGCTTCCCATCTGCCAGCCTGCATGGGTCCTTACAGAGTCTGTCAAGCTTTCTTTTAGCATAAAAACCTCCGAGTTTTGGTCTGTGCTGACTTGCTTTGCTTCCTAACCTGGCTCTGGCTGTTATATGTGCAGCTATGCCGCTGTATCAGAGCAGGGTGAACCCCAGAGGAGGGTGGGTTGGGGCAATACCCCCTTGCCTTGCCACCTACCCCCCAAAAATGTATGATCACATCCCTGAGAGCTGTTGTCTTGCAGCGTGGCTCCTCTCTGGTTCGTTTTCACACAGCTCAGGGGGTTCGTGCCAGTGGTGCTTTCCATGTCTGTGCTCACTGGATGGCTAAACCCACGTGGGGACTGCGCGGGAGCCCAGCCAGGCGAGGATGTAGGGAATATCTGGTAAGCCCAGATCTTCAGAAGAGATTAGAGATGTCTTGAAATGTCTCTGCAAACTTAATTTGACTTGCATAAAATTCTGCTCTACTTTATCCTGTTTTACTGGCTTTGATACCATTCAGAAGAGAGAATTAAAGGCGGTGTTTTCCATAAAGTCCTTCAAATTCTTTGCTTAGTCTTGTCTGACTAGTGCGTGTCTGCAGACTGGGTCACCAGCCTTTTAATAGGCTTCTCTGTCTCCTGAAGTACCTCTTTGTGTTTGCCTAGCCAGAAGCATAATACCAAACCCTTCTAGTGTTGATGCAGTAAAAGTTCGCCCAGCAGGCTTTTCTCAACCAAAGCAAATATACTAAGCTCTAAAAACCAATGTAGAAAGCGCACTTCCCGCTGCTAGATGCGGACAGCAGGCTAAGTGAACTTCAGGGCTTCCCCGCTTTTGTTTTGTAACCTTGTTAGGTTAGTAAAATAAAATAATTTCTTTATTAAAAAGAGAAAATGGCCACCTTTCCTGGTTTAATTTGAGGTGTGAAGCTTTTTTTTTTTTGAGAGCGGCTTGCGTGAGAGGCAGGAAATGTGGAGAATCTCCGGAGCCTGGCTGAGCTAACGTGAAGAGCTGGCGGTGGTGGGACGCTGCCTTTGTGACCCACCATCCCGAGTGGGACCGTTGGGTCGTGCCTGTCGCTGCCCCTTCGGAGGAGGAGCAGGGCTTTCAGGACCTCAGCAGTGGGCTGGAAGGAGATGATCTAGTCCATCCCCTCTTGCACTGGGAGGGTGATTACTGAACCGTGTTTCTCTGGTGTTGCTGGGGGGGGTTTGAAGTGGCCCCGCTGCTAAAGCAGATCTCGGGGTTTACTTTCCAAAGCACGTTTCCCGTGACCTTTCCTTAGAAGTATTTTCCAGCCGCCGATTACTCATGTTGCTCTTGGGTGGGAGCATTCGGGGCTCTACATCCTTTTCTTGCAGGTACCAAAAGCCCAGGCCTCGTTAGCGCTGCACTAGAGGGATTAATTAGTAACATCGTCAGGGCATCTGCATAGCTCAGGGCTGCCCGCACAAACCAGGAAGGGCTTTAGGGCAACGAGGGTTTGTACACAGCCTGGAGAGAGCCAAAGGCTTGTCTTCTGCTGAGGCATCATGAAGACCCGGGTACAGCAGCGGTGGGCTGGGGGAAGGAGACGTGCGGCTACTGGGGGTGAGACCCAGCACTGGAAGGAGGTGTCTGGGGGCGAGGGACACCAGCAGGTAGGACGTGCCAGGCAGTGGCTGCTGGTGGAGATCAGGAGCTGAACACAGCTCAACAAACGTGGCTTGTGCTCCTCTGTGAAATGCTACTACCATTGCAGACCCCTTTTTTTAAGCTCCCGCCTGTGTTGGTAGGTCTGTCGCTCGGGAAGCGTGGTGTGCCTGGGTGAACAGAGCGTTAGACAGGAGGCAAGACAGGAGGAGGTAGAGGACTTGGTTGCAGTGCTGAGCTTTCAGCGTTGGAAGTTACCTGAGATGACTTGACCTGGTCTGGCAGCTTGGTGCTGCCTGAAGGGGAAGGTCTAATCCCTTTCCTTGCCCCCCCGCCGGGTGTGACAACGTGCTAAGCTGTTGGGGATGGGTTTGAAAGGTGTGTTTCTGTGGATCTTGCTGTTAAAGAAGATGGCAGAGCTGGTGAAGCCAGGAGCTTAAGCGGGATGAGTGCGGTGTGTCAGCCAAAAGCTTTGTTTGGTGGGGAAGGAGGATTCTTCTACACCCAGGCTGAAGATAAGCCCGCTCTGGGTGTTGCAGGAGACACCGGGACGGCTGGGCTAGCGTGGTGGCTATATTCCATATCTCTCTTAAAAATCAGTGCCTCTTTGAGAAGAGTCTGAGAAGTCATTAATCTTGTGATGTAGTGGCTTAAAATACTGTCAAGTTTGGCAGGGTGTGCCTCCCTGGATGTTCTGGATAGCCTGGCCATGCAGAAGGAGCTGGTACATATTAAGAGGACAAGGAGGAACTTCACCAGTAAAAGTTGGATTTGCCAAGTCCTCTTCAAAGATGCCATGAAATCTTGGGCCTCTGACATGAATGAAAAAAGGCTGAGGTGCCTCCCTACGGGTAAAAGCTTTTTGTTGTTTACTGCCGGGGGAAAAAAAACGCAACCTGTCTCAACGATGCTTGTTTCCATCCAAGGTAGACGAGCTGCCTGCCTCGGCTCTGATGGGAGTGCCTGGCCGCGTGGGTCCCGATGTGCTGCAAGCTGCTTTTTGGAAGACTTTAAATAAAGCTGGAGTTGCCCTTGAAGCTGGAACGGTGCTGGATTGAGGGGAGCAGCTCTGCCCTCTGCTTTCGGGGAGCTGGGTGTCACCTCGGGAGATGTTCCCCGCGGGGCCCGCCTAGGACTGGTGCTCGGTTACGACAGGGAAACCAGTGCCACTGCGTCTTCAGCTGGCATTGTTCATGGAAAACACCGGCTAAGAGATCTTTGTGCACAGGGGGAGACTGGGTTTGGGAGGAGGTAGTTCTAGGCTGTCTTAAAATAGCTTGGGAAGTCATCGTTGAGCTATGTGGATGCAAACCCAAGTCACCCCATGCTAGACTCCTCTATTCTCCTCTGTGCTGTAAATCATACGTGATTATCTCAGAGTGGTGTTGGGTTTGGGGTGTGCTGAGGCTTTCCAGGGACACTGAATTCCCCACGTCCTCAATGGGGCTAAAGGGACATATCCTGAGCTGTGATCCGGAGAATCCGCTCTTGAGCAGGCTGCCCAAAATAACGATCCTCGGATAGCTTCTCCTGAAGATATGTAGGTATTAACCCACCACCCTTTAGCTGCACAGCTTGACACGGCAGCCAAGCAGGGAGATGGTACGCTGGGCACCTCTACGGGTTTTCTTGAGCAGCTCTGATGCGGAAAAGCAGCTCAGGGATCTTCTCCCGCAGCTGGCTCCCCAGCTGCCGGCAGCATCAATCCACCAGCCTCCGCGCCTGGATGAGCAGCCGGGCAAAGGCTGGCTTGCAGCATCCTTAGCAGCGTCTGATTGCAGAGAGGTCTTTCGCTGCACGGGCGCTGCAAACCACCTTTTCTCTAAGGACTCCCGAAGGAGCTGGTGCTACTCTTGCATCCTTTGTTTTTACGGGAAGGGAAGACGGAGGTCCCTTCGTGCCCCCAGTGCTACGTGCGGTCTGTGTCCCGGGAAGGAAAGGAAGGCTTGAAGGTGCGTAAGCTGCAAACACGCGTTCTTAATGCAGGGATTTTGGCTTCTTGGACTGACGGAAATGCATAGCAACACATCCCAGAGAACATGCTAAAACGAACCAGATCTTCTTTCCTACTGCCAGAAACTTCCTTGGATCCTTTATCTGACCGTCTAGACAAAAACCTGTCAGGCAGTTCATGTCTACAGCAAGTCAATGCAAAGGTTATTTCTCTGTGAAAGGATCCTCTCAGCAGCCAGCCATAAACTACGTGATTACAGGTCTGGGTGTTTCACCTTTCCTCTTTCAGTATGCAAAGAATGGGAATAACCTTCTGAAAACTGGAACTAAAGTGGCTGTGCCGGAGGATGGGCCTCCGGCTTGGTCGGGCACAGGGGAGCTTAGACATTCCCATGACCGCTGCTCCCTTCCCTTCCCTTCCCTTCCCTTCCCCTCCCTTCCCTTCCCTTCCCTTCCCTTCCCCTCCCTTCCCTTCCCTTCCCTTCCCTTCCCCTCCCTTCCCTTCCCTTCCCTTCCCTTCCCGTCCCTTCCCTTCCCTTCCCTTCCCTTCCCGTCCCTTCCCTTCCCTTCCCTTCCCTTCCCGTCCCTTCCCTTCCCTTCCCTTCCCTTCCCTTCCCCTCCCTTCCCTTCCCTTCCCTTCCCTTCCCGTCCCTTCCCTTCCCTTCCCTTCCCTTCCCGTCCCTTCCCTTCCCTTCCCTTCCCTTCCCGTCCCTTCCCTTCCCTTCCCTTCCCTTCCGAGTTGTGGCTTTTCTAGACTGTGCAAGAGTAAAGCCTTGTGTCAAACGCTCTTGAGCTTTGGGATAAATGGCTTGCCTGCTTCTGGCTGCTGTAACAAGAACGTACTTTGCCAGCGTAGCTCGGGACAGACCTCTGCAGGCTTTCTGTGTTGACATGGGCGCTGTTTGCTGCCATACAGCTTTGACTGTCCTGCCCAAAAACCTCAGTCCTACAATCCTGTCTCAAAGCTGTTTTCCTTGACGATGGTGACATCTGCTGTCAGATGTCCCTCTTCCCCGCTTTTGTGTTCACTTGTGCTGCGGACTCTTGTAAGGTGAATCTACTGCCTTGGCTGCCTGTGGAAGATGCCAAAAGGCTGCACTCTCTATTTTTAGGCCCAAAACTTCTTGGATGCTTTCCTCGGTGTCTGTGGAACCAAAGCTATAGGCTTTACGGGGTTCTTGGGTGGCCTACAACTGGGAAGAGACCTCATGAAAAACACCAGTAAGCCAGAACTTCACCTTATCTGTGGCTGCCTGGTGGTCGTGTCTGTGTCCTGCTGCCTGACCTCCCTGTGGTGGCCATCCACCTCCTGGACCTGGGGTATTGATCTCTTCCGCATGGGTGGCCTTCACCTCTGCTTCTGAGGCTTGAAGAGGCAGCTAGGCTGGGGAATGTGGTCTTCCCGTCCTTAAAATCATCCCTGCAGCCGGCGGGGTCCTGGGAACACCGGGAAGCAGGATGACATGCATGGTCTCAGGGGGGTGGTTGTACCGAAGCGTTGACTGATGCTGACGGATCTCTGCAAGAGTCGTTTACGTGGATGAAGGACCATGAGTAACGGCGCTGCTCTCGCCAGGCTCGCTGGGAAGGCCCATGTGGACCTCAAACCTGCACGGTGCTCGTGGGAGCTGGGACGATGCCGGTGCTGAACACGTGGAGGAGGAGGAGGAGGAGAGGCTCTTTGGGGAGGGGTGCACCCAGCTCTGCCTAGGAGTGACCTGCGCAGAGCTGGGAGCTTGGGGGACTCAGTTCCTTGAGCACTGTTTAATACACAAATGAAAATGGCTGCGTTACTCCTGGCTGCTTCCACGACCTCGTTCAGAGTGTGGCTGCGTGACCGGCTGGACTGGCACAGCCGAGGGAGGCACAGAAACGGTGGGAGCTGGGAGAGACCTCCTGGAGCTGCTTCTGATGCTGGAAAACCCCGAGCCTTTGGGTGCTTTGGGGATGGACGTATGGCAGCCTCCTCCTTGGGGGTTTGTTTGCATGAAGCTCCCACTTCAGCGTGACTCTAGAAGCTGGCCTTAAGGAGAAGACCCTGGAGGTTTAGTTTTGGACAGAAAAAAGCTTAGGGATGCGAAGCAAACGTTTAAACTCAGAAGGCGAGTGTTCAAAATCCTTTAGTTCTGATACCTTGGATAGAAACGTGTCAGGCAAATCGGGGATCACTCCTCTGCACCTTGCTTGTAAACAGGGTACTAGATCTAAAGGTTCACTTCTTGGCATAAATAAACATTTATCCTGCAAGCAGCTGATGTTCATAATATTGAGTAGAAGAGGGCTTAATGCATGTACCGAAGTAATCCAGTGTCCTGTGTTAACGGCAGTGTGTGCAGCTGAAAACTGGGGAAATAGGGGAAGGAGAACAGGGCAAGCGAGCTTCCTTCCTCCTCCTCCTCGCCTCCCTTCTCTGGGCTCACCTGTGTCATTGGTATTCCTCCGGGCAAGGGGAGGACGTCGCATCCCGAGGAATCGGCTGGAGCCGGGGGAGCTGGTAAGCTCCTGTTTCCCTTTCCCAGCCAGAAATGGAGATTACGGTTCTGTAGCTGAAATGAACGGACTTGCCTGTGGCCGGGCAGCTCCAGCGCTTTCTTGTGTTAAAACTCCACTTTTCTTGGTTTCTGCACTCCAGCACCTTTTTGATCTTTGAATTTTGGCAGGACCCCCTGGAAACTGTGGAAAAGATTAACTCTCCCTCCAAAGCGTGCTCCTGGTGCTGATAAGGCTGCAAATAAGCTGATCTTACCACCCTCTTCCCCCACAAATATCAGTAAATGCTGAAGATGAAAGGCGTAGCCGGTACTGACGCTGTGCCCCTTGGAGACCCTCCTCTGGCCGGCTGTTTCTAGGTGCTGCTGGTACCGGCAGAAAGCTGTTTCCCACCGCTAAGACCCCTTGATATCAGCATATATCGGAGGGGGAGAGGCAGTGAGGACGTGCCGGGTCTGGATCACTTGGGCAAGAAGGTATCGGTTTCTCATCTCTTGTCCACAGGGCTTAAATTTAGCTTAGAATCAAATGTTTAAAATCAGAAAGAAGGCGAGTGTTCAAAATCCTTAAATTCTGATACCTTGGATAGAAACGTGTCAGGCAAATCGGGGATCACTCCTCTGCACCTTGCTTGTAAACAGGGTACTAGATCTAAAGGTTCACTTCTTGGCATAAATAAACATTTATCCTGCAAGCAGCTGATGTTCATAATATTGAGTAGAAGAGGGCTTAATGCATGTACCGAAGTAATCCAGTGTCCTGTGTTAACGGCAGTGTGTGCAGCTGAAAACTGGGGAAATAGGGGAAGGAGAACAGGGCAAGCGAGCTTCCTTCCTCCTCCTCCTCGCCTCCCTTCTCTGGGCTCACCTGTGTCATTGGTATTCCTCCGGGCAAGGGGAGGACGTCGCATCCCGAGGAATCGGCTGGAGCCGGGGGAGCTGGTAAGCTCCTGTTTCCCTTTCCCAGCCAGAAATGGAGATTACGGTTCTGTAGCTGAAATGAACGGACTTGCCTGTGGCCGGGCAGCTCCAGCGCTTTCTTGTGTTAAAACTCCACTTTTCTTGGTTTCTGCACTCCAGCACCTTTTTGATCTTTGAATTTTGGCAGGACCCCCTGGAAACTGTGGAAAAGATTAACTCTCCCTCCAAAGCGTGCTCCTGGTGCTGATAAGGCTGCAAATAAGCTGATCTTACCACCCTCTTCCCCCACAAATATCAGTAAATGCTGAAGATGAAAGGCGTAGCCGGTACTGACGCTGTGCCCCTTGGAGACCCTCCTCTGGCCGGCTGTTTCTAGGTGCTGCTGGTACCGGCAGAAAGCTGTTTCCCACCGCTAAGACCCCTTGATATCAGCGTATATCGGAGGGGGAGAGGCAGTGAGGACGTGCCGGGTCTGGATCACTTGGGCAAGAAGGTATCGGTTTCTCATCTCTTGTCCACAGGGCTTAAATTTAGCTTAGAATCAAATGTTTAAAATCAGAAAGAAGGCGAGTGTTCAAAATCCTTAAATTCTGATACCTTGGATAGAAACGTGTCAGGCAAATCGGGGATCACTCCTCTGCACCTTGCTTGTAAACAGGGTACTAGATCTAAAGGTTCACTTCTTGGCATAAATAAACATTTATCCTGCAAGCAGCTGATGTTCATAATATTGAGTAGAAGAGGGCTTAATGCATGTACCGAAGTAATCCAGTGTCCTGTGTTAACGGCAGTGTGTGCAGCTGAAAACTGGGGAAATAGGGGAAGGAGAACAGGGCAAGCGAGCTTCCTTCCTCCTCCTCCTCGCCTCCCTTCTCTGGGCTCACCTGTGTCATTGGTATTCCTCCGGGCAAGGGGAGGACGTCGCATCCCGAGGAATCGGCTGGAGCCGGGGGAGCTGGTAAGCTCCTGTTTCCCTTTCCCAGCCAGAAATGGAGATTACGGTTCTGTAGCTGAAATGAACGGACTTGCCTGTGGCCGGGCAGCTCCAGCGCTTTCTTGTGTTAAAACTCCACTTTTCTTGGTTTCTGCACTCCAGCACCTTTTTGATCTTTGAATTTTGGCAGGACCCCCTGGAAACTGTGGAAAAGATTAACTCTCTTCCCCCACCCCTTACCCCTTGATATCAGCATATATCGGAGGGGGAGAGGCAGTTGCCGGGTCTGGATCACTTGGGCAAGAAGGTATCGGTTTCTCATCTCTTGTCCCAGGGCTTAAAATTTAGCTTAGAATCAAATGTTTAAAATCAGAAAGAAGGCGAGTGTTCAAAATCCTTAAATTCTGATACCTTGGATAGAAACGTGTCAGGCAAATCGGGGATCACTCCTCTGCACCTTGCTTGTAAACAGGGTACTAGATCTAAAGGTTCACTTCTTGGCATAAATAAACGTTTATCCTGCAAGCAGCTGATGTTCATAATATTGAGTAGAAGAGGGCTTAATGCATGAACCGAAGTATTTGGTTTATATTTATATAAATATATATTTATTTTTATATATCTAAAATACATATATATATTTAAGCTGGGCTTAAATTCTGTCCAGTCCTGCAGACGTGGATTCCTGAAATCGGGAAGGGAGGCAGCAAGAGATTAAATCAAGCCCATGAGCTGTTATTTCATGAGATCCTGAGCTGCTCGTATTGCAATATGGAACAGCCCGGGCTGAAGCCTGGCTTGGGAAGTACTGCTCTTAGAGGAGGAGGATTTAGTCGGAGGCTGTATTGGATGCCTTCCCCTCCCTCTTGCCGAGGGAGCCGCTTGCTCAGAGGATCTGCTGCAAACTGCTAAGCTGAGTCAAGGCAAGCCTCCCGCGCGTCTCTGCCTCCGGCCTCTTGCTCCAGATGCATCAGCTCAGCCTCGCACCCGGCGATGAAAGCCGTGGGTGGAGGGCTGAGCCGGGCGGTAGGAATCTCTTCAGGAGGAGGAACAAGGCTCTGCTAAAAATAGCCAGGGAAAATTCCTTTCCTCTTGCCTTAGAGGAAAATCCCGTCGGGAGGCTGGAGCCCGGCTTAGCTGGCAAGGCGGTCTGAAACGTGAAAACACGGAGCTGAACCTTGTTTTGGAAGTGAGTTTTGTGCAGCCGTTGCCTTTAGTCTTGAACTGCTGCGTTGTTTGAGGGTTGTTTTTTTTTTTTTTTTAGACTGACTTGGACGCCAGCTCACTGTTTTTAGGAAAATTGTTTCCTCATTACTTAGATTAATAACGTGTGTGTTTGAAGGAACGGCTTTGAAATCAAATACAGTGTTTGTGGCTGAAATACGAGTGTTTTATTTGTTTCACCCTGATACTGCTGGTGAGTGTCAGCTCCGCAACAGCCTGCTGGGAGCTGGGGAGGAGTGAGAGGTCCCAGGGCCAGCGGGGACTCCTCGCTCCCGTCTCTAATTCAGCCCAGCGGAGATGAAGCCAGGTCTTGTGGAGCCACGTGAGGACCTGGAGGGGCTGTCCCACCAGAATGCTGCTGGGCAGGGTGGCAGGATCACCTCCAGAGGCTTCCCTACAAGCTGGTCAAAATGATCTGAGAGGGATCCGTGTGCTGGCTGGGTCAGAGGAAAGCTGTCGGGGTTAGAAGGGGGATGGATGACTAACGTGGCACAAATGGAGCTGGAAAACCGCCCGTAGGGTGGGGTGAGGAGGGCCAGTGACCTCGACCAAAACCCCTCCTTCGCGCCCTAGTGAGCACAAAGCTATTTTTACCTGGTGCCAAAATGCAAGAGTTGCACGTTATCCATCCTGCAGGCAAGGCTGGAGGAGGTCTGTAGCCTCCTTGTCAAAGGAATTGAGCTTTATCCCTTTTCTCCTGACCCCCAGCACATCGTGTTGTGGTCTCAGATGTTCAGCTCCTCAGGGAGAGGCGGGACACCGCTACAGCTGCCCTTTCTGGTGGTCAGCTTGCAATAAGATCTTGCACTGGAGAAGCCGCGTGAAGCTGAGATGCAGCCCCACGCAAAGCCTGAGCATCGCTGGCTCTGCCAGTCCCAGGAACAGAGCTGTCTAAGAAGACTCTTCAGCAAGATGTAGGAAGAGCTGCAGGTCCCCAGATGATCCTTTGCAACCTCCTCGCTTAGATGTTCCCTGGGCTTCGGTATCTGGTTCAGGCATAGGTGGGTCCTCACCCACGAGGCTGAAGTCTGCAGCAGCAGTGGGGACTTCGCTGCCTGGATGACGCTCCTAAGATGGAGCGTTCTCTGCTCGCTTTGGAAATCACCGGAGGACCTTCCATGTGTCGTTTCTCACTCCACATGCAAAGCTGTGGCTAAGCACCTGACCGATGCAGATGAATTTCAAAACACCATTCTGGCCAGCCTGCTGCCGATGGGGGAGGCCGTGGACGGGCTTCGAAGGTCCCTTACTCCAACAACCTCATCCTGGCAGGAGTCGGCAGAGCTCTGCACGGTGAGACGAAGCCGAGGACACTTTGCCCGAGCACCGTGTTTGGGTGCAGGCGTTTCAGGTCTGGCCTCCCAGTGCCGAGGGGGAAGGGTCTGCGGCCGTGACCGTGGTTTTGCAGAGGGACAGGAGCTAGCAGAGGGTGGCATCCAGCCCTGCAATGCCTGCCCTCCTGCTCCCAGCCTTGGCAACGTGCCCGCAGCTTTGGTCTTGATTAATTTTCGACTCCATGCCTGGCATCGTTATCCAGAGCCCCCCCTCTTAAATCCTCGCTGTAGCGTTTCACTAAAGCTGGTAAAAAGCTGAAGCTGTTCTTAGCTCTCGGCTTCAAAAAGGAATCCCTTGAATAATGGTTTGATTTAATGTTTTAGCATCCAGATATCTTTGTGGGGAGGAGAGCAGCTGACCACACCGAAGCGGCTCTGCTGCAGCAACGTTGGAGTGCCAAGTTCGGTGTTGAACCCGGAGCTGCCCTGTCTGGAGTTTCTCAAACCGAATGCTGACATACCCTCATCTTGCTGCGCCTCCCGTGCAAATAAGTCCCCCGACGCCAGTTTACCACTTCATCACATGCTTCCCGTTGACAAAAACTGGAGGAAAGTGGAATAAAAAGGCTTTGGGAAGATGTTGCCAGCTGGCGTGCTGCGGCGTTGGTGCTCTGAACCCAGCAGCGGGATGAGGAGGAAGCAGCAAGGGGCACGTAATGGGAACATGTGGGTGGTTTTCAGTCCAGATCCCATACGGAGCTTCGAGGGGGTTCCCAGGCTGGCTCCGTGGCTCCTGCGGAGTTGCTGAGCTCTCCATGTGTTTTTCCTTGCAGCGGTGGGGTCTGAATGGTGCGTTTGGAGGTCCTGGGGTGGTGGGGACCATCCCACTTACTGAAAACTGTTTTCCTACCGAGCATGCCAGCACCAAATAGTGTTCCTTAATGAAACCACCTCTGCAAAATGAAACGTGGAGAGGGTCCTGCTCCTTAGGCAGCACTGAAACACAGCCTAGCATCCCTGCTCAGAAACCCAGGGCCCTTGCTCAGGGCCGCGGCTGCCAGCAGCGGGCTGGGTGCTGCTCCTGGTCAAACAACTGGGAACCTGCTTAGCTTTGCTGCATCATTGCTGAGCTGCTTGCGGAGCGTGGATTTTGGCTTGTGCTCAGATGTTTGGGTTGAAGAAGAAAGGCGAGGGTGGCCTCCTGAGCAGCTCAGTCCTCTGTGTAGCAAGGGCAGGAGCACTCTCCTCCTTGGCCATCCCCCTGCAAGTTCAAATACGTGGACGGCTTCTTTGGGGAAGAGCTTGAGTTACTGGCCAAGTCAAAATAAACCTAATTACAGGGACAGGATGATCTAGGAAAGGTCACATCTACCTGAACGCCTGTAGCTGCTCCTGGTACTTGGTTGAGTCCTCTTGCCTTGTTCTGGTCCAGGACCAGAGAAGGTCTTGGTGGGCACCGAGGTGACTGTGAGCCAGCAACACGTCCTCATGGCAGGGATGGCCACCAGCCTCCTGGGCTGCCTGCGGGCAGGAGATGATCCCCTGGAGCGCTGGGCTCCCAGTACAAGAGCTGGGGATATGCTGGAGTGAGTTCTGCAAACGGTGAAGGGCCTGGAGCATCTCTCATATGAGGAAAGCCCGAGAGAGCTGGGACTGTTCAGCCTGGAGCGGAGAAGGCTCAGGGGGATTTTATTAACGTATATAAACCCCCTCATAGGGGGAGTGAAGAAAAGAGGGAGGATCCGGGCTCTTCCCAGGCTCAGGACAAGAGGCAACGGGCACGAACTGAAACACAGGGACTTGTATTCAAGCATAATAAACTTTCTTTCGTGAGAGGATGGTCAAACACTGGACAGGCTGCCCCGGAGGCCACAGGTTCTCCATCCTTGGAGATGCTCAAAGCCTGACTGGATGCAGTCCTGACCCTCCGCTTCTGCCCTGGTGCTCTTAGCCAAGCCTCTCTGCCTGTAAACGCGTGATGCCGCCGTACAGGCCTGGCTGTTAAGGATGGAGGGGTGGGGAAATCCGGCAGTTACGGGCTGTGAAAGGTCTGCAGCCTGTTCCTGAGGCAGCAGGGCATTTGCTGGGATTTAAAATGGTTTTTAAGCAGCTGCTGCTGTAATCCCATCGCTGCCGGGTCAGGAGTTGAGCTGGTGTTTTATTGCCTGAGCGACTTCGCGTTGCGCTAAAGGGCTGGAGAGAGCCCCTGAGTAATTCACCACCTGGACGGGGACCCGCCTCAGTCAGGCAGAGCAAAACAAGGCTGTTAGGGCTTCCTTCTGCCAACGGGCTGAGGAATAGGAAGTCATTTGGAAATAAACCTCCACTCGGCATCAGGATGTACCTGTGGCAGTTTGCAGCTTTGTGTTTGGAGCTTGTGTTTGTGTTGAGCTGGCGTGAAGGAACGGCAGATGTGAAGGTCGGCGTGAAACCAGGCTATTTTCTGCTTTCTGCCTGGGTTTCCCGGGGGCTGAGCTGTGAACCAGGCCCCCGGTCCCGCTCGTGTTGCAGCGCTTCTCTGTGGAGCAAAGAAATATAAATAATAAACCCTTCTTTTGGCAGGGCTGTGCACTTGCAGCTTTACTTTGAGGACACCGAGTACGTACTCATCACGTGTCTGGATTTCCCAGGTCATAATTCACACGTGCTCTCGTCACCCTCGGCTCACGGAGCGCGGTGGCCGGTGCTGCGGAGCCTGGCCCGGGCTCAAGCTGTGCCCAGGCAAAGCCGAAGGCACAGAGCCCGTGTTTCCGTGGCATCGCCACGCTGGAGGCTGGTTGGCGTTTATTTCTTAACAGCCAAGTCTTCCCTAAACATGCTGAACGTGTTTTTTCTTGCTTGGTTTCACATTTTATTATTACAGGCACCTCCCGCGACTTCTTTTCCTTCCACGCACGCCGCTGTGGTCCTTTTCTTCGTTTCCTCGTTTCCTCCGCTGGCAGTAAGCTGACCCAGAGCCCCTTTGGGCTTGGTTAATTGTTTCACCCACTGCCGTATCACGTGCTCCCTTTGTGCAGATACTTCCTCCGCTGAGCCCAGCCTTCGCATCGTCGGTACGCTCAAGGTTGGCTTTCTGATCCGCTCAGAAACGTAGCCTGGTCCTGGGGCGCTGCCGGCAGCTCTCGAGGAAAGCGCTCTGGCTTTACCCTAAGCGAGCGTGCCCTCCGTCCCTTTAGGAACAGGATGACTGGATTTGGGGCACAGACTGTCCCCGGGGACACGCAGCATGCTGGCCAGCAGCGGCACTGGGTGGCCGTTTGGAGCTCGGTCTCCCTTAATCTCCATGCAGACGTGCCAGGCGAGAATTAGCCTTACAAATTTGCATTTGAGATAATCCCCTCGAGTGGGTTAAGAAGCTGTTTCTGCTGCTAATGAGAGGGATGCTCTTTCTCCTTTGTATTCAGCTCGAAGGGTTGAACGTATTTAAAGGGGCTGTCCAAGACCTCATTGATTTTTGGACGGATACAAGCAGCTGGGCTCTGGGTGAAAGCAGCCCAAACTCCAGCGCTGGTGGCCAACAAGCTTCGTCCCCTGTGAAACGCGGCCGGCGTGACGTGGCATTGCTCGGCAGCACGGAAGCGGGTCCACACCTTAATATGAGCCCTGTCCTCCTGCGTGCGCTCATGGTCCCAGAGATGTGTTTTCCAGGATCTTCTGTAGCTTCTGAAGCACGGGAGAAGGTTCTGGTCTGCTCCGTGGTCCAGCATTGGGTCGATTAAACCCAACCAGATTGGGTTTAATTCCTGGCTCTGCCACCAACCTCTGGCTGGGGCCTTCAGCAGCAAACCCCCTCCCAGAAATTTTCTGAAAAAACCCCAATGCTCCAGCCGGAGTAATGGCAATCTAGATGAAGGATAAATCCTCCCTTTTCCCGGAAATCGCTTTCTTGGGATTTCTGAAGCCAAGTGGGGGCTGGGGACAGGGTGCGCTGCTGGCCGGGGGCTGCAGGGGGGCATGGGTTGGCTGAGCAAACCCCCATGAAATGGGTGCTGCTGCTGATCCAGGGCACCCCGATTTTTTTCCCAGCAGCAATGGGAAGGGTGCACCTCGTCAGTCATCCTACCTCTAATGGGACTGGGGAGCGCTGTGCTTACGCTGCGAGAGCCCCGGTCTTGCCGCCTGAGGGTGGGGGCTGCTTATTTGGGGCACCAAATAAAGTGTTTTTTGAAGTCCCTGTGTTGTGAGATGCGGGGGGAGTGCAGAGAGCTGCAAGCGCTTTACTGGGATATTGATGAGGTTACAAACTCCTTTGATTTAACTCCTTGCATCCCCAGTCACCTCGAGAGCTTTTGAAGGGAGGAGAGCATGGAGCCTCCTGCTCGAACAGCATGGTGAAGGTTTGAAGATGGGTCAGGCTGTCTTCCCTGAGATTAATACCGGCTTAACAGCCTCCCCTGGCCCGTCTTGCACCCAGGGCTTTCCGCAGAGCAGGACAGCACCAGGTTCTGCTGCTGCGAGCGGTGCCAGCCCTTGCAGGGAGCTGCCTCTGCCATCTCAGCTTCACACCTCACTGGTGGCTGGTCTCCAGTGACTGCGAGGTGGGTAGTTGCAGGCAAGTCCTAACGTAGCTGGTGGGGTTGGTGAAACCCCCGTTAGGTGTTTTATAGGCCTCAGACAGGAGAAGTGGCGTCAGAGGGATAAATCACCCCGACACACATGCAAGCTCAGGATGGCGAGGGGTTCTCTGGACTGTGCCGTGTCTCCGTTTCTCTCCTGACAGCTCGTGGCTGTGTCCAGCCTAGGCTGGGGGGGCTTAGCCCCAGGCTAAGTCTGGTGTCGCGGGCTGTTTCCTGAAGGTTTGTCCTATTTCCATTGAATTTGCAGCCCCTGGAGCAGCAGCAGGTGGCTCGGCCGAGGTGACCTTTTCCACACGGGCCGCCGAATCTGAGGAAGGGCTGGCCATGGCCAGGAGTGTCCCTGGAGCCTGCTGGCAGCCGGTCCCTGGCGCTCACCAGAGCCACGCACCCTGGCCCTGGTGGGTTTTCGGGGGCATGCTGGTGGGGCATGCTCCACCCCGGTTCCTCGCCAGCGTTCCTCGTTCAAATGTATGTGAACGTACATCGGGTGAGCTGGGTCTCCCAAAAAAATCCAACCAAAGCCTATCTGCCATTCATAGAGCCCCCTCCCCTGCCCGATGGCGTGCCTTTCCCTGTCAGTCTGGCCTGGCGGGTTAAACCCAGCTGTGAGATGCTCTCTCTCAATTAGTCGTCTTCAGTGCCTCGTTAAGTAGATGAAATGACTGTTTTCCTCCTGAATTTCGGAGCCATCAGCAGCAGGAGGCCCTGAGGAGTGACCACGTTGGCCGTTCTCTGCCAGGAGCTGCAGCTCGCCATGAAATGCCAAGTCCTGGCTGGCAACAGGGTGTTCACGTAACCCCTTCCCTGCCTCTCCTCCTGACTTCAAGACGTAAATGCTTTTGAGAAGCAAGCCATGTGGGAATGAGCTCCTGGCAGCTCTTGCCTGCGCTGTGCTGGCCGTCCCCAGCCGCTCCCCGGCGCGGGGATGGACCCATCCTTTCCAAACAAGCTGTGCTGTTTCGGCTGAGCCCCGCTCCCCATCCCAGTGGCTTTTACAGCGGGTGCCCAAGCTGTTCTGCTGCAGGAGATGTCTCCGGACCTGAGAGATCCGCAGGGAGGTGGGCTGGGAAATCACCTTCAGGGATTGCAATCGTGGGCAAGGAGCGGGGGAGAAAGAAAAAAAATTTTTATTTTACAGGTTTTAAGGAGAAATGGGATCCTTCCCTCCCCAGACCTACTAACTAGGCAGCGTGCCGGAGGGGTTCGCTTGCATCCCAAGATGGGAATCTGCCCGGTGCAAGCGCCAGAGGGGCTGCGGGTGGCTGGCGGCCCGGCAGGCCTTTGGGTGCTTCTCCAGCCGACCCTCTTGCCTCTGCTCAATGGGCGGATTTCATCAGGGAAATCGCCGCCTTCACCTTTTGAATTTGATTCTCCGTCTGTGAAATTAGCAGTTTGTTTTCATTAATCCTCTGAGCCTGACTCTTGGGCTCACGTCTGAGCCCAGCGAGGCTCGCTTGAACACTTTGCGCTTTCCCAAGGTGCCTCCTGGGAGGCCTTGGCTCAGGCAGGGAGCTCTTAACCTCATTTCCAAGCTTGGCTTTTCTAATGTGAGCAAGAAACTGAAGGACTCAAAATATGGGCCCTAAAAAAGCTTTACAGCCCTTGGTCTCAATAGATGTTGTTGGACCTTGGAGGACAAAGTAGCTCTGAAACTCGGAGGAGAAACCAGGGTTAAAGGCTCCCGTGGGCTGGGGATATTTCCATCCCGGGTGCAGCCGGGTGCGACTCCAGGCTGCAGCAGCAAAGGCAGTTGGGGATTTTCCAGGGGTTTAGGGGTGCAGGAGGTGGGACCGCGTGGCTGGGAGCCAGGAATGGGATCCAGCTTCGCAAAATGGGCTTCTGCGCCTCGCCTTGCCTTGCGCCCGGCCCCGTTGCTGCCAAACCGTGCCGGTTCTTAACAAACAACTTTTATTTTGTCGCTGTTGCTGCGTGTAACAGAAGGAAACTGTGGTTATTGCACTTCCTGGCTGTGAGCCGGCAGGCGAATGAAAGCTCACGGGTTTGCCAGCCCTTCGGCACAGGTCATGAGCTTCTGAAGCCCCCGAGACGAGGGTAGCAGCTTCTCTCCCCCCCAGGAGGTGCTTTCGGTGAGGCACCAAAGGCTTCGGGCCGGCACGGTTTGGTTCTGCTCTCTGTAGCTGGGTACTTCGATGGAGAACGAGGTAGGTGCTGGTTTTATATCAGCTCCCAGAAATGCAGAAGCTGTTGTTCCATGTTGCGTCATGCCGGGTAACGCCTCCGCCTTGGATTTGGGCTCCCCAAATCCTCCTTCAAGGAGAGCCTGTGGCTCTCCCGCAGGGCTTGGGTGCGCGGGATGGTGGGGAATTGCTCTGCAGCATCTTCCCAGCCCTATGGAGGCTGCCTGCATCCTCGAAGGAAAAGCGACAGTTTCTTCTGGTTTGCTCCGTACGGATTGGGCCGGATCCGGCAGCCTCGGCAGAGAGAGCTGAACCGAGCCGGAGCCGTCAGACCCCGGCTGGTGGAGGGGGAAGCAGTGCACTGCAGTACAGCCCTGACCCTCGTGGCAGATTTCTGCATCTCTCTGCTTTTGATTCCTAAAAGATGCTGGTGGAACGAGATCCTTACGCAGCGGCAGCCCAGGTTTGGGGTCGGACATCCTCGTAGTTGGGATGGCAGGGCCGGGGTCGAGCCCCACGCTCCGGTCTTGGCAAACAGACCTGTTGCGTTCAGGATTTTCTTCTTTCTGGAGCCAGGAACGGTCCCAGCCCCTCGGCAGGAGCCAGCTGGGTTGCACAGCGCAGGGTGATGCTCCATTTCAGGAGCCCAGCTGAAAGGAGGGATGCTGCCCCTAAAATGTGCAGTGTTTGGCGGTGCTGGTCCTGCTGCTGTAAAGGCAGAGCTGTTTCACAAGGCCAGCATCATGTAGCTGTGTTTTCTATCCCTTTTGTCCTATAAACTCGCTCTATTTTTATCTCCCTGGTCCAAGGGACGTTTTTCAGGGCCGGGCTGTCCCCGACGTCCTTGTGGTGCCTGGCTCACTCTGGGACTTGGTGAACACTATTCAACAAGGAGCTTTTCCATCCCGCTTTCCCGTCCTAGTACAACAGTTTCAAATTCTTTCGGTCTGGCTTTGATCTCTCTTGTTCCTGGAGATCTTTCATGCTCGTCTACATTGAGAAAAGCAACGAGAGAGGCTGAAGCTGCCTGATGGGAGCGGGTCCCACACATGCAGCTGAAACCGGTGCATCAGCTGCTGTGCGGGGAGGGACACTGCTGGGAGTAGAATCATAGAATCGTAGAATAGTTTGGGTTGGAAGGGACCTCTAAAGGCCATCTAGTCCAACCCCCCTGCC
>NW_008794177.1:182174-193980 GCF_000699145.1 Aptenodytes forsteri | reverse complement strand
TCTCATCGGGTCCCATGGACTTGTGCACCTTCAGGTGCCTTAGATGGTCTCAAACCTGATGTTCTCCCGAAGACCGAGGCAAAAAAGTCATTGAGTAGGTGATGTGGTGGTGGCACTCCCCCACCAAATATAGTGTCCTACGGCAAGGCTCAAGCAGTTTAGGTGAAGGGTTTGCAGCAGTTCTTGACGGTGGTTTCCAAGGCAAGGTCCTGCTGTGGACGGCGGCAAGAGATGGAGCTGAGTTTGCAGGGGGCTGCCGCTCTTTCAGGTTGCGAAGTACTCTACACTTTTCTGAGCAGGACCACTTGGTTTATATTTAATTAATTTGCCTTTCGAAGCATCTTTTCGGCCTCTGCACATCATACACTCCTTTTTCTTGCCTGTGAGAATCAGGAAAGCCAAAGGGTGGTTGCCCTGAGGGGTGGGAAGCAGAGAACATCACTGCTGTGGGACGGGGAAACCAGAGCTGAGCACGCTTGGGGCATCAGAGCTGCATGGCTGGGCAGCCAGCGAGGCCACCGAGGAGCTCTGCCTTTCCCCTCCGGACTGGCATTTAACACTGCTGTGAATCCCGAGCGTTGGATCTGCCCACTTCAAAACATCCATTTGAGCTGGTAAACTTGGAATTGGAGAAGTCCGTGCACACTCCCAGTCATTTAGCTGTCAGGCAGGCTGGTGTGGAGCTTGGTAGGGATCTACCACAGGTCGTCTCTGCCGCGACGGCCCCTGGGCGTGCAGCATTCCCGGGCTGTCCGCCCTGCCCTGCGGTAGGAGGACGGTGGTGATGCTCCCTCTATAGCTGGGAGCCCGTGTGTGCACGCTGCCGCCGGCTGGACTCCTGTTGGCTCCGATGTTTTTCCAAACCCGACACTCAATGGTTTGGGAACCACGAAGACCTGTTTTTCCCAGGGGAGGCCATCTCCTGGGGCGTGTACTCGCGTTTGTGGGTCTCCCCGGAGACCTCAGACAAGTTTGCAGCATCTCTGCCTTTTCCTTTTGCAGTCCTTCGTCGGGTTGTTCGCTGCAAATGCTTGGGTGAAACAGAAAATTGCACCGAGGCGAGGAGGAAGCCTGCTGGTTTTGCGCGTGGCCGTGGCTCTCTCACTCTTACAGCTCTGAATGTGAATATATATTTGTATTTGTTCTTAACTGAAAGGTTGGACATCATGACTTTGGGGGAAAAAGTCATCCCGTTTTGGTCAAGGGCGCTTATCAGCACTTGTGTTCTTGCAACGTGTTGTGGGAAAGGGGTTTTCAGTGGAAGATCACACACTCATGGATTCATAGCTCTAAAACCAGCCTGTCTGCGGGGTGGTTGGGGCTGGTAAAACCAGGCTGTGAGTACACATGTACGGGCTGGAGGAGCGCTGGGCAGTGGGTGCTGCTGGTTTCCCCCCATTTCGGTACAGAAACTCCCTCTCTTGCCCTTAACCCCAATCATAGAATCATTAAGGTTGGAAAAGACCTCCAAGATCATCGAGTCCAACCATCGACCCAACACCACCATGCCCACTAAACCATGTCCCTAAGCACCTCATCTACACGTCTTTTAAATACCTCCAGGGATGGGGACTCCACCACTTCCCTGGGCAGCCTGTTCCAATGTTTCACCACTCTTCCAGTAAAGACATTTTTCCTCACGTCCAATCTAAACCTCCCCTGGTGCAACTTGATGATGTTTCCTCTCGTCCTGTCGCTTGTTCCTTGGGAGAAGAGACCGACCCCCCCCTCGCTACAACCTCCTTTCAGGTGGTTGTAGAGAGCGATGAGGTCTCCCCTCAGCCTCCTCTTCTCCAGGCTAAACAACCCCAGTTCCCTCAGCCGCTCCTCATCAGACTTGTGCTCCAGACCCCTCACCAGCCTCGTTGCCCTTCTCTGGACACGCTCCAGCACCTCGACGTCCTTCTTGTCGTGAGGGGCCCAAAACTGAACACAGTATTCGAGGTGCGGCCTCACCAGTGCCGAGTACAGGGGCACGATCACTTCCCTGCTCCTGCTGGCCACACTATTTCTGATACAGGCCGGGATGCCATTGGCCTTCTTGGCCGCCTGGGCACACTGCCGGCTCATGTTCAGCCGGCTGTCGACCAGCACCCCCAGGTCCTTTTCCACCAGGCAGCTTTCCAGCCACTCTTCCCCAAGCCTGTAGCGCTGCATGGGGTTGTTGTGGCCGAAGTGCAGGACCCGGCACTTGGCCTTGTTGAACCTCATACAGTTGGCCTGCGCCCATCGATCCAGCCTGTCCAGGGCCCTCTGCAGAGCCTTCCTACCCTCGAGCAGATCAACACTCCTGCCCAACTTGGTGTCGTCTGCAAACTGACTGATGCTTCCCTTTCTCTCCGCAGCCTGGAATAGTGTCTCCTTTCAAACGAGTCTTCCTGAAGGGTGAAAAAGGTCGGGATAAAAAAGCCCAGGAGAAGGTTACGGAGAGACGGCCTCTGCATACGGTGGTGGTGTCCCTGCCCGACCGCGTCGAACCAGACGTGCTGCTGAATGACTACATCGAGAAAGAAGTGAAGGTAACGTCTGCCTGGCTGGGGCTGGGGCTCATATATAACTATATGAAGCATTAGGATAACTTAAAGGCATGAGAGATCTTCCATACATAGGTGTGTTTAGCAGCTTCTAAACAGGGGCTTGGGGCACCAGCCCTTCGCTCTGTGTTGATGGTGTCTCTCTTGCAGTAGCTGGCGTGTTTGGCAGCGTGCTTAGCGTGTACGTGATGTGGTAACGGTTTGGTTCTTTTTTTCCAGTATTTAGGTCAACTCACATCCATCCCAGGGTACCTGAATCCCTCCAGCCGCACGGAAATCCTGCATTTGATTGATAATGCAAAGGTGAGCACTCAGCCTGTTGAATCACTGGCTCCGTGTAGTCTCTATCTAACGTGCAGCATGGAGGAAAAAAAAAGGCTTGTGGAGCTTCCTTGGGGCTGGGTGCTGGTCTGACTCCTGTCTTCCATCCGTGGGAGGGAAGCCCGTTACCAGACCATTACCAAAGGGGAAACAGTTCAGCAAATCAATGGAAATACATTTATTTTAGAGAGCACACCAGCTCCCGGGGCAGCTGACCCAAGAACACGATGCTGTCATCAGTCTCTCTGCATACAACATCAAGCTGGTGTGGAGGGATGGAGAAGATCTCATCCTCAGGGTCCCCATCCATGACATCGCGTCCGTTTCCTACATCCGAGATGACTCCTCTCATTTGGTCGTGCTGAAAACAGGTAGGTTGTGGCCAGCACGGGCAGGCTGTAGCCTTGTGTTTTGGGGTTGTTGTGTGTTTTGGGGTTGTGGGGGCTGAGCCCCCCAGCAGCCAGTATTGCCCTCGTGTAGGACGGCAGCCAACCTGACCAGAAACGGGACAAAGGCGATGCTGGGTGAGAACAGACCAAAACAATCGGTGTCCTTCACAGAATCACAGAATCCTAGAACGGTTTGGGTTGGAAGGGACCTCTAAAGGTCATCTAGTCCAACCCCCCTGCCGTGGGCAGGGACATCTTCCACTAGATCAGGTTGCTCAGAGCCCCGTCCAACCTGACCTGGAATGTTTCCAGGCATGGGGCATCCACCACCTCTCTGGGCAACCTCTGCCAGTGTCTCACCACGCTCAGCGTAAAAAAACTTTCTTCCTTCTATTTAATCTCCTGCCTGGAGTTGTTTCGGTCCATCCTTTTCTAGGGGGGCTGGAGGAAGGACTGGGTTTACGCGTGTTCCCCTGAGGGTGCTGTGACTCGCGGAAGAGTGAGCACGCTGGGAAGGATGAAGGGTGTTGGAGCTGGGCTGGGTTGTGTCTGGAGGTGAACTGTGGGCTCATGTACAGCTTAGAAATTCCTCCCGTAGCCTGTCCTCCGGCAACTGCCAAACCCCAAAGGAGAGCTGTCATTTACTGACTCTTAGGAAAGTTTGGGATCTTAAAGTGCAGTAGTTTATTCTGCATTGCCCATCCCGCTCCAGTCTGTGGGGGCCTCTGTGGATGTCAGCAAGGAGGAAAAGCAAGGAGAGCAGGTAGAAGCAGCTCCTCCAGCCTGGTCCCCACGCGTGTGGGACCTGCCCGGCTCTTCGCAACCCTTGTGCAGGTTTGCTGGGAGGATTTCATTGCCGTGTTGGATAACCGAGGTGACACCAACCACTTCCGACACACCTCACTTCTTGTAATACCCGGGGAGGGCCTCGAATCTGTCCCCAGCAGCTCTGTGTGTGTCAAACCTGCATGGTTTTGGGCTGGAGCGTTTGGGGAATGCTGAGCTACTTAGAGGATGTAATGACAGACTCTTATCGGATTATAAATGCCATGACAGCAAAGGACAGTCTATAGAATAAATAAGTGACTTAGAAGGCTGTGATTCTGCTGATGGATTTCTGAGGCTGGCTAAGCCATGGAAACGAAGCCAACGATTTACAGAGTTGTCAGAAACCAGCTCTAAATTATAGGCTTTTCAGTCAAAGACTTTCCTAGAATCATAGAATCGTTTAGGTTGGAAAAGACCTTTAAGATCATCAAGTCGAACCGTTAAGCCAGCACTGCCAAGTCCACCACTAAACCATGTCCCTAAGCACCACGTCTACACGTCTTTTAAAGACCCCCAGGGATGGTGACTCCACCACTTCCCTGGGCAGCCTGTTCCAATGCTTGACAACCCTTTCAGTAAAGAAATTTTTCCTAATATCCAATCTAAACCTCCCCTGGCACAACTTGAGGCCGTTTCCTCTCGTCCTGTTGCTTGTTCCTTGGGAGAAGAGACTGACCCCCCCCTCGCTACAACCTCCTTTCAGGTGGTTGTAGAGAGCGATGAGGGCTCCCCTCAGCCTCCTTTTCTCCAGGCTAAACAACCCCAGTTCCCTCAGCCGCTCCTCATCACACTTGGTCTCCAGACCCCTCACCAGCCTCGCTGCCCTTCTCTGGACTTTGGCCCTGTGCAGTGCTCCGGTGCAGTCCCCGGGCTCCCAAGAGCTCCCTCCTCCAGGGTGTTTTCTCCCGGCTGTGGGATCCTCTGCCCTCCTGCTTCGGGGGCTTTGCTGTCCCCAGAGGCAGTCTGCTCGGAGGGCAGCTTGCCGTGCTTGGACTCCTTGCTGTTTTCTCCTTGCCTCGACCTTTCCATCACGACTTCTCTCTTTCTCAGCTCAGGACCCCGGGATCTCCCCAAGCCAGAGTCTCTGCGCCGAGAGCTCCAAAGCCCTTACTTCAGGCTCGCTGTCTGAGAGCGGGGTGGTTCCCGTCGAAGCTTGTTGCTTGGTGGTCCTGGCTACGGAGAACAAAGTAAGACTCAAAACACTCGATTAAGACTGTCCCACGTTGGGGTTCCCTCCAGAGTCACTCACCGGTTGCGACGACGCTGGGACTGGGATTGCTGGGAGGTTTTCTGGCCCTTAGACCGGGGTGGCCACAGCCTCTCAGGTTGATGGTGGCCCCAGGGTGGCCTCATCTTGCTCTCGCCAAGTGTCCCCTCTGTTATGTGACCAGATGTTTATCTGGCCATAGGTTGTGTGACACGCATAGGCCCAGTTTTAAGACTGCAGGGTGTGGGTTGGGCTTTGCTGGCGCACAAGGTGCTACCTGGAAGAGGAAACCTGGTCCCTGCCCCAGCCCCGAGCCCTGGTTTGGACACGAGAGGGTATCAAAAGATGGTTTTCCCTCGGTGGTGGTGCCTGCTGCCCAGAGCTTTCTCCAGTAGCAGGAAATCTGTGAAGACAACTGAATCTCTCCCACAATAGGATTTTGCTAACCGGGGCATTTTCCTGATGCTGACCTGGAAATTTGTTTCATCCGGTGTCTGGATCCAGAGATTCTGATCTCGGTCTGTGTGCTCCTACTTCTACAGCAGGAACCCTTTGCCTTCAGGGTGGAGTTTTGCTCGCCTTGTTTTCAGCTCTAACACTCTCTGGGGTGCCTGCACCTATTTGGGATGTAGGTTATGTAGCCAAAATCCCAGGGACCTGAGCTGAGGAGTAGGACGGAGCATCGGCACAAAATCTGGGTGCTGTTTCATAGCTGTGAGTTGACAACGGAGCATCTGATCTCCTATTGCCTGGGTCTGGCCGGTTGAAGAGGGCCACGGTGCTTCTCCGGCAGTATGGGAGGGTGATGAGGGGTGATACATCTCAGGAGTTCGTCTCCTCTGGCACCGAGGAAAAGCCCAGGGGACAGCAGGAGGTAGCTAACGAGATTTGAGGTTCGTCACCTCCAGCCCTAGAGACCCTGTGGGTCGAGCAGTGTCCTGGATCTTGGACGAGCGGGTTCCCTCTCCTCGCTGGGAGGGCAGCACCCTTACAAATACAGCACACCGCTGCCCCACGTGGCGTGCCCACCGTAGGGAGCCGAAGAGAAAGGCCACCGTGGTATCTTCTGCCTTGCACCAGCCCTTCTCTGCTCCCTCCCCAGGTGACTGCCGAGGAGCTGTGCTCACTTCTCAGCCAAGTCTTCCAAATTGTTTACACTGAGTCCACGATAGACTTCTTGGACAGAGCAATATTTGATGGAGCGTCCACGCCGACACGGCACATGTCCTTACACAGCGGTAAGTCCGTGCTCTCCCCGTTTGCCTCTTTCTTACTGGGCCTGTCTGAGGGTCATAGAATCATAGAAAGGTTTGGGTTGGAAGAGACCTTAAAGATCATTGTGCTGGTTTTGGCTGGGATAGAGTTAATATTTTCTTCACAGTAGCTAGTGTGGGGCTATGTTTTGGATTTGTGCTGGAAACAGTGTTGATAATACAGGGATGTTTTAGTTCCAACCTAGGTGGTCTCTCCCCATCTTCACCACCATCTGTCACCTCTCCTCCTGCCACCCTCTGAGGTCAGAGCCAGCCTGGCCCAGCCTGGCGGCTTCCCTCCTGCAGGGTATTGAAAACAAAACGCCTCCTCTGCTTTAATTGCCTGTGAGTTGGAAGGGCACGAGGGCTATCTCCTGCCTGCAGACGTTTCCCCAGCTGGGCTGTGGGACATCAGCCATCGTCCTTGTCCCCCGTACCCTTTGCCTCTCTATTCACGTTGGACGGAGGCACTTAATAAAACAATCCCTTTGCGGTTCTGCATCTCTGCTGCGTCTGTATCCAGTCCTGACACAGCACCGCTCAGCACCACCTCGGCCCCGGCCCCGCTGCCTCTCACCTTCCAGAAAGCCGAGTCAGAAATCGGTGTGCGTGTAGGTCATGGATCGGGAAAAGCACCGAATTTCTGCCTCTTAAACGCCGTGTCTCAAATGTTTTCCTTGCAGATGACTCTTCTACAAAAGTGGATGTTAAGGAATCTTACGAAACGGAAGCAAGCACTTTGTAAGTTAAACGTGGTACACGGAGCTCGCTCGGCGCTCGGGCTTATTAGTGCAGCCTCGCTGCCAGGTTTAAAGCCCCCAGAGCAGAAACCGCTGCGGTCTGCACATTGAAAAGCTTCTGCTCAGCCTGGCTGAAACATTGGACGGTGTTTTTACTGTCCGTGTGCGGTGCCGTGGTCCCTGCCTCCGCAGCATCCGCGGCCGCATTGTTCTGCCGCCGCGGGTTTCCAGAGACGATCACGTACACAATGTATGTGCAGTCCCCTGCGTCAGCAAAGCGGGGGTGTGACGCTTGCTGGGCTGCTTTGCTTTGGTGAAGTCCAGCTGGAATGGGGAGACATGTTTTCCCCAAAACCCTTTATTTTGGAAACTTCTTCCCGCCTGAATCGGTGACCGCTGAAAAAGTTGATAGTGTTTGTGGGCTGAAAACCTGACGCACGAACCGGTTGTTTAAAATTGACTGATGCTATTTGAAAATTTTCGCATTTAATGCCAAAATAAAGTGGTTTGAGACTTTTCCCCCCACTGTTCCAAAATGAGAAAGCAGTTGGAGGGGGGGTCTGCGCTCATGTAGGGATTCATTTTCAGCAGGTCACCAGACCAGTGTAGTTCAAGTCCTCTGTGCTGTGCGGGAGCCTTCAGACGCCCCCAGGAGCAGAAGGCTGCGAGCTTTACTGCAGGGAGAGCGCGGCTCCACGTGCCTCTCCACCCTTCCAGGCTCCCCCGTGCCGCAACTTGCCAGCAACGGCGATGCAGAAGGTGCCCGAGGAGCTCTGGAGAACTCACGATCCGTTTGCATTTCAGTTCCTTTCCAGAAACCTTGGATGCAGGTGACAACTCCCCCTCTTCCTTCTCCACACAACAGTCTCCGCACATTAAGACAGTCAGCGAGAGCGAGCTGAGCACCACGGCGACAGAGCTGCTCCAGGACTATATGATGACGGTAGGGTGCCCCAGGGTCCCAGAGAAGGGTTGGAGGGGTTTTCTTCCCTTTAGGGTGCTCGAGTGCTCGTGGGATTTGGGTTCATTGCCTCGTCGTGTAGGACGTGAGCCCCTGCTGCTGTAGGAACATCCCAGCCACCTCCTTTTCGTACAAATTGTGCTTGGAGGCTTCACGGGACCTGAACGTGGGCTCACATCCCTCTCCTGCAGGAGCGTCCCCACCCCCTTGTCCCCCCCCTCGCCGCATAAAGGCATGTCACGCCATCCACGGCACTCCAGGTCCGTCACTTCACGAGTCACGGTCCCTGTGTACGCCCACAGCTTGCCCCCATTTGAAAGCTGCCAGCTCAGTAGTGGGTTGCACCAGCCTGCCCCGCTTTTCTGTCGGGATGAGCTGGTTCGTTACTGCAGCTCCTGTCAAACAGCAATAAATCTGGTAAACGCCGTTCCCAGGCTTCCCATCATCTTCCTCCTAAAAAATGAGTGATGTTTGCGGTGCGCTTCTCTTCCGCAGCTCCGAACAAAACTCTCTTCCCAAGAGATCCAGCAGTTCGCAATGCTCCTGCACGAGTATCGCAACGGGGCTTCGATCCACGAATTCTGCATCAACTTGAAGCAGCTCTACGGGGACAGTAGAAAGTTCCTGCTCTTAGGTGAGTGTCCACTGCCGGGGATTCATCGTGGATGACCAACCAGAGGGTGAGAGCCGGCGTCGCTCTGCTCCCGAGCCCTCGCGACGTGCCTTGTACCGATCTCTGACGCATGGGCCCTCCACGTGGGCAGTCTGATGGGATGCGAGGGGGTAAAGGGGCGGGCGTGGATGGCACAAAGATTCCTTGGGGTGTCACCAGGCAAGGAGCAACATCTCAATCCGCCTCTCCTTTGGAGACACCTCTTTCCTGAGGGCAGCTGGGTCCATCTAGATCAGGCCCCCATCTCAGAGGCTTGAGTCATCCCTCGAGATGCTCACCTCTCCCTCCTGACTGCCTGGGTACCTCCTCCAGACCAGGCACCAGGCTTTTCTGTGCCTGCCGGTAGGAAGAAGGCTCTGGTCCTTGGTCCGGGCCCTTCTGCTGTCGGCTGTGCCGTTCATCCGGGCGTATCGAACCTGCATTCCCTGGAGAGGACTTTACAGTCCTGGAGAGAAGTTGTGCACCCTGGCAGGTGACAGGACCCTTTCGTTCCTCTTCATTAAAAGGGGGCTGAGCGCCTCAGGGGCTCTTCAAGACCCTCCTGCTCAAACTCCCTGATTTGATTTTGGCTTTAAGAATCTGAAAGAGCATCGGTGACGAGAGCCTGTGGGGTTGGGGCAGGAGCACGTGGGCCTGACCCGGTGTCTCTGCTCTGGCCCCGGGGCGGGCAGGGTCTCGGCTGGGTGCTGAGCTGACCCACTCCCCAAGCCGAGGGGCTGCAGGGCCAGCGCCCCGTGTGCCAGTGCTGGGGGGGCAGGTGGGGCTTTCAAACTGCCCAGGGACCAAAAGGGAGATGCCTCTTGTCGCTGAAAAGCCATGTTTTCGCCCTGTTTTAAAAGCAGATCTGCTGAAAGCACCGGGGGTTGTTCACTGGAGTCGGCGTGCCGCAGGGAGAGGGGCAGCTCTTGGCAAGCTCTCCTGGCAGCCGGCTTCTCTTTCCTTTGTCCTGGGGATCTAGCAGCGCAGCCGGGCGCCTCCGCCAGCACAAAGGCATTTTCTTTCAGCAGCGTGCACGCAACCAACTTGCCTTTAACGTCACCGGTACCAAAGCCGGTGCAACGGCAAGGTCGCTGTGCTGGGAGGCTGACTTTATATTGGCTGCACGTCACCGAAAAGCAGATCCGACTTGCTTTTCCCAGCCTGGGCGGTCGTACGGGTGCCACACGCTCCTGGGCTGAGCACTGGCCGCTCCCCACAGGTTTGACTGGTGTGGGCGGTGTGAGATAGAGAGGTGAGGAGCGGCAAACCTTCTGCCCCGGCTCAGGCTACACTGGAAGGCTCCTGTAAAGGTTTTGCTTTCAGTTTTTAGAATCATTTAGGTTGGAAAAGACCTTTACGATCATCGAGTCCAACTGTTTTTGAGGGCCCAGAGTTTTCTTCCAAGTGGTTTGGGTAGTGACTGTAGCCCTAAAGCTGGGACTGGCTATGGGAGAGACGATGCTCAGCAGGGCACCTGCTCCATGATTGCAGCTGGAGCAGGATGGGGCCCATCTGGAGGAAAAGGCATTTAACTAGCCTTAGCTTAAAGACTTGCTATTAAGGACTCTCGCCCTACCTCTAATTACAAAGAAAAACAAAAGTTATTTAAACTCCTGAAAGGAGAACTAGCAGCGTGCCCAACCTGCGTCCCGGTGACCCTCTCTGCTTCGCCCCGGGTGACAGCCACCCTGCCAGGGACGCTGGCCCACAGCAGGGTGCACAGAGGGAGAGGGGATGGATGTTCCTGCAGCCGCCCTGCCTGTGCTCCTTCGGGCGCCTGCGTCCTGGGCTGATGCCGTTACGGCAGTAAGCTCAGTAAAGCCCAGCAATGTGTTTCGGCGAGGAATTAGCAGATGATCCTTTCGAGCTCGGAAAATCCCGCTTTAGCAGGTTTTTGTCCTCGGTAGGCAGTGGCTGCAGTTCTCAGAGTGTAAATGGGAGATGTGGCCACGAGCCGGAGACCCCAGTGGTCCCCGTGTCCCCCCCCAAAACGCGCTCCTCTGCCGAGCCCTGCGCTCTTTCGGGGAGCCGGGGCACAGCGTTGCAGCCAGCCTCAGCAGCTGGGCTCTGCTGGAAGGCTCAGAAGCCCCGGGGAATTTCGGACAGCTGATCAAATCCACGTGGAAATCTGTCCCGGGTGTCTCTCCCCCGCGTGCCCGTGCCGTACAAAACACAGGATGATGCTAACGGTTTCCCTCTTGTGTTTTCTTCCCCGATGCAGGTCTTCGCCCCTTCATCCCCGAGAAGGACAGCCAACACTTCGAGAACTTCCTCGAGACCATCGGGGTGAAGGATGGCCGGGGCATCATCACAGACAGTTTCGGGAGGTACAGGCGGACTCTGAGCACCACCTCCAACTCCACCACCAACGGCAACGGCGCTGCCGGCAGCTCGGATGACCAGTCCGTCCCTTCGGAGGAGGACGAGTGGGACCGAATGATCTCGCACATCAGCAACGACATCGAAGCCCTGGGGTGCAGCATGGACCGCGATTCCTCCTGAGAGTGAGCGGGGGGAGGACGGCCCCAGCAGCTCCCTGCGCCGGGGGCTCGCTCCAGCGCCCTCCTACCCTCTCGGAGAGACCCCACAGCGGTGCCTGTATCCTGACCGGCGTTCTGGAAGAGGTTTTGGGGCTCGATCAGGATGTAATTACTCTCCCATCCTCGTTAATGGCTCTGAGCGGCGGCGGGCGGCCGGTGCCCTCTCACTGTGCCGGCACGCTGCGGTGGAGGACCCCGGGGCAGGAGCCTAGCCTGCGACCGTCCCTGGTTTGGTTTTGCCGGCACACGTGGGGAGCGAGGCCGGGGAGACAAGTCGGCTACAACCCTCTGCCTGGTTTACAGTTTTGCACATGGTATCCCTATTGTAACTGCTCTCTTCTTCCTCCTCCTCCTCCTCCTCTTCCCCCCCCCCCCCGTTTT
>NW_008794177.1:179823-181125 GCF_000699145.1 Aptenodytes forsteri | reverse complement strand
GCCCGGCCCGCGCCCGCTGTACCGGGTTGTCTCCCCCCCTGGCCGTCCTCCCGCCTGTCCATCCCAGGCGGACAGAAACCTTCGTCCCTCCATCCTCCCCCTCCCCAGCCCCTCTGCTCCGGCCGTTTCTTACCTGCCCTTGCCGGGATCGCGGGCACCGGCCCTCGGTACGATCCTGCACGGAGCCGCCGTCCCACGCTGCTTTAGGCTGGGGCTGGGTGACCCCCTTCTGCTCCTGGGGGGGTCCCCACGGCCCCCGGTCCCTCCTTCCCCTGGACTTTAAGGGGTGAATGCGGCCGAGTCGCCCCGGTGCTGGGGTGTGCGGCTCCCTGGGGAGCCGGGAACTCGCCTGCTGGGTGACAGGGGTTGGGTACAGGGCGCGCGCGTCCTCCGACAGCTCTTGCCTTCCAGTTTTGAGGCTGATAAACTCGAGAGCGGGAGGGGGGTCCCAAAGAGGGTCCCCCAGCCCCTGGAGGAAAGGGTTTGGCCGGGACACATCCATCCCGGAGAGCATCTTCCCTAGGAACAAGCCTCGATGGGGAAGCTCAAAGTTTCCTCCTCCTGACACGTGTTTTTGCCATCCACCACGGGAAGGGGAGACAGGGGGGGGTCCCAGCTCCGTCCCCCGGGCACCGGCTGCCCGGCTCAAGGGTCCGCAGGAGTTGGGGACCAAGATTTTTCCTTCTTCTTAAGCCCAGGAGGCAGCGGCGCGGGGCTGGGAGGGCTCAGCCGGGGCCCCGGGGTAGTTCCTCAGTGCCTTTTTATGCATTTACAGATTAAAAACAGATCGCACACATGGATGTTCAAGTCATTGAAGACTTAAAATTTAGAAGAGAGCCCTATTTTTGACATGATTGTATACGGAGAGCTATAAAACAGAAGCTGTAACAGCTCGCGGTGGGTTTTTTTTATACTTCAACGGGAATGGGACTTAATTCTGGAAATAACCCTGCGTTGCAGCGTTCTGGGAGCGAGTAGATGGCAGCAGCCGGGGGGTTTCTGCCGCCTCCGTTTCCCCGTCGCCAGCCCTGGAGCCACCCCAGCCCCGGTGGCACCAGGGGACACGGCGTGGGGTGACGGCGGTGGTCCCGGGGGAGGTTGTGTATGTATGCTTTCTGTACGGAGTATTTGTTACAGGTAAATATAATTCTGCACCCGACGGTGGTTTGTCTCATTGATAAAGCCCTCGCTCGCCTCCCTTGGGCTCCATCAAAGCCCGGCTTCATTAAACACCTCCAAATTAGCAACATGGGGGCAAAGCCCCGATGCCCAACGGCTTCGGGATCACCCCGCGACTCTGCC
>NW_008794177.1:176038-176401 GCF_000699145.1 Aptenodytes forsteri | reverse complement strand
GGCGTCCCCCTCCTCCGCCTCGTCAGAGGAGGGGGGTCTGGGGGGGGCAGCCGCCTCCCCCGCGCTGTCCTCGGGGGCGGTGAAGAAGCTGGAGTCGGTGCGGGAGCGGGAGGTCTCCAGCAGCTCTGGGGACGACTCCTCGGAGGAGACAGCGGGCGCGTCCCACTCCTCGGGGGCTTCGCCGATGTCCCTGGGGGGATGTGCCATCGTCCCCTGCGCCATGGGACACACGGTCACTGGTGGCTCCAGGGACTCGCTGGCTGACGCCACCCTGTCCGCCAGCTCCTCGCCGGCATCACAGGGGGACGCATCCCGTGGTGGGGGGCACAGTGCTGTGATGCCGTCCAGTGGGCTGGGTGGCAC
>NW_008794177.1:173625-175429 GCF_000699145.1 Aptenodytes forsteri | reverse complement strand
CCAGGTCAAGGTCAGTGGCCGTGGTCTCTGGCTCGTCCGGTGGGCTGGGCGTCACCGATGGCGCCAGGTCGGTGGCCGTGGTGGCCGCCTCATCCAGCAGGCTGGGCATCACCAATGGCGCCAGGTCAAGGTCAGTGGCCGCGGTCTCTGGCTTATCCGGTGGGCTGGGCGTCACCGACGGCGCCAGGTCAAGGTCAGTGGCCACGGTCTCTGGCTCGTCCGGTGGGCTGGGCGTCACCGATGGCACCAGGTTGAGGTCAGTGGCCACGGTGTCCGGCTCGTCCGGCGGGCTGGGCGTCACCGATGGCGCCAGGTCAGGGTCGGTGACCACAGTGTCCAGCTCATCCGGCGGGCTGGGAGTCATCGACGGCACCAGGTCGAGGTCAGTGGCCACGGTCTCTGGCTCATCCAGCGGGCTGGGCATTACCAATGGCGCCAGGTCAAGGTCAGTGCCTGCAGTGTCCGGCTCGTCCAGCGGGCTGGGCGTCACCAATGGTGCCAGGTCGGTGGCCACGGTGGCCGGCTCGTCCGGCAGGCTAGGCATCACCAATGGCACCAGGTCGAGGTCGGTGGCCATGGTGGCCGGCTCATCCGGCGGGCTGGGCGTCACTGATGGCACCAGGTCAGCAGCCGCAGTGTCTGGCTCGTCCCGCGGGCTGGGTGTCACCAATGGCACCAGATCGAGGTCGGTGGCCATGGTGTCTGGCTCGTCCGGCAGGCTGGGTGTCACCGATGGCACCAGCTCAGTGGCCACGGTGTCTGGCTCATCTGGCAGGCTGGGCATCACCAATGGCACCAGGTCGAGGTCGGTGGCCATGGTGTCTGGCTCGTCCGGCAGGCTGGGTGTCACCGATGGCACCAGCTCAGTGGCCACGGTGTCTGGCTCATCTGGCAGGCTGGGCATCACCAATGGCACCAGGTCGAGGTCGGTGGCCATGGTGTCCGGCTCATCCGACAGGCTGGGTGTCACCAATGGCACCAGCTCAGTGGCCACGGTGTCCAGCAGGCTGGGCGTCACCGATGGCACCAGGTTGAGGTCAGTGGCCACGGTGTCCGGCTCGTCCGGCGGGCTGGGCGTCACCGATGGCGCCAGGTCAGGGTCAGTGGCCGTCATATCCAGCTCATCATGGCCATCGATGGCTGCCGGCTCGGTGCTCCCTGCTCTCACAGTGCCAAGCTCATGGTCACTGTCACCATCGTCGTCACCGTCACTCCCGGCACCGCCCTGGAGATCCCCGTTGGCCGGTGCCGTGTCATTTTCCACCCCCGGCCCATCGGTTTGGGGTTCCCTGGGCTCCCCTGAGGCGGCGGGGGGGGGGGGGCGGGGGCCCCCCGCCGCTTGCCACCGGCTCCGCGCTGGGCCCCTCTCGCAGCGCTGCCGCGCCGGAATCATCCTTCGCCTCCGTCTCCTCCTCTGCACCCGGCATTGCCGCCGTCTCCTCCGGGAGCTGGGGGGGCTCCGGCAGGGGAGACCTGCCCAGGACAGGGTCCGGCTCCCACGGGACATCGGGCTCCAGGGCTGAGGCCTCCTCCAGCTCCGAGGAGGAGGAAGAGGAGGAGGTGAGGAAGGTCTCGTCATCCGGCTCCACGCCGCCTTCTCCAGAGGGTGCTGGGGGGGTCTCGCTGCCGTCCCGCTCCTGCATCCCCGGCTCCATCCGCTCAGCGCCGAGGTTCTCCCCGCTCCATGCCTCCATGCCGGGCACCACGCTCACCGGCTCCTCGCCATGGCGGGGGGGCCCCCCCTCGGCCCCCAGGGCGTGGCGCGCGGAGCCGCAGAGCCGCTCCTCCCACCGCCGCAGCGCGG
>NW_008794177.1:172972-173602 GCF_000699145.1 Aptenodytes forsteri | reverse complement strand
CGCTCGGTGCCGTAGAGCCGCTCGTCCTCCTCGCCATCATAGGCGGCCGAGTCGGAGGAGGCGGAGGTGTCGTCACGGAAGGCGAAGGACTCGTCCACCCCCTCGGTGATGGAGGTCTCGGACAGTGAGCGCAGGAAGGAGGCTGAGGTGCTGCCACCCTCCTCTTCTTCCTCCTCTTCCTCCTCCTCATCCTGCTCACCAGAGAGGGGCAGGGGGACTGTGCCGGGGGGCAGCGGGGTGATCTCCACCGCCTCGGCCTGGAATAGCAAGCTGCCGCGGAAGGGCAGCAGCGCCGCCGGGATCAGGCCCGCGCCGGGCAGCCCTTCGCCCCCCGACACCTCCCACTCCTCCTCCTCCTCATCCTCCTCCTCCTCCTCCGGCGTCTGCCCATCATCATCATCCTCCTCCTCCTCCTCATCCCCCGGCAGGGTGAAGGGTCCATCTTCCTCCTCCTCATCCTCCTCAGGAGACGGCGGGGTGAAGGCAGGGGGATCCTCCAGGCAGGTGGGCAGCGCCGCCATGGCTTCGGCCTCCACCATGCCTTCGGCCTCAGCTTCGGCCTCGGCCACCAGGTTGGGGGAGCAGGACGGGGAGGTGCTGGCGGTGCCGGAGGAGCCCCAGCTGCCCCCC
>NW_008794177.1:166947-168216 GCF_000699145.1 Aptenodytes forsteri | reverse complement strand
GCACAGCCGCCCGCCGGCACCCCAAACGGCGGCACTGTACAGCGGTGGGTTTATTCAAACACGTTTCTAACACAGACAGGCGGCGCCGGGCAGAGCGGCGCGGTTAGCTCGCCATCTCTTTGGCCATGGCCTTGTTGAGCTTGTCTTTGAGGTAGGCTGTCCGCTGCCGCTCCAGCTTCAGCTCCAGGAATTCGTAGTGGGGAACCTGCGGCGGGGGGGGAAGAGGAGATGCCATCAGAGCCCCGAGACGCACAACGGAGTCCTGCGTTTGGCCCCTGAGGAGCGTCCGTAACCTATTTTGATCCCCGACGTCCCACGGCAGGGACGCGGGGCCCGTGGAGCGCAGACATCGCTGTGGCAGCCCTTGGGCCGGTCCCCACCACGGCAGAGGCAGGCACCGAATTTGACGAGGCCGCGGGGCCGGAGGGCGAGGGCACCCCCTGCTCCCACCCGACAGCGGCATCGGCACCCGGGGGACCGAAACGCAGACAATTCAGGACTGTCCCCAAATTAGCCTGCGTCGTCACCACCACCGAACAACGGGCTTCTGTGAGCAGCCGGGGTGGCACAAAGCACCGGGAGCTGTCCGGGGACCGCCCGCAGCCACGTAGGACCAAGCAGCCGCAGGGCCGGCCCCAGCGACCACCCTTCCCCCTGGCAGAGGAGGATTTGGGGCAGCGCCTCTGCCGCGAGAGTCCCCGGGACCTCGCCCAGCACCGAAACCCGCTTAATTTTTCATGTGAGATGCGGAGGACGTGCAGGGCTTCATGGTCCTGCCGTTGGCCCATCCCATCCTCCTCCCCGCGCCCCTCCCAACAGCCCCAGCCTGGCAAAAGGCGGACGAAACGTTTATTTGGAATGAATTTGCAGGCAGGAGGAGGAGGAGGACACGCGGGCTGGGGAAGAGGGTCAGGAGCCCGGCACTTGCTTTCTGGCCGGCGGCTGACTGCTCCAGCTGCGTTAAAACACCAGAGCCGGGCCGCCGTTCCTCGGCAGTGCCTCCCCCACCCTGTACGAGGGAGCAGCCTTGTCTGGGGCGATCCCCCCCCCCCCCCCTGCCTCTATATTTAGCAGCCGGGAGGCAAGGCTGAAGCTGCGGGAAGTGGCACTTCCCTCCTCCTCCTCCTCCCGTCTCCCCCCCTCGAGCCTCCCCGGCCAGCCAGCGCGGGGGATTACGCAAGCGGCTGGGAAAAACGGTGCCGGTGAACCTCAAACCTCGCTTCGCATCAGCCTCAAAGCGTGGCAGCGGGCGCAGGGAGCTGGGGGGAG
>NW_008794177.1:163920-166882 GCF_000699145.1 Aptenodytes forsteri | reverse complement strand
GTGGGGGGGGGTGGGGGGACACGGGACACACACACAGAGGCTAGGGAGACCACTATGGGGTGACATGTGGCCCTCCAGCCCCGAAGGAGCCGCGCTGCCGGCAGGCAGCTCAAGGCAGGACGGTGCTGACCCCGGGGCTCCGCAGGGCGAGGGGCAGAGGGACGGCTCCCTGCCTGCGAAGGTGGCACACCGAGTCACCAACCCTCCTCCCCCAGAGCAGCCAAGGGGAGGGCAAGGGCTCGCCGCCCGCCAGGAGAGCTATAATTACCTCCGGGAAGCTAAATAATGCATGACCCCGCCGGAGCGCAGGGCTCCGGTGCAGGGGATCAGCGCCTTAAGACTTTGTCTGCCGTCCTCCTCGATTACCGATCCCCCCACCACCTTCGGGCCGCCTAACAGGTGGCCTGGAGGGGATCACGGCTGCTAATCCCGGTGCGGGGCAAGGAAGGAGCGCTCGGGGCTGGCGTGGGGCTCTGCCTCGCTGCGCGGGACCCAGAGGCACTAGGAAGAAGAGCTTTTTTAGAGGAAGAGGGGGTCGAGAAAAAAGGCGGGCCCCCCCCCCCCCCAAAGAAGGTGTCTGCTCCTCCATCTCTGTGGAATTGAGAGACCCCTCTCTTCCCCGCAGCTACTCACGTCCACCACGAGGAAGCCGGCCGCCTGGACGTGGCGCCGGGCCGCGGCATAGCGGCCCAGCAGGTCCTTGCTTCTGTTGCTGAAGTTGGGGAACTCCCACCGGAGGAAGGCGACCCTGGGAGACGCACAAGGGGATGAGAGGCTGTGAGACTCGCGGAGCTGGCAGCAGCGCCCGGATCCTGAAGGGAGCCGCGGCAGAAGGGCCTGCTCCAGCACTGCCCGGCGCCCCGTGCCAGCAGGACACAGATTTCTCCTGCTGGAGCCGTTACCCTGCCTCTGAGCCGTCAGAGAAGCACCAGGACAGTGGCTCAAGTGCAGTTTATCCACAGCCCAGGCCTGGCAGCAGGCTGAGTGGGGCGATGATGCCTTTTTTCCAGGCAGGAAGGAGGCAGCTCAGTCCCCAAGGGCCCCGCAGACAGCCGGGCTCCGTGGCAGACAGACCTGGCAGAGGCTCTCTTCGGAGAGAAAACCATTGCCGTGACCAGCGTCCGGCCCCCTCCCCTGCTGTGCCTCCACCAGGCTGGCTGGTCAGAGCATCCCCGGCTGCAAAACGTCACCCCACGCGGGGCTGGCACAGCCCTACCCCAATTTCTGTCCTGTGCCCACCCCCTCCTGCTCCCAAACGAGGGGGAGGCAGCTGGACGCAGAGTCCTTGGCACACTGGCAGCCCCTGCGGCGCTGCCGTGAGCCACCGGCCGCAGTGACCGGGAGGTGTGGATCCTCAGCACCACGAAGGCAGAGCCTTCCCCCTCCTCTCCCCGCGAGCTCCTGCCTAGACGGCGGGGCACAGCTGAGCCCAGACCCACCTCCTGGCGCCCAGTGGCAGCGGCTTTGTCCCTTCCGAGCGGAACAGATGGGGAGCAGCAAAGTCCTTCAAGGGGAGAGGTTTATTTTCGCTGTTCACCACCATCTCGGCATCTGCACGGAGAGGAGGGAACACAAAGACTCCCGAGACCCACCTGGATGCTGCTCACACCGTCTCCCCCGAGGCTGGTGATGCAGAGCACGCGGGGCCCCGCCGCTCCCTTCCCAAAAAACCCATCCTCGCCAGAGCCGCGGAGCAGCTCTGTGCACACGGCCGGGGTACAGCATCCTCCTCGCACCACCGCAGGGCAGGGTCTGCTTCCCAAGCATCTCCCCGGGCAGAAGACGTGTCCGTGGCGTGATTTTATCCCCCAGCGTCCCACGGGAAGGGGACGTGGGGCTCATGGACTACAGAAGTTGCTGTGGCAGCCGGTTGGCCGGTCCCCGCCATGGAGGAGGCAGGGATCGAATTTGACAGGGCTGCAGGGGAGGAGAGAGCTGGGGGAGCCTGGGGTGGGCTGCGAGAGCCGGCCCTGCGGCAGGGGAAGGGCGGGCAGAGCCAGAAGCCTTTCACCAGCCTCAGCGCTGCTCCGTGCTGGTTTGGCGGCGGGAGGAGGGCTTTCCTCCCGCATCTGCTACCCACAACCGTGCCCTGGGCTGCGGTTTCTGCTCTGCCTTCAGAGGCAAGTCGTGGGAGGAGACTGGGACGAGACAGGGCAGCTGCGATGAGGAGGCAGAGGGGTGTGAGGCTGAAGAATGGCGGGGGATAAAGCCTGGTAGCCATACCAGAGCCCTCAAGTTCAATTCCCTCCACCAGGCAGAGCCCGATGGGGTCCCGCTGCTGGCCCACGGAGGCGGGGAGAGGACGCACTCACCGATCTGCCAGCCGTAGATGGTGCGTGCGTCGAAGCGCCCGTTCTCCCGGCTCCCCAGCACCCCCGCCAATGCTTCCCGCAGGCTGCTCTGCAGCAGGGTGACCTTCTCTCCCGCCGGCTCCGCGGGGCTGAGCATCTCTGCCGGCAGGAACGGCCCCCGGTAGTCGGGGCTTTCCAGCTTGGCAGCAGCGTTGATGTGGATGAGCTTCAGCCGCAAATTCTGGGCCTTGAGGGACTGATCGCCTGGCGGGAGGAGAGAAGCAGAGCTAGAGACACGGCCCAAAGCCCTGCCCCACGGCGGGGCCTGGCTCTTCATCTGGTGGCCTGTGTAGCCTGTCCGACTGGGATTCCTGGTTCCGATCCCCCCCCCGCGATGGGTCCCTGCCTGCTGGCACAGAGACAGAGATCACCAACGGCCAAATGCCGGGGTTCCTGGCCTTGCTCCAGCTGCCAGGCGCTCACAGGAAGCCACCACGAGCTGGCCGAGCCAAACAGGACCCTCGTTCAGCGGGGACAGCCCCGTTGGGAGCCCAATGTCTGTGGCATGATTTTATCCCCGGGGTCCCACGGGAGGGAGCGCTGGGCCCGCGCACTACAGAAGTTGTTGCGGCAGGGTGGCTTGCCGGGCCCCCGGCCAGGGGGGGGGGGGG
>NW_008794177.1:151946-163521 GCF_000699145.1 Aptenodytes forsteri | reverse complement strand
TTGTTGCGGCGGCGGGGCTGGCCAGTCCCCGCCACGGAGGAGGCAGGGACTGAATTTGACGGGGCTGCACCTCCCCAGCAGTCACCGTTTTGTTAGGCAATACCAAGCCTTCGGGTCTCTTCTCGAGGACGTGGGGGAAGCTCACGGGCAGTGCCGGAGCAGAGCAGCAAGCTGTGCCTTGGGGCACGCGATTTCCACGACAAGGTTGAGGGCAACGTGTCACCCTGCTGCGATTTGACCCTGCAGGCAACCACTCCAGCCGTGTAACGTTCAGCTTTGGGCTGGGCAGGGGGAAGAGCAGACAGCGGGCGGGACCCGAGGAGGAAGGCAGGAGAAGAGAGCACAGGGAACGAGCAGGGAAGGCACGAGCAGGACAGCGTGGAGGAGGATGGCTCGAGCGCATCCCCTTCACCGTCACTGTCTTGTTCTCCTTCTCCCCCACCGCACACAGGCACAAATTCACAGCCCAAGGGGGCTGCCGGAGCTGGAGGCCGTGGCTCTCACTAGCCCAACTCTCCTGGTGCTGCTGCCCTGCGCTGCGCTCCCCTTGCCCGGGTACCCTGCACAGAGTTGTGGGGGGATCCGTCAGAGCCACTCCCAGTGAGATCGATTCCCTCCTGGTTAACAGTTAACAACCCGTTAACTCCAATTTAGACGGGCGAGGCTCAGTATCCCCACTCCCTGCCCCGGGCCTGAGGTTGTCGGTCCCCGTCCCACCGGCAGAGACGCCCACCCTCACCTCGGATCCGAGCGTGGAAGTCGGGCGCTAGCACTCGCTGCAGGTAGGGAGCCTTGGCCTGCTGCAGCACGCAGAGCGACCACACCAGGTCCGTCAGCAGGTGAGGCTCCAGGCTGTCCAGCTGGCTCTGGAGCTCCTCGTGGACCTGGAGAGTGGGAAACCAAACAGCTCAGCTCAGCTCAGCGCTGCTGATGCCTCAATGCCGAGGTCAACACGCAGGTCTGGCAGCTCGACAGATCCCCGAGGTGTTATGGTGCACCCGATGGGCGCCGTCTCCTCTACAGCAGCGCTTCTCCCCTGGGTTATTTGCAGAGGGGAGATTTTAAGATCGCTCTAACGTGACCCTGCAACTCGTGAGCTGCGCTTCGCTGGCCCAGGATGCTGCGTCGCCGTGGGGGGGGTCTCATCAGAAAGCCCAGCAGCAAACCGCAGCAGCCAGGGGCAACACACCACTGCAAAAAGGGAGGGCTGGAGGCGATAACCTCTTCAGGATCTGCAACTAAAACCTGCCGTCAGCGGAGCTGGAGGGGTCTTAGACTGTATCAGTGGTGTCAGGATGCCTGTCCAGGAATTGCAGCAAGAGCCTGGAGCTCTGCACCCAGCAGGGGTTTCTCCTGTTAACCCTGGAGAACTTCTTTGCAACGCCTCAAAAATGAGTAGTTTTGCACTTGCTGCAAAATCCCTCTTCACGGTGACCGCGATTAATGCTGGGGGGGGTGGTGGTGGTGTCCAGAGCCCTGGACGCTACTTCCACGCCTTGCCCTTCTCACTGTCCCAGGGAGACCCCCGGCTCCCCAGGCTGGCTTGGCCACGGGGGTGGGACGCGGGGTCCTGCTGATTAGAAACACCCATATCTGGGTCCTCTTCCTTCTCAGCTGCGTGCCGCAGGTGGGGCTGGGCAGGCCACGCTCCCTCTGCCGGGCGCTCAGCGAATGCCCGTTTACTCAGCGACAGCGCAGCTCCTCTCTGGAAATCATCAGCATAAATCTGTCCCCAAGGAGGTCAAGGTGACTTCCTCCTCTGCTTCAGAGGCCAGCCTGGCTGCCTCCGTGAGCCGGGGAAGGCGGGAGGACGCCAAAGACAGCGCCTGCCCCACGCTCACCTCCTGCCAGCCTCTTGCTAAACCACACAGGAGGCTCCCGCTCCGCTCGGCCCTTCCAGCCGCTCACGTCTCCTCACCACAGGATGCGGCAACCTTCCCCCCGGGCGGGAAGACAGCGAGCACGTCTGCCTGTGGCAGCCTCTATCCTTCTCGACAGCTCCCCAGAGCCGGGGGAGCAGCCTCAGCGCTACCAGACCGAGGGCTTGGCTCGGCTGGGAGAGCCACACAGCTCTGCCAGGAACGGGCGTGCAACCCTCAACACCTATGGCCTCGTTACAAAGAGTTAATTACGGCAATCGGAGTTCAGGAGGGCACGCGAACACCCCCACGCTGCTTGTGTCTGGTAGAAAAGCGAGCCTGCGGGGACTCGAGCCAGTCATGGACTAACCGGTTCAGCTACGGCCCGGCACACAGCCAGGGGAGCGCAGTGCGGGTTTTTCAGCCTGGCCTGAGCTCCGGGCTCCCCCTTCCCGCACCATTTACAGCTGGACTGAGCCATCCAACACCCACTTTCGCGCGTGGATGTGCTAGAAGGAGATCTGCAGCCTTCCCGCTGGACTAGGGAGGGAGGGAGGCTGATGAAGAGGGGGAAAGGGGGAAGGTTACCATGTTGAAGAAGTCCTCGCTTCCGCTAGGCTGGAAGTTCAGGCGAGCAAAAGACAGGATGATACTGCACAGATGGGTGACCGACAGCTGCTTGGTGTTGTCCAGGGCATACTGGAAGATACAGGGGGCAAAACCAGAGGTTTAGGTCTGCCCTGAACGAGTACAGGCAGGAAAAGATTGAAAACGTCAGCCAAGGACGCATCCAGCCCCATGGCAAGGTGGGAAAACACGAGTGTAAGGTCTTTTAGTGCTTCCCTGGGATTCTATCCTGGCACAAGGGAAAGCTGCGAGTGGAAGCAGAGCTCTGTAATATTCCCACTCGCCTGGTACAGACGCAAAAGTGCGGGCACATAAACTGGGGCAGAGCTGGGAAGGCGCCTGGGGAGAGAAGCAGCGCTGGCCCTCAGGAGCGGAGGCTCAGACGGAGCCGAGACCGGCCCCAGCTCAGCACGGATTCCCAGTGCTGACTTCAGCAGAAGATGAAGGGCGAGACCTGTCAGACTCGATTACAGCTGCCGGCTGGACAGGGAAAACAGTGACGACATCCCAGAGAGCATCTCTAGAGAGGTGGGGGGAAACTGCTCCCACCTCCTGGGAACTGGGGTGGATCACAGTCGTTCTGGTGCCAGTGGGGGCTTCCCCGCCCCCCCAAACCCCCCTCCTCCTCACCTGCACAATGGCCTCACACAGCGGTAGGCTGAGCCACTTGAGGAGGGCGAAGGATCTGATGCAGCGGGTCACCTCGATGGGCGTCATCGTGGAAACGTGGGGGTGCAGGTCGGTGGCTATCTTCTGGAAGACCTGGGGCTGGTGGAAATTCAGTTTTCCTTAAAGGAGCAAAAGAAAGCGGCAGCCACTTACAAGGAGCTGGTACGGGAGCCGTGCCTGGACGGGCGGTGGCGGCACAAGGGAAAACGTGAAGCCGTTTGTTAGGAGCAGAGGAGGCTCAGCGGCCGATACTGCCTCCCCCAGCTGGCTTGGCTCCATCCTTTCTGGTCAGACCAAGTCTCTGCCGCGTCCTGCCGCACCCACCAGCTCTCAATCCCGGTGCCAACTCATGGCTCCAGCCTCCACCTAGTGCCCGTAGCAGATTTTAGTCCCAGTGTCTCCAGCTACAGATCCTGGTTTGTCCAGAAGAGCCCTGAACTCGCTAAAGCTACCGGCAACCTCGCGCCGGCTGAGGAACAAGCAAGCAACGATCAGCAACTGGCAGCACCAAGCCCCCGAGGTCAGTGTAGACCAGCCAGGAGGGGACAGTCCCCATGAGAGGGGCACGGGCAGGGTCTGAGACCGGCTGCAGCAGCAATGACAGGCACAGACCATCCTGATGCAACGACGCAGCAGCTACAAGCATCAAAGAGAAACGTCGGCGCAGCGTGCCAGCGTCCCGGGCCGAAAGCATCCCCACCGCAGCGGCTACTGGAGCGCTGCCGGAGCCTGCAAGAACCAGTCTCCGTCCCAAACCACGTCGTAATTGTCCACTTTGTAGGTTTTAAGGCCGGGGGACTGCGGGATCACCTGGGCCTATCTCTGCATATGACCCAGGCCCGCATATACCGTCCAGCTTCCTGAGCTGAAGCACCTACGGCCCTGCCTCCGAGAAAGGCACCCAGCAAGGATTTGGAGGCCGGGACGCGGAGCGTCCACCACTTTCCGTGAAACTTATTCCAAGTTAATCAACTTCACAGCAAGTAAGCTGGTAACATCAACCAGAGAAGCACGAGCTCCCACCAAGGCCAGGTCTACTGGGGTTATTTCTTTATTTTGAGAGTATAGCTAACCCACAGAGACTGTCCCGGCCCCAGTGGTCGTCAGAAGAGCTGTGCCCAACCACCAGGAGCTGGACAATCAACTGAAGACGAGCTCCTCCTTGGCTCTCCTGGCTTCCTTTATCCCTGTTTGTTTGTCTGGGCTTTCCACCGGCTACCAACAGTAAGAGGAGAGCAGGACCACGCAATGCTGTACGGAAAGAGGAGCCAGAGAACTAAGGCACCCAGGATCATAAACCAGATTATCAATTAGTGCTACCCTGCTGTTAATAGAGCTGTTCTGCACCAGGTTCTGTCACCATCAAGTATATGGTGGCTCTGGTTTACCCTGCGGCCAGGAACATCACCAAGGTGGCTGCCGCCGCCCCGAGCGCCTGCCAGCGCTTGTACAACTACTTGTAGCATCTCACCTGCTGAAGAGTGCGAATTCAGCACCCAGCGCTTCTCAAATGATAATTAACCTGTCACTAGGACATCTTGGGTGGAAAGAAATCAGCTGTTTTAGTGCCACTGTCCCCAAGTAAAAAGTCCCGCTCTCCCCAGGGCTCCTGCTCAGCCCTCCTGTTACTGAGGGCTGCGTTTTGCAAGCGAGGAAACAGGGGCAGGGGCTCCCCAAGAAACCCCCGGCCACGGGAGGAGGTGAGAGAAGATTTGGGGCCATTTGGGGGATCCTAGCTCATTAGCTGCCTACGCTGCAGGGCAGAGGGGCTCCCTGGCACCCCGACCACCCTTCCGAAGCGCTCTCTCATCGCGAGTTCCCTTCTTCCTACGCACTGGAAGGAAAACCAGGGTGTGCCGCTGCCACGAGCTGCCCTGACCGCACCGTAGGCCAGAGAGGCACCAGGCGTACCTGGGCTCGGAGCTGGTACTACCCAGCTGTGCTGGCCGGCGTGCTAGGTCCAGCCCAACGTACCCTGCCAGCCTTTCTCCTTCACCTGGCCTTGACGCCGTGGTAGCAATGCCACCAAATCCCCACCCGAGTGCCCAAAATCAACTGGGCTCTACCACACGTTAACATCCAGCAGGTCCCAATACAACCGAGCCGCTTACCATAGGCGAAAATCAGGTCCATCAGGACACTGAGGCTGAGCTCAGAGTGCTTCTGAATCAGGTGGTAGGACAAGGCTCGGAGCAGAGGCACGCAGCGCCGGTTCTGGTAGGCTAGAGCCAGCGTTATTTTCCGGATGTCATCGGGGTTGAACTGTTCAGCAAGTTCCAGAGCCTGCCAAGAAACGTTTTGAGCAGGGGCGTAAAGGGAAAGGACAAAGCGAGGTGCAGACACAGCCTTTATACGGAGCGGGATGCGCCATCGCTACGGGCTGAGCCCCTCCAAGGGTGATGGGGACTGGAACTGGCCAGCGTTTAGCGCACAGCGAGGCTAAGCGGCTGGGAGCAAGCGTAACGGCTCAGGCGGAGGGAGGGCGAGGGGAAGCAGACCCTCGTCCTCTCAGCGGAGCTCGGCCAGGATCTCCCTGCTGCTGGTTCCGCCTCCCCCGGCCGACAGGACCTCAGTGTCCACTCCGTCCTGTGCCCAGGCACTGTAACACGCTGTCAGGCAAAGACTGACAGAGGAAAGGCACCCACTGCTGGATCAGCACCCCGCTTTCCACTGTAATTTCTGCTTCGTTTGCGGGACATTAACCCAACGTGGTTAGTTTGGGCTCTGCGTAAGCTGACAACCCCGTCAGATCCAGCTACAGCGTTCTGCCTTGTCACATGCCAGTGTTTGTAGCATTTATTTATCCCCAGGGTCGAGGGAGAGGGACAGTGGGGGCTCACGAGCTACAGCTGTTGCTGTGGCAGCTGTTTGGCCAGTCCCCAGCACGGGCTGGACGAGGACTGAATTTGACGCAGCTGCAGTCAGGGCTCCTGCAGTGGTTCCGACCCGACGGACATTCCCCTGCTCCTGTGAGCGACAGAAACAGGGACCCACTGAGCACCGGAGGGGACAGACCTGCCCCCTCTGAAGATGACGAGTGTCCAGAGGCAGAAGGCGAGGACAGTACGGACACTCCTTGTTCCAGCTCCCCTCACAGCCCGGCTTGTACAGAGAAGCAAAGGACAATGTTTTTGGCAGCTGTGTTACACTGGCTCTGTTAAGTTACCGCTCACCGGCTGAGCTAAGGAAATTTGAGTGCGTTCTCTGCAAACCCGCCGCAGCTGCAAAGCAAAATGCGTCAGCTCAGCCCGCCTTCCAGCAGCGCAGACCAGCGCGAGTCACCCACTCGCACCAGTACGGATTGGGAAGGGGCTGGCGACTGCAAGCTCCCCCGTCTACGCGGCTCCTCAGATGGAAACCCCTCTTAGAAGCACCCGTGCACGGGAAGCTGCTTAAACAGCAACCCGTAAGCGCACACCAGAGTACTCCGGAGCAGCAATGAGTGCAGCCCGTGAGGAATTAGTGTTCCCGTACAGGATGGGTTGAAGGGGACGGGGCTCTCCCTTCCACTGCTGTCAGCTGCGGGAGGTGGCCCGTCTGAAGGGAACGGGGGCGGAAGGGAGAGCCCAAGCCCCTACCTTGTCCTCCAGCCGATCCATCAGAGCTGGGGAGACGTGCCCGACCTTGCCCATCAGCGTCACCACGGTTCGGGTGCCCTCGAGCTCTGTCCAACGCAGCTCCAGCTTCTTGATGACTTCGTTCAGCAGCCTGCTCTCCTTCCCCTGCTTGACTGCCAAGAACTCCGCCAGGGAGGTGAGCTGCCTGAAGGTGAGGCGCCGCAGCCGCCACAGCACCTCCTGCTCCACCGACTGCATCTCCCTCCTGTTGCTGTCCAACCCCAGGGAGCAGAGGCTCTTCAGGAGGTTCACCAAGGTGTTGTTCCACACCTGAGAAATCTGGGCAGCAGAGGGAAATAAGGGAAAGGTGTTGATCAGGGGGAGCACAAGAGTATTCTGTTACCAGTCACGCCAAACACTCTGCCTCTACAGAAAGAGCTGCACAGCGCTGAGGGGGAGGCAAGAGAGTCCTCCTTGGTCTGGGGACATCCAGCTGTCCCCCACCACAACGTGAGACCTCTGCTCCTCCTCGCGGGCGTAGCCTGCACAGTCAGAGACAGACTGGAGCGACCCAGCACCCTGGTGAGGAAGAGGAACCTCAATGCCTGTACCACAAGCCGAAGCCACGCACCGATCCCAGCGGCATGGACGAGCCTCGAGAGGTAACCACACGTCGCTTATAGAGCTGCCATATAGGCGGTGAACTCCCTCTGCCTCGGAGAAGGAAGCGACACAGATTGGCTACCGGCTGGGTGAAACATTTAAGTAGACTTTACCCTTCTCCGGAGGCGCTTAAGCTTCCCTGTGGCGCGGCTGGGATATGACACGGGTGGCTGGCAGAACGAAAAGCGGTGGGAAAGACTGGTAATTCGGGGGCAGAAACTTGAGGGTCTCGGGGGGGATGCCACGGGACTCTGACTCTCCTCAGCACCTCAGGTCAGACGACACTTATCCTATTGGAAAGCTCCAATTTCTCTCCAGTGTCTCCGAAAGGAAGCTGGGCACGAATCCCACCGGCTGCTGGGAGCACCAGGACTTGCCCAGCGCCACGCTCTGCCCGCTGAACTTCTCCGCCTCGGCCACCGCCAGCTGCTTTCCCACCGGCAGCCCCGACGCGAGGCGGAGCTCGTGGTTTTCCACCAGCAATCGGTCTTCCATCTCCTCCAGCGTCCGTCAGTGAATGCCCGGCACCTCTTTATTTCCAGCCCAAGCTTCCCCAGCCGTGCTCTGCTGCTGCTGTGCAGCACTAAAAGGCAATTCCAGTCTGAAAGCTCTCCTGATTTGTATAAAACCAAACCCGATCTTTAGCACAACGTCGGTTCCGATGGGCCCTTCAGAAAGCACCACTGCGCCAGCCGCCCCGGTACAGAGCACAGCGCCTGCTTGGCGGAACATCCCGACGTTACAAAATTATTTCAGGAGCAAGGAGTTGCTTCTCAGAGCGACCGTGCAGGAGGCAAGCGAGGCAGTGCCGTGAGACGTTGAATTTCAGGCAGGAGGGACCACGCGGGTTTGGGCAAACAAAGGCTTTAACTCTCTGGCCTGTCCAAACTCCAGCACTTCCACCGGCACGGCGAATTCCTCAAGTCCTGCTCAGGCAACGGCTCAGCGCCTCAGGCGCAAGAAGGACCTGAGCACTGCCAGGGTGCTCTGCTAAAATCTGAAAAACCACAGTCCAGGATGCAGCCGAGAAAGCGAGCAGAGCTTGTGATTTGCCCCGGGTGATTCAGAAAGTCACAAGGAGAACCAGACCGCTCCCCCGGCTGATCCCTCACCTTTTTCACCCGTCCACGTGTACAGAACTCATCTCACAGTCTGCTAAGAGCCCCTTCCCTCAAAGCTGTCCTGGCCCACGCCCTGTCTGTGGAGAACAAGTGTGATGAGGAGCGGCTGAGGGAACTGGGGTTGTTTAGCCTGGAGAAGAGGAGGCTGAGGGGAGACCTCATCACTCTCTACAACCACCTGAAAGGAGGTTGTAGCGAGGTGGGGGTCGGTCTCTTCTCCCAAGGAACAAGCGACAGGACGAGAGGAAACGGCCTCAAGTTGCGCCAGGGGAGGTTTAGATTGGATGTAAGGAAAAATGTCTTTACTGAAAGAGTGGTTAAACATTGGACCAGGCTGCCCAGGGAAGTGGTGGAGTCCCCATCCCTGGAAGTATTTAAAAGACGTGTAGATGAGGCGCTGAGGGACATGGTTTAGTGGGCATGGTGGTGTTGGGTCGACGGTTGGACTCGATGATCTTAGAGGTCTTTTCCAACCTCAATGATTCTATGGTTCTACCGTTCAGAATCTCCAGCTCGTCGACACAAGGACATCACAAGCCGATTAATTTCAGTTTCTTTGCATCAGAGCATCTTCGCACCTACACAACGACCTCTTACATTCAGTTATCTACGGCTGCAATAACAGCTCGTTGGAGAAGGATAATCGTGTTTGCAGCGAGTTGGCTTGCTTTACATCTCAAAATCCCTAGCCATGTCCCTCTTGGCAGTTTCCCACACTTGGGTCACGCTGTCTCGTTTCTCTTATCACTCACGCAGCGCGACAGCTTGGCTTTGCCAGCTCTGGGGCATCCCTTCCCCACCGAGGGGTCCCCAGGGACACGGGCACCCCTCTGATCCGTGGCGACAGCGACACAGGACCACGTAGATCAGCAGGAGCAGTACTTTCACTCCAAATACAGCGGCATGGAAGCATTTCAGCTCAAGGGAGCTAACCGGGCACCCTCAAGACAAATCCCACCTCTCTGCTATCCTTAGACAGGTTTTAGGGAGCAGAGATTATGGATCAGGAGAAATACGAAGCGTCTGCAGGACGCTTGTACCCCCAGAGCCCTGTCAGGAACCTCGTCAAGTTCAACAAGGCGAGTTCACAGGTCGGGGCGATCCCCAGCACCAGCACAGGCTGGGGGACGGACGGATTGAGAACAGCCTGGTGGAGAAGGACTTGGGGGTACTGGTGGGTGAAAAACGGGACGTGAGCCGGCAACGGGCACTTGCAGCCCAGAAAATCAACCGTATCCTGGGCTGCCTCACCAGCAGCGCGGCCAGCAGGTCGAGGGAGGGGATTCTGCCCCTCTACTCAACTCTCTGGAGAAGAGAAGGCTCTGGGGAGACCTTTTTGTGGCCTTTCAATATATAAAGGGGCTTGTAAGAAAGACGGAGAGAGACTTTTTACCAAGGCCTGTAGCGACGGGACAAGAGGGAATGCTTTTAAACTGACAGAGGGCAGATTTAGATCAGACATAAGGAAGAAATTCTTTACGCTGAGGGTGGTGAGACACCGGCACAGGTTGCCCAGAGAGGTGGTGGATGCCCCATCCCTGGAAACATTCCAGGTCAGGTTGGACAGGGCTCTGAGCAACCTGGTCTAGTGGAAGATGTCCCTGCCCACGGCAGGGGGGTTGGACTAGATGGCCTTTAGAGGTCCCTTCCCACCCAAACCATCCCGCGATCCCACGACGTGGGGCCCACGAGCTGCAGGTATTTCCGTAGCAGCCGGCTGGGCCAGCACCAACCCCAGCGGACGGCGCCGAATTTGACGGGGCTGCCGAGGCTTGAGAGCACGACGTGCCGAGCACGGTGCACCGGTTCCCTTCGGATGCCCCGTCTTACCCGGTGGCTTCGCCACTGTCCGGCTGCGTGGCTCTGACGTGTCTTTGCCACGAACTGGCAAAGGTGCAGCTTTATCTTACCGAGAAAACTAAAAGTTCATGGGAGCAGGCGTAAGGTAGCGTTTAACAAGGACGATCCCTCCGCTACATTTTGTTTCTGGTCCAAAAATCAGCGCTTTTAGATAGAAATAATCAGGCATCCTGCCTAGAGCCGATAATTTCACCTCCCGGTCCCCTCAACTTCATCTTTTACTCGGAAAGGCAAAGTACAAACCCTAAACAGGCTCCAGCCGGCCACGCCGGTTCAACCTCAGGAGCACCGTCCGCTTTCCACCTCGTATTCTTTCCCCAAAACGCTTCTGCAGCAAGGAGGGAGCTTACCTGGGAATCCGTGATGCCGATGAGCCGCTGGAAACGTTCGTCTCGCAGAATGCTCTCCGTTTCCAGGTTTTTTTCCACCACAAGTCGGGAAAGTTGAGTAATTATTAGCGAGGCTTGGTTGCTATTAAGAGCATGGAATTCGCTCAACTGGAAGAGTTCCTGAGGACTCGTGGCTGTTTCGATCAGTTCCCCGATCACTTTGTGCTCTGGATTTCTGCTGTCCTCCACCTGCTCTTTGACCGAGAATCCATCTGCCCAGCTGGAAGGGCTTGAAGTATGAAATAAAGTGAAAGGCGCTTGAGGCAGAGCTCTTGCCGCCGTCGCCGCCTTCCCAGCCGGCACCAGCAGGGAGGCCGGGACTGCTGAAGGGGTAGAGACGAAGGCACCGAAGTGCCGCCAGCAGCAGCGTCGCACCAAGCGGGCTGCCATGGTGGAAGGCGTGGGGGGAAGGAAGGCCGGGGCCGGTAACCGGCTGGAGGTCAGCGCCGCATTTCAAGAACGCTACGGAAGGAAAAGAAACCCTTTAGCAGCGGGAGAATTTCAGAGATAGAAAGGAGGAGGCGGCCGACTTCTGCTAATGGTTGTGAGGAAAGGAATTTTTCGACTGGCAATATGGGACGTGAGGAGGCAGTAAAAGCTTTCTGGCAATCGATCGGCACGACACCGCAATATGGGACGTGAGGAGGCAGTAAAAGCTTTCTGGCAATCGATCGGCACGACACCGAGATCGAGGAGATGAAAGCTTCCCCGCGGGTACGGCTGTGGAAGAGGCTAGGCGCTTCCCTGCTGGGGCTGACCTGCCTCCAGACCCCCTTAGGGGCTGCCCAACTCCGGCACGGCTTTCCAAGGCAGCACGCAGCTGCTCCGGA
>NW_008794177.1:149826-150293 GCF_000699145.1 Aptenodytes forsteri | reverse complement strand
AAAATGTCTTTACTGAAAGAGTGGTTAAACATTGGACCAGGCTGCCCAGGGAAGTGGTGGAGTCCCCATCAGGGGAGGAACAACCCCAGGCACCAGGACACGCCGGGGCCCACCCAGCGGCTCGTCGGAGGCGGCCCTGGAGGTCTTGGTGGACACCGAGGCGAGCGTAAGCCAACACAGGAACCGATTGCTCGGAGGGGTTGTGGGGTCTCTGGTCTTGGAGATACCCAAAACTCAACCGGAGGAGGCCCTGGGCAACCTGCTCCAGCTGAGCTGGCTCTCTGCGGGGTCCCTGCCAGCCCTTCCACGCTTCTTCGATTGAGACAAGCTTCTGGGGAAGACAAATTCCTTCCAAATCCTTCAATTCCTTCCAAATCCCTTCCGATTTCTTCATGTATGCAGAAAATGGGGTTCGGGGGGAACACCCAGCGCCGGGGGTCCTTGCCGGCCCCCCCCCCCCCCGCCCC
>NW_008794177.1:148878-149305 GCF_000699145.1 Aptenodytes forsteri | reverse complement strand
GGGGGCAAGTAAAACTCCCCAAACCAAACGCCGAGGCCCCGAGCCGTGGGAAATAGCCCCGCTCGTAAATCGGAGTAAATCAGCTTTGTTTGACCACCGCAAGAGGGAGCGGCCCCTCCTCGTTCCTGGCAACCCGCGTGTTTGCCTTTTACTCGTTCCCACAGCCGGGCCCTGATCTGTTTGGCCACTCGGATACAGCAGGAATGAAAACGCGGGGGTCAGGCGAGGCGGAACCCGGCTCACCGGTGACAGCCTTGCAGTTCCACAGAACCGTAGAATCGTTGAGGTTGGAAAAGACCTCCAAGATCAACGAGACCACACGACAACCCAACACCACCATGTCCACTAAACCATGTCCCTAAGTGCCTCATCTACACGTCTTTTAAATACCTCCAGGGATGGGGACTCCACCACTTCCCTGGGCAGC
>NW_008794177.1:145982-148751 GCF_000699145.1 Aptenodytes forsteri | reverse complement strand
AGACTAAACAGTCCCAGTTCCCTCAGCCGCTCCTCATCAGACTTGTTCTCCAGACCCCTCACCAGCCTCGTTGCCCTTCTCTGGACACGCTCCAGCACCTCAATGTCCTTCTTGTAGTGAGGGGCCCAAAACTGAACACAGTATTCGAGGTGCGGCCTCACCAGGGCCGAGTACAGGGGCACGATCACTTCCCTACTCCTGCTGGCCACACTATTTCTGATACAGGCCAGGATGCCACTGGCCTTCTTGGCCGCCTGGGCACACTGCCGGCTCATGTTCAGCCTGTTGTCAACCAGCACCCCCAGGTCCTTTTCCGACAGGCAGCTTTCCAGCCACTCTTCCCCAAGCCTGTAGCGCTGCATGGGGTTGTTGTGGCCGAAGTGCAGGACCCGGCACTTGGCCTTGTTGAACCTCATACAGTTGGCCTGGGCCCATCGATCCAGCCTGTCCAGGTCCCTCTGCAGAGCCTTCCTACCTGCTATCCACTTCTCCTTGTTGAACCCCATGAGGTTCTTGCTGGCCCACCTCCCCAGCCTGTTGAGGTCCCTCTGGACGGCAGCGTGACCTTCTGGCACATCAACCACTCCTCCCGGTTGGGTGTCATCTACAAACCCTCTGAGGGGGGGCTCTTGCCCCATCATCTCGATCATTAATGAAGGTGGGGAATGGTTCTGGCCCCGGTATGGACCTCTGGGGAACACCACCAGCAACCAGCCTCCATCTGGACCTTGTGCTGCTGATGACCACCCTCTGGGCCTGGCCGTTGAGCCCATTTTCAGTCCATGCTGGTGGCTCCTGACCATCTTCTTGTTGGGTACAACCCCTGGTGGGCTTTGGCTTCCTCAAACCCAGCTCTGCGCCTCGAGCAGTGTCTGTATCTTCCTCCCGCGTCACTTGTCCCTGCTTCCACCTCTTGTACACGTCCCTCTTGTCCTTGAGCTCAGTCAGGAGCTCCTTGCTCGTCCGTGCAGACCTCCGGCCACCTCTCTTCATCTCCTGCCTGTCAGGATGGCCCGTTGTTTGGCTTGGAGAAGACGACCCTTGGAAATCAACCAGCTCTCCTGGACCCCCCTTCTCTCCAGGGCTGTATCCCATGGGATTCTTCCAAGCAGGTTCCCGAAGAGGCTGAATTCTGCTCTCTGGAAGTGTCCAGGGCGGTGATCCCGCTTTCTGCCCAGCTCCCTCCTCTCAGGATCTTGAGCTCCACCATCCCATGGTCGCTGCAGCCAAGGCTGCCCCTGACCTTCTCACCTCCAACCAGCTCGTCCTTGTTTGTAAGCGGGAGGGCCGGTGGAGCACCTCTCCTCCTTGGCTCCTCAGTTGCCTGGCTCAGGAAGCCATCCCCCAGGCAGCCCCCGGAGCGGTGCGTCCAGTTCTGGTCCCCGCAAGTCAAGAAGGACGCAGGCAGACTGAAGAGGGTCCCGAGGAGGGCCGGGACGATGGTCAAAGGGCTGGAGAACCTGCCCTAGGAGGAAAGACTGAAGGAGTTGGGTCTCTTCTCCTTGGAGAGGAGAAGGCTCGGGGGGGGACGGACCTCATCGCAGTGGTCCGGTACTCAAAGGGTGGAGGCTGTCTCTTCACAAGGAGCCACGTGGAGAGGACAAGGGGCAACGGGTGCAAGTTGCACCGGGAGAGGTTTCACCTCAACTCGGGTTGTACAGTGAGACCAGTTGTTCACTGGAAGTACGTCCCTGGGGACACGGTGGAGTCCCCATCGCTGGAGGTTCTCGAGATGAACCTGGATGGGGACTGAGATAATCCCATCTAGGGGCCCTTCTCCTCGGAAGGTTGGACCCGGTTGGACCTGGATCTTTCCACGGCCAACCTGGGCTCTCCTCCGGGTCTGTGATTGACAGCGTCCGTCCCTGGGGACTTCCCAGACACGCCACCCACCAGCTCTGACCCGGGCGCGCTTGTCCCTGCTTGATTTACAAGCCGCTGGGAGAACGTACTTGACGGCCTTCGCTGACCAGGAGCTCTGAACCTGTTGGGTGGCTTTGGGCTTCCCCTCGCTGCGCGTGGTGGTGCAGACGGGGGTTGAACGGAGGGTCATCTTCTGGGCAGGGTTCCTCGACGTCCTCCTGGAGGTTCCTGCTTGGCCTCGGAGAGGGCGAACGCTCCCGGGGCTGGTGTTTGGTCAAACCCAGCTTGTTTGCCGTGAGGGACAGATGGCTTCGCCGCTCCGCCCAGCCATAAAATGCCCCGGGGGCTGGAAAGCCCCGGCCGTGGGGCAGGGTGGGTCCTTCGTCCAGCCCCGTGGGAGAACGGGGGCGAGAAACCCAACGGGGTGTCACCCCGTGTCCCCGTCAAACCCGGGTCGGCTCTTTGGTGGTCGCCTTGAGGTGCGCCTTGCCCCAACGCAGTGGCTCATGGTACCCGGGGCCAGCGCCCTCCGTGGCCACGTTGTGACTCGATATCGTCCCTGTCCTCGCTGTCACCCTCCCCGGGCACGCGGTGCCCTCCCGTGGGGACCCCCGTGGCAGGGAGACCCCAAACCCTGTGGCCTCCCTTCTGCTGAGCCCCGGAGGTGGCCGGCAGCACCCGTCCCCGGGTCTGGGACAGCTGCTCCGGTGGCCCTGGGGACCAAAGGGGGACGGACTCGGCTCCCAGCCAGATTCAGCCCACCGGGAATTTCCCCGGGGGGCGCAGGGGGAAGCGTCAACCCGCGGGAACGCCCATGACGGCGCTGCCGGCGCGTCCAGGGCAGCTCCCATAAAAGGCCTCCCCCGGCACGGCGGGGGGCGGGGGGCGGGAGGGGGGCGGGGCCGG
>NW_008794177.1:144608-145821 GCF_000699145.1 Aptenodytes forsteri | reverse complement strand
CCCCCTGCTGCTGCTTCTGGGGCTGGCCGGAGCCACCACGCCGGGGCCGGATGGATCCACGCTGGGGTTGACTGAATCCGTCCCGCCGTCCCCGACGGGGCTCTGGGCCGTGAGCTACGAGGACGCCGTCTCGGCGGCCGTGGAGCGGCTCAACGCGAGGGCCGTCAGTCCCTACGTCCTGCGGCTGCGGGAGGCCCAGCCCCGGCCCGGCTGGGTGAGTGCTGAGCTCCTCCATCCCGGGAGATGCGCCCGGCCCCGGCGGCGCAGGATCCGGCCCTTCTCGGGGCCGAATCTGGCCCGTTTTTGGGGCTGGGTCTGACCCCCTGTGGGGATGGAGCCCCACCCCAAGTTGGGGCTGAATCTGACCCGTCTCCAGCTGGGTGTTGGGGACAGGGGTGCCGGGGGTCCCTGACGGCTCCTGTCCCCTCTCCCAGCCCGGGGACCTGCAGCACCCGCAGGAGCTGAGCTTCATCGTCGAGGAGACCCGGTGCCGGGCCCCGGGGATGGCCACCGCCGCCTGCAGGAGCCGCTGGCTCGGGGTGAGGCTTCGTCCCGCGGGGCCGCCCGCTGCCGTCCCCAACGGGGAGCTGAGGAGCAGCTGATGGGGAAACTGAGGCACAGGGGGGTGTGTGTGTGTGCACACGTGTGTGTGTGTTTCGGGGCTCCTCTCGGCCTCGTCTTCCCCGTGTCCCCCTCCGCTTCCCCGCAGGTGGTGATTTGGTGCCAGGGCTCCGTCTTCCTCGAGCAGCAGCAGCCCACGGTTGAGCTCTCCTGCGAGAAGGTGCCCACCCCGTCCCCGCCGTTTCCCCTCGCTTCCCCACCCACTCTCCTCCCCGGCTGCCGTGGGGCGCGTCCCGAGGGGGGGTGTGTGTGGTGTGTCGCCTCGACCACCCCCCATCTCCCCGAAGTTTGACGCCGCTGCTTCTCCTCCCAGCTCGGCCGTACCCAGACATCCAGGCTCATGCGCCTTTTTGCCAGGCTCAGGGAGCATTTCGGGGGCTTCTTCCAGTGCGGCAAGATCTGGATCCGCGACAAACTTTCTCCTCCCAGCTCGGCCGTACCCAGACATCCAGGCTCATGCGCCTTTTTGCCAGGCTCAGGGAGCATTTCGGGGGCTTCTTCCAGTGCGGCAAGATCTGGATCCGCGACAAACTCAACCTCAAATATCCCAAAGCCTGAGCGGGCGACGCCGTGTCCCCCTGGCCCTGTGCCC
>NW_008794177.1:142203-142509 GCF_000699145.1 Aptenodytes forsteri | reverse complement strand
GGGACCCGCTCGGGACCCTGCACTCGGGATCCCGCAGCCGGGACCCCGCGGCCAGCATCCCACAGCTGGGACCCAGCACCCTGCAGCTGGGATCCTGCACCCCAAGACTCCACACACGGGACCCCACCCAGGAGCCCGCACCCAGCACCCCACACCCGGGACCCCACCCAGGAGCCCGCACCGGGGACCCAACACCCAGGACCCCATGCAGGACCCCGCACCTGGCACCCCGCACCCAGGAGCCTGCACCCAGGTCCCCGTACCTGGAACCCCACCCGGGGACCCCACCCAGGACCCCACCAGGGG
>NW_008794177.1:136812-138006 GCF_000699145.1 Aptenodytes forsteri | reverse complement strand
GGCAGTGCGGTTCGCGGACGCAGAAACGTGCCTCCATTACGAGGAGCTTTAATGCATTTTGCAAAATTTTGGGGTTTTCCTTGAATTCGAGGACGCGGGATTTACCACGGATTGCACCGAGCGGATCACGCTCTCCCAGGAGTTTACATTCCCTGGGTGACCGGGGCTCGTTTCCCCCAAATTCAGTATTTTTCTGTCCCCTTAGGGACACCAGCAGTTTGGGGCCGAGGACGGAGGTGCCAGGAGCTCCCCTTTCTCTTTGGTTCATCCACAAAGGAAAAGCAAAGTAATCCCCCGGGAACGAAACCCGGGGAGCTCGAGCAGCGCGGCTGGGGGACAGCCGAGTCCCCCAGGGCCACCGTGCTGCCGAGCACCAGCTCGGAGCCCGCGGGTCATCAACGGGGGCATCATCATCATCATTCTTCAGCAGGTCTGGGGACGAAGCAAGAGCTGCTGCTCTTGGAAGAGTAATTGATCTAATATTCACGTTCCTACGGACACGTAAGCCCCGGCTGGGAGATCCCGGGAGGGAGAAGGGACGCAAGACGGGACAACAGCACGCCGGGAGAGCAGCCCCGGGCTGATCAAAGCCTCCTCCGCACAGGGCGACCATCGGCAGGACGCGCCCTGGAGAAGACGCTACGGGGCGGGAGGAAAGAGGCAGGTCCAAGGCCACGGGAGCACGAGCTACACGACGGCCCCCCAGCAGTGCTCGAGCCAGAGGGGTGGAAAAAATACGGCACGGTCCTTCCCTCCGAGGGGACGGACCCCGGCTGGTCCTTCTGCAGCGACCCCACCGCAGCCCCAGCTCAGTTATTTCTGCAATTCGCGGCCCAAAAAGCAACTTCACTTCGATTCCAGCGTTCGTGGGTGGTTTTGCTTTTTCCTTTTTAGAGAGTCTTAGCAGCACGGAAACCCCGAATGAATTCCCCCAGCAGCTGACCTACGTGTACACGGAGGAAATAGAGATATACCGACAAATCACATTTATAGCAGATATGCTCATTACACATACCTAAAATGTACACAGTACCTGAATATATCGACATCCACATATACACCCAAAGTTAAAATCCCGAGCGACGCTGGGAGTCGGGTATGAACAAGCGTGTGTGTGTGGGGGGTGTCTGGATTTGGGGGGGCTGGGGTGAACGTCCAGCTCCCCCCGGCTCCCTGCCCGGCGGGGGGGGGGGG
>NW_008794177.1:135609-136648 GCF_000699145.1 Aptenodytes forsteri | reverse complement strand
CCGCCGCGTCGGGGGGGGGGGCCCACCCTCCCCCTGCGTGCCCGCCGGCCACTTCAGCGGCGGTGAAGAGGTATGGCTTTGCCGAAGGGTGGCACGGGAGGACACGGGCGCGGAAGAGGGACCCGGAGGGAACGGCCGGTTCACATCCGCGCAAGAGAAGTGCTGAGGAGCCGATGCAGGCGACTGCTTCCCAGGCAGGGAGCCGCCGCGCTGCCCGCAGGCCGCTTCACGGCGGGCAGCTGCTTCAGCCCGCTCACAGAAAGTTTCCTGGCACAAAACCCACCGCAAAGACCCTTTCCCGGCGTAGCAAAGCAGAAAATACCAAAGGTGTGGATCTTGCCCGGGGCCACGGCCGCGCCGGCTCCGCCCACGCGCCATTTCCCCCCTGGCCCTTTCCAGAGATGCCCACCCCGCGTCCCCGCGCGGGATGTCTCTGCCCGCACTGCCCGAAGCGACCCCACTTGGGCAGCCTATTTCTTGCCCCTCCGGAAAGATCCTGACCCCAACTCTGCTCCAGCTGCCTCTTATACATCGACTTTGAAAAATATATCAGTATTTAATTTAAGGGACATCTTTATAATTAACACCTTGGCCTATTTCCCATTTTGAAATCCTAAGACTGTTGCTTAGTGTCATTTACGTTCAGCCTTCTCCTCCAAAGCTTGCTAAAATGATTCGATGGTTTAACCGACCGGTCTCTCCTCTTCCTCGTTTCTCCATCGTGCGGCTCTCGTGGAGGAGTTTTCCCCATCGAGCTGCAGAAAGCGCAGCTCTGCTTTGAGAAGCCAGCCACGTCTTGTGTAAGAAGCACCTTAAGACGCAGAGCCTGGATGCGGTCCGGGAACCGAGGCCGGTGGGTTTTTTTTTTTTTCCTGGTTTGATAAAGGGGGCGAGAGCCGCCCGTGCCCAGCAGCAAGCCCCCACGACACCCAAACATCGCCACCGACCGAAGCCTCGGGGCACCAGGGTCACTTTGCTGCTGACAGAAAGTGCAGACGTATTTTCGAAGTCATTAAAGTGGCCGTTTTTATGTCGCAAT
>NW_008794177.1:118279-135571 GCF_000699145.1 Aptenodytes forsteri | reverse complement strand
CCACAACGGCACTTCCCGAAGGTGCCGCCGAAAGCAGACCGCAGGGCCGTTTGGAAAACCGACGGCGAGAGGAAGGACTCGCTTAGCCACAGCTCCGAGCACAGGCTAACGGGCGGCGGAGGGAGGCAGGCAGGTCCTCGCTCGCACCAGCGCATAGACCCACCCTATTTCAACACCTTTGATCTTTCGGGAGCCTCAGCCCAAAAAGCCAAGGGTGGGGATTGTTTTGTCAAGTTGTGTGTGTGTGTGTGTGTGTGTGTGTGTGTATGACACTTGAGCACCTGGAAGCGCACCTCTGTGGATACCACATCATGAAACGCTCTTCGAACCTCTCCCCAGATTGTCGTTGAAAAGACACCCCCCCCTCCCCACCCCAAAACGCTTTCTGCTCAGATGGTCAGGAGGGGTATGCAGCCCACGCCGACCCCTCCCTCGTGGCACACCATCGGGGCCATGAACGTCCAGCGGTTTGTCTCCGGGTCGTACATTTCTACCGAGCTGAGGTTGGACTGTCCGTCGTAACCCCCCACCGCGTACAGACGGCCACAGTTTGCAACGAGGGAGACGCGGCTCCTCCGGCTGTTCATAGGGACGATCAGGTACCACTGATCCGCCATGGAGCTGTAGACTTCGGCGATGCTGAGGAAGCCCGAGCCGTCGTAGCCTCCGCAGACGAACATCTTGCTGCCTAGCGAGGCTGCTCCGTGGCGGCAGCGCTTGTTGAGCATGCTGGCGACCGGGTGCCAGGTGGCCGTGTGATGGTTGTAGTACTCCACCTGCAGTCACAGAGAGCAGACAGCGTCAGGGGACCCTCGCTCGGGACCTACCGCGCGGCACAGATCACACAGACCGTTTCAACGCGCAACGGCAAGCCGGCTGGGGAACCCGGGTTTTGTTTCTTGATCTCACGCAATCATATTTCGTACCGTGGTTAAAGCTTTTCTGACATCCTGGATCTCAGCAGCCATCGCGTTTCACCCCGCTCCCTCTGACCTCAGCCCCGTAACTCACTGGCGAGCTGGAGCGGGTGAATGGGGAGAGACCACTCTCCCCACCCGATACGCTACAGAGACCACAGCAAATGCAGCTTTGAAGATGCTCCCTCTACCTCCCTCCCCTTTCACCAGCTTCTGCGTGGTGTTTTAAACAGGTATCTGAGCCTCAGCACCAAAAGGATTGAGCACCCTTCAATTAAAAGTTCAACTGCCACAGGATTGTGTCTCGATTTCAAGGTGCCAGTTTTCCTCACGCACACAAGATCACGCTGCTGCCCCAGGGCACAGCCAGCCAAAGCCCTGTCAGACCCGAGAGGTGCGTGTCCACGCTGTCCTTAACGTCCCCCTAAGTCTTCCCCGGCCCTAAGCGAGTCTCCCCGCTCTCTCCCGGCAGCAGATTTCAGCCGTAACACTTCAAGCTTTCCAGTTTCTCACGTCGGACAACCACCGCGCCCGAGGCGGTTCAGGGCTACGTCCTGCACCCCCTGGCAAAGGGTAGGCTTTCTTCCCTTCCTCCGCACAGTAAACTCTTCCACTTTCGGAAAAGGCCGACATCTCCTCCCTGTATATTTGTAGAAGAGCTATCTGGCACCTCAGGGGGGGAAAAAAACCCCAGCCAACCACCATTTTGTATCCCTTGCGTTTCTAGAGAGACCATTAGATGGACCCCTTCCGCAGGGACTCCCGCACTGCTCCAAACTTGTCACGCTCAGGAACGTGCTCAGACAAGGAGATTTGCAGTTCTTGGCTCTGGGGTACTTCAGGCTGCAGACAACAGCCTGCCCCTGATCTGCCGAGCGAGGCAGGAGTGGTTATTGCTACTCCCAACAGACCCTTCACCACAAATTTCTGAGAGCAGTGCATTAGTGACAGACCCAACTCGGATACAGCTCCCTGCGTTCTCTCTCCCGAGCGGACGAACGAGTCTTTTCTGTTCCGCATCGGGTTTTTCTTTAGAGAACGGGCGGAGAACTGAAAGGCAGAGCGGGTGGAAGAGGGCGAGCGGCCTCGTACCACCAACTCCCCCTGCTGTGAAGCTTGTTTCAAAGATAATCCGTTTCTGAAACTGAAGCCATCAAACAGGCACAGAAAGCAGAGGTAAGAGCCCGACATCTGGGATGCTTCAGAGCTCAAAGGGACGCAATGATACGGTGACTTAAAAAGTGAAGCAAGTAGGGAGACAACAAAATGCACTAACTCGATCCTTTTGGCGCTGGGGGAATAAGAGCAGCACTTCCAGCCCAGTTCCCAGTGGGTACCTGGCTAGCTCATTTCATCCTGAGCAAGAAGGGCAGCCCTGGAAATGACAGAGATTTGGTGGGGCAAACACTTACGGCACTTTGGGTGCACGGCGAAAGGGCACGGAGCCTTCCCAGCCCCAGCCTGACCTTTCGGCTACCAGCAGCAGATTTAATTTCTCCACAAGGCTGGCAGGAACCCGCGCCCCGCAGACTTACGCTGTTGAAGATCTGTAGGCCGTCGTGCCCTCCCGATACGTAGATCCGGCCCTCGAAGACGGTGACTCCGGCGGCGCTGCGGTTGGAGCTCATGGGGGTCACCACCGTCCACCTTGCCGGGAGAGGGGACAGGTTAGCGAGGGTTCCGGTAAATCTCCTTTCACCACCGATTTTATTTAAACCGTGGTTTTGTTCGCTTGCATCCAGGTAAACTCTTGCGAGGAGGGATGCTGCTCCGCTGTCAGGATATAAAGGCTTTTCCACAACATTCAACACGTTTCTTTTACAGCCCAGACGCCCAGCGGTGCCACGGCACGGCACTACCCTAGCAGCAAACAGACGGATAAGCTGTAGGGCACGAAGAGCTCTTACTTGTTTGTTTCTGGAGAATAGGACTCCACGGAATTGAGGGATGAGTTTCCATCGTATCCACCACATACGTAGATCTGGCCATCCAGCACCACTGTTCCCATGGCGCTGCAAGGAACAGCAGGACCCCGTGAGATGGCCGGAGGTGCTGCCACACCGTCCGTAACGCAGCTAAATCTGCACAGCCTGCCTCGCCTGCTGCCTGCCATCACCTCCTCCACCACACCACACCTCCTCCTCTTCCCCTTGCTTCACCTCCAGGCCGCCCAAGCGCTCAATCCCATCCGAGCGCTGGGTCTCACAGGTCACGAAAGACGCTCGCGGTGTGAGCGCACCCTGTTTTCCTCATCAAAGGAACTACACCAAAACACAGGGAGAAATTTTGACCCAGATCATGGGTCAAAATCCCAGCAATTCCGGCTTCCCATGAAGGGCCTCCCCACTGCTGCCGGTCGGAGAGAACTCTGGCGAGGGACATCACTGCAGTCTCAGGAGATGCACTAGTCGCTGTCAAACGTAGAGCTCGTTAAACCAAGGTGCCTGACCCTGTCACTACACCTTGTAAAGCACCTATTTGGCTGACAAAGGCTATCGAATGGGACGCTTCGGACAAGAGACCAGAATCCCACCTTGAAAACGTAGTCAAAGCTTCTCATAAAAGCTCAGCCACACAATCCTCAGTGATAATCCTTCAGTTTTGGGCCCCTCACTACAAGAAGGACGTCGAGGTGCTGGAGCGTGTCCAGAGAAGGGCAACGAGGCTGGTGAGGGGTCTGGAGAACAAGTCTGATGAGGAGCGGCTGAGGGAACTGGGGTTGTTTAGCCTGGAGAAGAGGAGGCTGAGGGGAGACCTCATCGCTCTCTACAACCACCTGAAAGGAGGTTGTAGCGAGGTGGGGGTCGGTCTCTTCTCCCAAGGAACAAGCGACAGGACGAGAGGAAACGGCCTCCAGTTGTGCCAGGGGAGGTTTAGATTGGACGTGAGGAAAAATGTCTTTCCTGAAAGAGTGGTGAAACATTGGAACAGGCTGCCCAGGGAAGTGGTGGAGTCCCCATCCCTGGAGGTATTTAAAAGACGTGTAGATGAGGCGCTGAGGGACATGGTTTAGTGGGTGGTGGTGTTGGGTCGACGGTTGGACTCGATGATCTTAGAGGTCTTTTCCAACCTCAATGATTCTATGATTCTATAAAACCCCAGCGCTACAGCCGGAGCCGAGCAGTTTGTACAATAACTGACGGTTTCCTCCACACAAGAGCATCCAACGCCTGTTCTGCTTGGCTTCAAGGCAGAACGACCCAATCGTGGAAGAGCAACTGCCTCTCACGGTGGGAAAAGCTCCCAGGAACCTCACTGCTATGGAAAAAAAATGAGCTTTTCCACTACAAATCGGAACCTTGTGCCCAGGATTTCATGTACTCGGCTGCTTGCAGCGTGCTCTTCCCAAGCGATCAACGTCTTGGACGACAAAAAAACCCAAACCAGACAAACCACCGTGGCAAAGAAGCGCTGCAAAGCTTGCAGAAAAGCGAACAGTTTAACAACTCTCAGCGACCAGGCATGAGGGCAAAGAAAACCGCAGCCGCAACCCTGGATGCCAGGAAGATGTTTAAACGTGGAAGCAGCTACCGTCTTGTGGTGGGGAGGGCAGGACGACCACACAACTTAATAGGTGGGTTTTCAAAAATAACACAGGGTAAGCTCCCAAACCCAACCACAAAGCGACCTCCAGGCCGGTCGTGAACTGCGCAGCTCTGCTCGTCAAACACAAACACCTTCTGTTTAGCTGTGAACTCCTCTCCCTGCACGATAAAAATACTCCCCTCCTTCCCAGCTATGATTCTCTTACGCTTTCTGGTAGGGAAAGAAGATGCCAGCACCGGACAGAGATGGTAAAATGGGTTTATTTGACTCCTGGCAGCACAGGAGTTCCCTACGCGGTGCCCCCCAGTGCTTTACCTACCGTCTAGTATCACAATATGAAGAAATGGGGCTCTGACCACCTCCTCTGGGACTCCAGTTCAAACCCTCACAGACCTCACCAGCAGAACCTCACTCTCTTTTACTTTGATGTCACTCCTTGGTGCCACCAAAACGGAGAGATCTCTCTAGCTTACAGCCCACGCTGCTCAGCTGCTTTTTACTTACTGAGGCCTTAACGGCTTTCCTTGTAAAATTAATGCTGTGATGCACAGGTATAACTTTGTTGAGCTGCTGACAGTTGTCCCCTCTTACCAGCAAGCAGTGCCCAGACTCAGCATGACCTGCCCGCCCCAAATGTGGCCAAGCAAATCCCACCTGCTTCCATACTGCTCCACTCCTCCTTTTTCTTTCGCTGCTTCCCCACACGTGAAATTCTCGTCTGCCGTCCACCACCACCCAACACCTCCAGCCTTCCTACAACCTCATTTTTTTCCCCTCCCCTCTTGCTCCAAAGGTCCCCTTCCCACTGAGCGAGCTGCAAATACCTTCGCTTGCTGTTCATACTTTCCACTTTGGACCAGGAATCCATCTCTGGGTTGTAAACCTCCACAGTGCTCAGCCTTAGCTGACCGTCGTAGCCGCCAATGGCATAGAGCAGTCCGTTCACCACCGCTACCCCAACTCGGCTCCGGGCTGTCGTCATCGGCTGGCACTTCTCCCAGCGGTTGGCAATGGGATCAAAGACTTCCACCACATTCAGCGAGTCACCTGCATAAAAATTTGCTACTCAAATTAAAAGAGGGAGACCTGACCGTTCTAGCAAGCTTGCCTGAAGCAGAGGCACGTGAGGGATAAGCGGTCGCCGCTCTGACCCCAAAGATGGGGCCGACACAGGGACCTTGCCTGCTCTTCTCTGGGAAAAAGGCTAGGATCTCACACATCCTAGTCTGGGCTCTCACACGTCCTATTCCAGCCTCCCTGCTTCCACGTCAAAGTCAAGTCAGAGGCATTTCCCAGCCACATCCCTACTCAGCCCCGCAAAGAGAGCCTGCTCTGAAAAATTCACGTAAGCTGCACTCCACAACGCAGAGAGATTGTGGAGAGTTTCCAAGCTTGCCCTGTACCGTAAGACTTGACAAGTCCCAGGCTGTGGAAGCGGGGCCTCCTATGACCTCAAAGGGGCAGCAGAGACCTGCAATGTCACGTCCGTTGGCGTCGCCCCTTCCTGGGAACGCAGCTTCCCTATAGGATAAATCAGCCGTGTCGTGGTGTGACTGGGGCACGAATCCCACCGGGCAGCGCCCGGCACGCACCTGCCATTCAGCCCCCACACCCCAGGTTAACCAGGTCGGTTGAGGCTCCGGCAGATAGTTTCACGAACGCTTTCTGTCCCCTTTTTTACGCTATGGCTAGGCTCATGCAAGCACACCGTGTCTGCATGTGTGATCCCACAACCCCGCCAACATCAGCCCGATACCTCCGAGTTCTGCTTGTTGCCACAGGCAAGGACACCATCCTCAAAATGCTGATTCTTTAAGATACGCAAGAATAGCTGTCCCAAATAAACCTGACCTAGACAGAGTTTCTAGCTGGAAGATGTTAAACTATGGGCACAGCCACCTTGAGCATTTCAGTGGAAGGGTCAAAGTGCCGCACAGAGGAGGAGAAACTGCTCAACGCTTCACGTGAGGGAAGTTCAAGATCCCACCGTCCTACCCAGCAAACTACGCTGCTCTCTCCACTGCAGGGAGTGGATATGCAAGGTACCTGCTGAGTTAAGTCCTCCAACAGCATAAATCAATCCTGCAATTGATGTACAGCACCGAGGACGGGTCTTGAACGCTGGGAGGTGTGGCCGGCGCTCTGGCATGAGGTGATAATCTTTTGCCTCATCAACTAGATCCCTGAAATCAAAGCCAAAAAGTTAAAGAGCTTGGCTGATATGATGAAATCTGACTGTCTTAAGTCAGATCAGGATTCAAGCAACTGACTTCCCCCCCCCCGCCATGGCCAATGCTTCTAGAAGACAACGTGGCCCTGCTGCCAGGTTAAAATTGGGGAGGGTGCTTTGTTTCTTTTGCTGCGTGAGGTGCTCTGTCCACAGAAAGAGAGAATTTCAGTCTCCAAGACTGCTAAACCACATTCCTGCTACCTCCACCCCACTGAGGGCCACCATCCCCTGGGTGGTTTTCTGACCCCACGTCCAAGCCTCACCTGCATTTGTGGCAGCAACGGACCAGGTCATCTTGTTGCACACGGTCAGTGAGAAACTGAGGTCGACAAAGGGGTAGGCGGATTTTGGACAGGAGCTCAGGCAGGAACGACTCTCTCTGGTCTCGGTCGTACCGTATCCAGGCTAACGCAGCTTCAAACACCTACGGAAGAGAGGCACAGGAAGCTGGAGTTTTGGGGTGGTTGTTTTTGGGGTTTTTTTTTTTTGCAAGTTCCTACTGCTGCCTGTTGTCCGATGGAAAAGAAACCACATATTGACAACGATCTTCCCCTGATCTCAGATGACACAGTTTCAGGGCGGAACAGCGATGCTCTGCATTGCACCAGAGGGCTCTCCTGCCGCGTGATGCTCGGGTGGCTTAGCTTTGGCATTGCTTTCTCCGCCTCCGAGTTAGTCTGCAATAATACTGATCTATTGTCCCGTGGGACGGTATGTTTAGTACGAACATTTGCAGGGAGATGAGGGAGCCGGGAAGAGAGTTTTGTTGGAGGAGGTGGGACAGAATGCAAAACCTTGTTTATGTAGTGTCAAAAATCAGCAAACCGGGGGAGAAGAAGAGAGAACGGTGGTGCTCTATGAAAACCAGAAGACAGTTTTGATGAGAGGGATCCATCTGTTAACTTTGGATAACTACACAATAGACGTCTAGAGCTGAGCTGGCCTCTCTAGGCTCCCTTTGCGGACACCGGAGAGGCAGACCTCTTCAAAGCACAGTTCACCTGCCCTGTTTTGGATGACTCCAGATTACAACGGGAGCCTGGTGACGAGTTTAATTGGAGAGACATACTCCTTGGTTCACAGGACTCTCACAGTTAAAGCCTGAGCTGGGTTGTCCTACACTCTTGCGCTCACATCCAGATGGCTGCATTCAAGTCCCATCACTGTCACCCAAGGCAGAGCTCCCACTGAGCACAGCGTCCCCAGCAGTCGCACTGACCAGGGGTCGCACTCCAAAGCCAACGTCACACACTGCAGCCTCGTCTCTGCTCACACGTTCAGCTCAGGGAGATCACAAACCCGCAGCAGTCTCCCAGGAGCTGCAGGAGAACTGGTCGCTGTGGTCATGGCCACCACCTCGCAGACCAGCCGCCCTCCTGTGGCTGTAGAGAAAAGGCCAGCAGTACCACTGACCAGACCAAAATTATTAAGTCCTTATTTTACGGTGGAGATCTGGAGTCTCTCACATTGCCTCTTGAGGCTTTCAGTGCAAAAAGTACTTCTTCAACAGCACCATGGTGAGCTTAAAAACAAACAAACAAACAAACAAACAACTTCCACTCCACAAGGCGCTTTATGACCGGCAGATAGGCTATGCCGCACTAAAATACTGCCATTTCTGAAGAGGGGGCTGGGAGCTGTCAGGGCACGAGGAAACATCACCGGGGACAGACTCGTTGGACTTCTACCTGCTCCACAAAGGATCCACGTGGAAAAAAAACCAGCAAGAGACAAACTTGCGGTATGATACAGCAACGTGGCTGGAATGTGAAGCAGGTTCCCCTCCTTTCCCATTTCAGGGCCATTTCAGACAGCCTGATTAACGAAGCACTCCCTTACCCTACATGGAGACAGCTGTAGGTCTGCTTTTCGTTTGTCACCTCCTTAGTAACCTCCTCAGAAAGAGCAGGACAGATTTCCTGGCTCGAGGACAAGTTCTGTTTCTCCTGCAGACTGTCAGCCCAGCACCGATGGATTCTCAAGGCTGTTGAAATGTCCTAGAGTTGCTCAGCCCTGCTTTCTGTTTTTTTCTAGGAACAAGACAGTCTAGAGGAGCCTCTTGAGGGCAAATTCAGTGGAACGTTCGTTATAAAAATGCCGCAGCAAATTCTTTACACCTCAAAAGCACTCCTCTGGACTTGAACGTGAGCTCTGTGAGGAAGGGCTCCCTGCTACTGCCCACACCCTCAGCCTCTCTTCCCCAGGACCAGCAACTTATCGACAGTAAGGGGCACAGCTGAAGGTCCTCAGGACCCACCAGGTCTCTGTCACGGATGAATCGAAACACCTCAAAACAACGTTTTGCAAAATCTGTGGTCTGAGAAACTCTACCAGGCATTTCTCAAAGCAAGGTAACATCGGCAGCACAGAGAAGAAGCGGGGCTCAGGGAGTCATCATAGCTCTGTCTAGCACCTCTTAGTGTCCCCACTGTGCCAGGACATCTCGGCTTCATTCAGACCAGGAATAGGGTCGTATCCCTTTCCACTCCCAAGCAACCAAAAACCCTCCAAAGGAAAAACTACCTCTGCTGAGACCTACACCAGGTACGCACCTGCTCTTCAGACTTCACGTTCAGCTCATCCCTAGAAACGAGCTCCAGGACATCTTCAAAAGGCAGTGCCAGGAACTCTTCGGACATGGATACCTCCACGAAGTGCTGGTGAATGAAGCTGTTGGCAGCGTCGTAGAGCACCGCGCACATCATCGTCTCTGCGAACTGCCGCACTCCCAGACAGTTCTTGGGGTGAAGCCTGGGAAAGGGGGAAAAGGAGAGCGAAAGCAACGTCGGTTTAATGGAAGGATAGAAAGAATTACAAACAGGTTCAGTGAAGCAATGCAAGCCTCAGAGGATATGTGATGCAGTGAGAGCCACAGCTGTGTCCTCTTCAACGATGGCAGGTTCCAGCCCACTGATGAACGCATCTACACAGAGATCTGAAGGTGAATCCACAGCAGAGCCAGAGGATGGAAACCACAACTTGAAAACCTCTCCCGAGACCTGCCAAAGAGCCACTGGACAGACTCAGCTGGCTCTGCGTGAAGGCTGCAGGTTGTCAGTTGAGGGGAAGCGTGAGGCTCTGCACAGCAATCCCTCCCTCCCACATCTCGGGGGGCCTGGGCTGTGCATCTAGCACCTTCTTTTGTTTTTGGTTTTGGGTTTTTTTTTGTTTTTTAACTCCAGTATTGGGCAAAGCTGGATTCAAGCACACTGCGCAAGTACCAGTCATCGGCCTCTGTTTTTCATCTTACATCTTTTCTAAGTACTACAGAACAGCATCTGTTACAGCTTCATAAAGCCATTTCCTGAGATTAAGGAAGCTTTATCAGCAAAGATGCTTTTTCAACTGGAGCTTAGACAGTGAGAAGTACTGCTGCAGATCTAAGCCTCTCTCCAGCACAGCCAAACAGCCACTGCATAAAGCTGCTCAGTGGCATGAAGAAGCTGGAGAAGACGACATTCATTGCAGTCATGTGCTCTACAGAAACAGGTATGTGTCCTGGACACTCCCGTCCAAACAAGAAGCCCTGCCCAGTTCAACAAGAGCCAAGAGCTGCGTTGTTTTGCAGCACTAATCATCAGATACTAAACTAAATACTACCTGTACGTCGAAAATACCTTGGGCTCTGATGGTTTCGGTGTCTAACGGTCTGCAAAAGCCGGGCTCAGCTGTCGACAGCGGTGTCCGGACGCACGCGAGGATGCGACGTCGCTTGCGTCCACTTTGGGGAAGGCACCCTCGCTTACTGCCCTGTACTGCGCTAAGAGCAAACACACAGCGCTGACGGCAGGGGACCCTCACGCGGGGATGGCTCTCAGGGCTCACACAGGGCTTGGTTACAGCACTGCGGACCTGTCTGTGCACGGGGGCCTAAAAGTATCCCAGATCTTAATTCCATTTAAGAATGAGAGCTCAGCGTGCGTGCTCCAGCTCTTGAGGATGGTCAGAGTCCACCGATTTTCTTGTTATTAATCAAAAGTGACAGGACTTCATTTAGGACACCCAGTTGCTCCTGGTAGATTTGGGAGAACTGTAGCAGCTAAATCTGAGAAACCAAGTCACCTCGCTTAATCTAGATACAGATACAACCACCTAAAGCTAGCAGGGACTCAAAAATCAATGCAATCCATTTCTTTCCAGCTCGGTGTCATATCCAGTACCTCAAATAAAATGTTTTTGCAAGAAGAATGAATACTCTGTAATCTTACGTAACTTAATTTTAAACGAACTGCAGAAAGGCAGGATGCACAGGGGACTGAAAACTGAGACATCCTAAACACACAGGAAAAACATTTTTTTCTCCCCGACCCATGGTTTTAGGATACCTCTATTTAGAAGTAAAGAAAAATAACTGGCTGAGATGTTCCACGTATTTGGTAGGTATGTTTAATATCACGCCACGGAATACAGTGAACAGCTGCAGAGAAATCAAGCTGGGGAAGGGAGGGGGAATTAGACACGTAAGGCTCCCTGGCAGGATCTGAAGATGTGTGCGGTACGTTTCCAAAGAACAGCCCAGCTTTTCCGTTTCCAGCTGATGCTGCTGGAACAATCTTGCAGCCGAACACCAGCGAGGGAATTGAAAAACCTGGGACCAATTTAAGGCTCTGCCACAGCTTCCCGTCCAGCTCCTTGGCCGAGTCCCTTTGTTCCTCCCCTCTCACACACGCAACAGCAGGAAGGATAATTACTGCGAGGGTGGGTTCGTTAGCGGCAGTCACGCACCGCTGTGATGGGTAACCAGCTAGCTAACTCTTAAAAAGGGAAACGTTCACTCAGTTTTGCTCTAGGTATTAATTCCCATGGCTGGCCAAGGCCTTATATCGTGCCCCAGCTGTAGCATCTTATAAGCCAGATAAGTTATTTCACAGGCAATGAGAATGGCGAGTCCCGGGAGACGCAGACCTCCTTATCACACGGGCCGGAGACATCCCACTTATTCCCAAGCGGGGACGCAGGTGACTAAAACCTTGCTGCTGTTGGTGAGCAGTAAGCACAGCCGAAAGACACCCCCTTACCTCTCTCTGAGGAAAGTGCAGCAAGCATCTTTGATGTTCTGCAGCTGAAGGAAACTCGCCCCCATCAGCAGAGACTGGACATTCTGCTGATCTATTGCCAGGTGGCCGTTGTAGGCAAAGTTGATCAGAGCCTCAAGTGCACTAAACAAGGGGGAGAAAGGGCAGAATTTATTAACAATTAACCTAGCAGGGGACACGACTAACAGAAAAACCTTTTCTAGTGCCACGCACACAGAGGGTAGGCTTTCGAGCCTTGCACGCACAACGCCGAGGCCCGCAGAGCGCTCGCGGTCCCCTCTGGGTATCCTCGCTCGCGTGCCTTGGGATGTTACCTGGGATCCATCCCCTGCATGACAATCTCATCCTGCTTGCACTCCATCATGTCGTTGGTGAACATGGCATGGAAGTACGGGATAGAAGCTGCCAGCACGATCCGGTGAGCACTGAATTTATGGTCCCCTACCTAAAAGGAGAGAAAAGGGGAAGGAGGGAAGGTCAGCTCCATCCACCACCAGCCGCACGGTCCAGATGATTCACTGTAGCACAGCTCTGCCAGCCCAGCAGTAACAGAGGGCTGAAAGTTGGACAATTTCCATTTGCAGACAGGACAGCAGCCTGTCTCTTAAACGCAAACTTTTGAATCCAGTTTTCCAGCCTCATAAGCCACCACGAGTGGTCAAGCGGGCAAAGATAAAACAGTATTACAGCCCAAGAGCGGGTCGTCTCCAGATTGCCAACAGAGAACGGCCAGGTCCACAGAACCACGTGTTTACACAGATCAACTCGGTATTCAACCGCACGCGCAGGTTTCAAACCCAGATCTGCTTCCCCCAGCTGCTCGGGGCGGAAAACGCTCACCCGTGGCCCTGCTTCAGATAACACCCTGCCCCTAACAGCTGGCAATCACCGATCCCACATCACCCGTCCGATCCCGCGACACCCCGAGCACAGCCGGGAAGGCTCAACCCCAGTCCTGGACTGCAATTAAAGCTGGATGACGCGGCCGCCCGTTTCCTCTTCCTTAGCTCTTCCTCTGAACCGATGACCGGCTTACAGGTTAAATCCCCTTCTTCTCGGCCAGCCATCACGTACCTTCAGCTTCCGCTCAGAGCCAGTCAACCTTCACTACAACCTAGAGGCTCATATGGGCTCATCGTCTTTAAATCTCTGCAGGTTCACTTTCACCAGCTTTGCTATACCTGCTCACATTTATATCCTCCGAAGAACCTTCCCGAGCTATAGAGCGAGGCTTGGAAGGGGCTTCTCGCATCGGATTCCAATTCTCACTCCTGCAGACGCTACACAATATTTTATCCTCTTCAGGATAAAATTTGCTTTATTTATTGCAAAAATAAAGGATTTTTGCAATCCTTTATTGCAAAAGGATAAATTTGCAAGAATCAGCAAAGTGATTCTTTGCTCTGATCACTTCTCTCTGTTGGGTCAGAGCTTCCCCCCCCCCCATTTTCCAGGCTAACCTGACTCATACCAGTCTATGCCCATCTGAGCTTGTGCAGAACTGCCCTTTTCCCCTCACTTAAGCAGTATTTTTCCCTTTTGAGCTTTGTTTTGCTGGGACAAACAAGCTGGCACAGCAGGTCCTCTACTCTCCAGGTCATCCAAGAAGCCCTCCTCTTCTCCTCTGCACTTCTCTACAAAAAGCTTCATCACCCTTTCATGTCTAGGCAGTTTATTAACAAAAACGTTGCTTGCATTCAGGGTTTTCGTGGTTCCCCAGAGTACCTTGCCTCTCCCTCTAGGCCCAGAGCTCTCACACCCAGTAAATACGACTTGCTGGGAATTTAGAAAGCAAAATTCCTGACACATTAAAAAAAAAAAAACAAAAAAAAAGAGAGAGAAAAAACAACAAGAGAGGAATCGGGTGCTATGAGAGATGCATAAGCAAGCGGTGGGATTTTTATTTTTTTCTTTTTAAACAAAAGCATACTCAACTGCCACAAATGCTGTTACAAGATTTTTTAATTTTTTTTTTTAAAACCAGCTTGACCACCCAGCTGCTCGCTGTGCGTGCCTGCCTGCACGACGACTGGGACTCACAAACATTTAGCGTGTGGTCAGCTCACAGCGCTGCGTGCCTCGGCTGCAGGGGCAAGTCTCCTCTGCCCGAGCTTCCCAATTTAAAATTGTGCTGCAAACATCCAGTCCAACAGCTTCCACGACTTGCTCCAGCCTGGCAACGGCAGGGCCACTTTCGGAGAGCCTTGCCTCTGTCCTGGTCAGCTTAGGTGTGCCTGAACCCCCGCCCATGCTGTCCACTGTGCCTGGATTACCCTGCACAAACCCCGTTGTCCTGGATTTTGCAGAGTTCCCGATGCCCAGAGCAAAAGCAGCAAGTGAAACGGTATGGACTATTACAGCTCAATGGAAAAAAAGCCTCACATATATACTTGTACGGTGACTTGTTAGCTCAAGATGGGTAAAGCCCAATATCAATCTCTTCTACTAACCCAAAACCACATCTAAAACATCTCAAAGGCTCCAAGACTTCAGAGAGCTGTGCTACAAACACCAGCAAATACTCTGCTGCTCTGTTCCCTTCCCTGCTAACTCAGTCACTAATTTATCTCGTGCTTTACCTCTACCTCCTGCCCTCCTGTGCCAGCATCGAGCAGAAGACGACGAGCTCCTGAGACAGCCGAGCAGGAGCCAGACCGCGGTGGAGAAAGAGGCAGGAATAAGAGAGCTTGCTTGGCAGACGAGGGCTAAGATGATGTTCCAGGAGAGAGGGGGAAGAAGCAGGAAAGAATAAGGTAACGAAAGCAAGAGGATGGATATTTTATAGCAGCGAGCTGGTAAGGACAAGCATGGAAGTTAAGACAACGGCTCTATCAGTGCTACAGCAGCAAGTGCTGGACCACAGTATGGGCACAGCCCGTGCTCCCTCAACGTGCAAAACCATCACCCGGTTGCCTGTGTGCACGCAGTAGGACGAGGCATCTCTGGCAAAAGGAGTCGAGACCGCTAAGGCTCGCAAAGGAGCCTGTGGTCAAAGAGGGGACTGAGCTCAAGGCCACAAGCCCCAGCCCTGTCTGAGCAACAAACATTTGCAGTGCAGGGTTCCCCACCCTGACTTTACACAGCCTCTTGTGAGTGCAGACTCTGGCCTGGCCTCTCCAACACAAGAGGTTTAAAAATACTTATAAATAACACCGAGTTTAATGAGAAAAGTCCATAAGAGGAAGGAAGCGACTCAAGAACCTGCGCACCCCTGAAAGCTGACAAAACCTCACCGCGTCCACGGCTGTGGGGTTTTCATTTCCTTACTCCGCACGGCCACCCGCCAAGCCGAGCACACGTGCACACGAACACCTTTGCTTCTGTTCGTCTCTCCCTGTAAGCGAGCGACCAAGGCGCTGCTCGTCAGAGAAGCACAAGAGGCACAGGATTAAGAGAGGTGAAGAAAGGAGACTTGGGTGCTGAAGCTCTTTGTTTGGGACTTCTCGCTGGGGAAAGGTTTACGTACGACCAGCCGCAACCTGGTTGACCGCGATGACTAACTCGCTGCTCAGCCTGTCCGCGTTCCAGCCCCGAGGCTCAGAAACGCCAGACCTGCTCGGCAAGCTCCGCACGCTCCGGCACTTCCCGGCCCCTTCCTACCCCACGGACGAAGCCGCTCCGCCAGCCGTGCCTGCGGTAGCTGCTCCCGGCCCAGCCCGACGAGGAATAAACACCGGTGAAGCTAACGAAATGGGTCTCGTTATTTACATACCTTAACGCCATACCTCTCGTGCATTGCACACAACGCCCGCCAGCCTGGGACGTCCCGCACAGACCCGGCAGAAGCTGCGGGAGGACTCTGGTAGCTCGGCGGCAGGACCTGCCCTGTCCTTGTTACTTCCCCAGCTCCTCACCGCCACGTGCAGAGCAAGGGCTAAGCGTTACCAGCGTCGTTTCGGAGCTGGGGGACTGACACCACCGCTAAAGCAACAGATACATGCCCACGGATGAAGCCTGCAGCACAAGAGAGGTTTGTTTCTTGGTCAAGGGCAAAGGGCTGATTAAAAACTCCAGGCTATTTTCTTTCATGCGAGATGCATTTCTTCTTTAATTCCCCCCCCCCCCCAAAAATGTTCTCAACTAAAGGGCAGAGGACTGCAGTGCTGGCAGTCACCGACCAGGAGCCAGCCTGGAGTACCCAGCTTCCGCAGGGAAACCCCTTCCTGGGCATCTCAAACATCCCAAAACACAGGAAAGCTCCATTTTTGCTTTCAATATTACTCTGGCTCGAAACAAGGTGAAAGAACAAGGCCTCATATCTCTAAAATTTTGAAAGACGTTGTGGTGCCTGGAAGGAAGTCAGTCCAGCTGCAATACTCACTTTGGTTTAATATCTCTCTCAACTACAAGACGCGTTTGGATGAGCGTTCCCATCTAGGCAGTGCAGAATGTGGTTGAGTGTGCAAGAAAAACATTTTAGTTGAATTTCATTTCCACCCAAACACAATTTGCCAAAAATCGCAGCCATTCAAATGTCATCTCACCTTTTTAAAAACAAAAAGTAGTATTAAAATTGAATAGGCACCTATTAAAACGATACACCTGCTTCAAACGCATACGGCGATCCTCTAGTTATAACCACAGTTAACCTTATAACTAAAGCTAACACCAATTTCAACAGCAAAGTGATATTTACTCAAACCAAGCCTACAGTGTCACCCAACAATGCGAAAAAGCCCTCTGTTTCAGAATATAACTGTAAAGTACAAAAGCAACACCAGCTTGAAATGTATTTTCAAAAGAGATTTAGTTTTAAAACGGATCTGTGTGTCGGAAAGCCATCTAAGCCATGGTTAAATTCACCGATTTCAGTCGTTGGGATTTATCCAGCCTGCTGTGCCCTGGGATTTCCCAACCCTCGAGCACGGCTCAGGCTTCCCTCTCCCCCTCTGCCAAGCGCAAGGTCGATCAGCGCTTCCCACGTCCTTCGCCAGTGCTGCATTTCTCCGCGTGCCATCGTGCTGTCACTCTCTGGGCAGCGGTGAAGGACCGTGGCACGTAGACAGCCACCGGTAACGTCACCGCTGAACCAGACAAATACTGTCTGCAACCGCCTGACCTTTTTCTTCCGAGGAGTTCAACGCTGCAGCTCCAGACCTCTGCCTCCTGCTCGCAGCACAAGACCTTTTTTTTTTTTTGACCTTGCCTCTCTGATGGATGCATATATTAAACTGCATCTCCACTGCCTGCATTTCTCCCTGTCCTGGTTCCGGCTGGGATAGAGTTAATTTTCTTCCTAGTAGCTGGTACAGTGCTGTGTTTTGGATTAGACTGGGGAAGCATCTAAGCTGGTTGAGGTGACTGACAACTCCAACTACTGTTTTAATTTGCTTATAAGATTTTTCTATTGCTCACCTACAAAGTGGTAATTTTCCAGGGATCGCAAATCATAAATGTGTTCTCTGGCACTTGTAACAACACGCTCTGATCCATTCCTTATGAGGTAAGCTAGGAGCAGCAAAGACTATAAAAATACAAAGCACCTTATGATTGCATGAACAAAAGCTCTATCTTTTTTTTTTTTTTTAAAAGCAATAGAAAACCATCCCCCCCTCCCCACATT
>NW_008794177.1:116810-118218 GCF_000699145.1 Aptenodytes forsteri | reverse complement strand
GAGCGGCTGTGTGGTGCTCAGTTGCCGACTGAGGTTAAACCACGACACTCCCTAGGAAAGGCAGAAAGGGATCAAAGCGCATGAGATGCTTTATGCTCAAAGCCCAAATACCACAGATTTTAGCACTGTCCAAGAGTCTGCACAGAGCTGGAGCGTCCACCACGCTCCAGTTTCAGGGATGCATCGCCGTGATCTCACCCCACGATGGGCTGCCACCAAACAACCTTATTATAAATAATACGCCTGGTTATTGCAAAAGCAATCGTTCATAGTCATTCGGCAAGATTCCCGGTGGGTTAATGAAAGCTGTATCATCACAGGGATGAAATACCTTGTGTCTGGGCAGCACCACCCTTCCGGCTCCGAGCCGCTCAGCAGCTCCAAGGGACAGGATTGTTCCCCCGGTGGGGTACTCGCCCTTCGCTAAGGAATGGGTTTCATCTCGGGGAATGCCCCATTTAACAGATTAACTGCACCGGGGACGACCCTGCACAGGCAGGGCAGGGTTTGAACTAACCAGAGTTTGTTTTGGTCACCCGCAGGGAAAAACCTCAACTCCCCATGCAGGGCTCGGCCTCCTGCCCCGGCTTGGTCCCCATCTAGGCACGGGGTGCAGCTGGACGGCGCAGCTGAAGCCACGTAGTTCACAACTTCTTCCCTTGCACTGGTGACAGCACTCGTTCAGGGAAATAAAACAGAAATAAGCCGCACAGAAAAGGGAATAATTTTCTGCTGTCGTAGCAGGGGAAGGGGGACGACGGGGATTGGCCCCTGTCAGCAGGGAGATCCACGGAGCTGCATCAGCAAAGAGCTGATTCATGCTGCGATCGCCACCAGCTGAACGGAAACTATTTCCTGGTACTGGACAAGACAAAACCTGCGATTCGGTTTGTTGTTGTTGTTGTTTTTGTTTTGAAACTTGCTCCTGTAGTGATAGAGGGCCCTCAGGGAGATTTATAAATTGGGTTCTCTGGTCTAGAAGCTATCATTATGTTCATACCATCAGCACTTAATGGCAGGTCCTGAAGGAACAACTAAATTTCTTGCTGCAGGCCAACGACAATACCTGTTTTTCCTGTAGAAGATGAAAAATACTTCCAAGGATGAGCGCACAGCGCATGTCCCCTCAATTCATCCTTGCGTCTTCTGTTTCAAAAAGTGCTCCCTATCTCCAGAGCCAGCTGATCTCCCTTTCTTCTGACCAAATAAATATGCTTTTCTACGCCCGACGGAGTCACACTACAGTCACCTAAGTCTAACAAGAAAGTGAAAAAGAGCTCACGCTCTTCTTGATATCATTCCACCCTACCATTGACAGGTTTCCCCGTGCTCAAAATCCATCACAGCCCTGCCCACTAATTCCAGAAGTACCAGCAGAACATTAAAAATAAATAAATAAATAAATAAA
>NW_008794177.1:114961-116796 GCF_000699145.1 Aptenodytes forsteri | reverse complement strand
TTCATACCATCAGCACGTAATGGCAGGTCCTGAAGGAACAACTAAATTTCTTGCTGCAGGCCAACGACAATACCTGTTTTTCCTGTAGAAGATGAAAAATACTTCCAAGGATGAGCGCACAGCGCATGTCCCCTCAATTCATCCTTGCGTCTTCTGTTTCAAAAAGTGCTCCCTATCTCCAGAGCCAGCTGATCTCCCTTTCTTCTGACCAAATAAATATGCTTTTCTACGCCCGACGGAGTCACACTACAGTCACCTAAGTCTAACAAGAAAGTGAAAAAGAGCTCTCTTGATTCTTGATATCATTCCACCCTACCATTGACAGGTTTCCCCGTGCTCAAAATAGCCCTGCCCACTAATTCCAGAAGTACCAGCAGAACATTAAAAATAAATAAATAAATAAATAAACAAACAAATAAATAAATATATAAAAAGCTTTGTCTGGTTGAGAAAAACAACATTTTTGTCCTCACTGAGTGCAGCCGGCAGGCACAGTCTGCTCAGTTCCTGTTTTGATTTTAGAGAGCAGCTCGAACTCTGCCACGCAGCCTTTGGAACCGGCTGCCCTTTCCATCCGTATTCAAGACTCGTCTCAAATGAACGATTTTCCTTTTTATTTTATATTTATATATACCGCTGCGTACACCCCGGGCCTGAGGTATCCAAAGGGCAGGATGCCGCCAACCCAGAGAGCTGGCGTCTCCGACAGCAGCAGCTCCCTCCCGGCAGCAGGATTTTATTGCCTACCTAGCATCACGGGGCAAACTGCCGAGAAACCTCTGTAAGCCGGGGTGTCACTCAGTATTTGGCTTCCCTCGCTCTGCGTCATCGTGAGACCTGCGTCTGAAGCAGAGTCTCGGTTGGGGATTTCAGCTTTCAGCTGAAGGTGGAAGCTCTCGTTCGCAAGAACAGACTGTTCCGTGGCAATACCTGCGATGTTAGAGAGATCGGGCGCTCCTGTTGAGTTAAGCACAAATCAGTGCATTTGTCTTTCGCTTTTTGAGCCTGGAATTCAGGACTGTCTCCAGGCACAAGTGGAATCACCACAAACTTCATTATATCCACCTCACTAAGCCAGAATTAGCAAAACTGTTTAAACTCTGCTTATACAAGCACCAAAAAGAGAAATACCCCAAGAACTCCACGTCAGCAGGCTCGCTCGGAAGAGGCTTGAGGGTAAGTCCTTCAGGCAGGACTGTCATCCCTTTCGTAGCCTGAGCAAAACAGTTCACCTTTCAGAAGATTTCCACCTTTACCCAAGGACGTCCTGTTTTACAATACATAATTTTAGGCGCCTTTCTTTTAAGGCAAAAGATACTGTTTACCAGAAACAAGAAGAGAACAAACACTGCTTGCAAAGCATCCTTTCTGACCACAAATATCACAGAATTCCCTTCCAACGTGTTCTGTAGCCGGGTAATAAAAGGCATGCTCTCCCTTACACTCCCACGTCCACAAAACGTTAACGAGTTCCAGGGTACAATGAAGCTTTCTCCATAGAAAAATGGTGTAGGTGTAATAAAGGCACCTATCGTTTTCACGACATCACTACGCCGCATAGCCGAGAAGTCTCTCGGGTTCTCTGCTGCAAAGATCTCACACACACCCCCCCCCGGGTAATAAAAGGCATGCTCTCCCTTACACTCCCACGTCCACAAAACGTTAACGAGTTCCAGGGTACAATGAAGCTTTCTCCATAGAAAAATGGTGTAGGTGTAATAAAGGCACCTATCGTTTTCACGACATCACTACGCCGCATAGCCGAGAAGTCTCTCGGGTTCTCTGCTGCAAAGATCTCACACACACCCCCCCCCCCCAACCCCCCCTTTCCTTCT
>NW_008794177.1:108495-114927 GCF_000699145.1 Aptenodytes forsteri | reverse complement strand
CCCCCCCCCCCCCCCCCCAACCCCCAAACTTTCCTTACATGACAGTGGCATTTGAGTCACAGAGAGGCCATAGTAGAAGTTAAGCTAGCGTCCAAGCACAGTTTGTAGCACAGTTTTGCTAGGCAGAAGATAACGGAACAGTAAAGTTTAAGAGATCTTGTATCAAGAGATGCTCAGAGATGCAGATAAATACCTTTCCTGCCCACCCAAACGGCAGCTGGACGCGACGTGAAAGAGTTTTGATCGAACCTGGCATGTGCAAAACCGAGAGATCGATCCCATTAGGTCAGACATCCTTCTGGTCTAGACTAATTAGAGTCCTGCTAATATAATGGTAGCTAACTGCTTTGAACCAGAAAGGACATCCCCTTTTGCATGCACAACAACCACACGCTCCCAGATAATTCGCTTCCAGTTCAGAGGAGCTGAACTGCTTTGCTGGAGCCCCGTCTCTCCGCTTCCCACGGGGACAGGGACGCAGCCAGGGGGATCGCATCCAGCCCTGCCCTCCTTCACGCTCCTGAAGGACTGGCAAAAACAAAGTGGAGGGTAACTCAACAGCTGAGGGCCCCTCCAGCCACAGGCACCCCACTTCCCTGCCACGTTCCCCCATCCTCTTCACGACGGTAACCCCAAATCTCTCCTGCACTCCAACAACCCCTATGGCAACACAGAGAACGCCCAGCCTCTGCTCTTAACTCATCCCGCAGCACCCTGCTCCTCAATGGGCAAGAAGGACCTGCCAGTGACCCTGCCAGGCACCGGGTTAAATACCCAGGTCACCGAAGCCCACCTGAAACCGTAGGACAAGTTTTGCTTTAAGGAAAGCAAATAAAAACCAGCGCAAGTGGGTTTGGAAGTCAGACGGTAAGCCTTTCTGCCATGCTCAGAGAAGCCGAGTAAAAAGCTTAGAGCAGAAATGTGCGGTTTCTGCTAACGCTTCAGGCTTAATGTCTTCATAAAGCACTAAAAATACTTGTCTTTTATATAAGGGGAACAGCATTTATTCTAGCTGAGACCTCGGGTGGAAAAACAACTCCAATCGCAATCCAAAGTAGCTCGTTACTGTCGTATGACATGATTTAAATACGATCCTTAACCTAAAGATCTCACGTTCATAACAGATTATCTGTTTTTTAAATCTATCAGCTCCTCAAGTAGGAAGATATTCTCTCTCCTACCAAGCCCATTTTCCTTAAGGATCTCACAAACGTGCTCAAACATCTGCAGAGCAGCCAGGCACAGGGTTTTCAAGGACCCTGACGAAATTACGCACGCAGCCTAAGCTGTCTGGAATTCCACTTATCTGCCACGGCGGGACAAAGGGAGGCTCCTCCACCTCTGCGTCTGCTTGGCAGCAGCAGCTCTCTCGGGTGCATCTGCTCGAGTTTGGAGGGTTTCGAGTTAACAGTCTGCTTTGGAAAAAACCGTGATGAGAAGGGGAGAAAAGCCAACAGGACTATCACCTGTCAGTCCGATTCGGATTGTACATGAAACAAATAATATAACCTCTCCACAGCTTGGAAGTATTTTAGCTTGCTAGGCTTGTGTTATTTTTTTAGGAGACTCTTCCAATTAGTCTTGGAGTTAGTCATGGAAATATGGCATTCGAGTGATTCAAAACCAAACGAGGAGCAGCAACAATAAGAGGAGCTCACGTTAACTTCGCTCTTTGAGGATTCACAGAGGCACAAACCTTCTCTCTTTTGAGAGAGGTTTATCCAAGATCGCTGGAGGTGCCAGCCTGGCACTTGGTTCTCCTCTGGCTCTGACCGGAGCGAGCGGGAGCTATACATTCGTTCCCCCCAAATTTATCAAGGAAGAAACACGACAAGTATGGTTTCCCTGTTTCATGGAGCGGTGCAGTCCACAGGCTTCCAGCAAGCTGCTGATGTGTCCCCAGAGAGCACTTGTACCTTGGCCTAAAGCAGAGACGCGAACTCCAGAAAACAGAACTGCCCGAGCAGCTTTCATCTGGAGAGGGTATTTGTCTTCAGAAGAACAATGCTCGGGAAGAACACAAATGCCGAGTAGCTTCTTTTCTGCAGTTAAAAAGCAGATCAGGATCTCCAGATCAGGGTCGAACGCCCCAAATACCTGCGCTTGGCAGTGAACTGAGATTCTTCGCTCTTTTGCAGCATTTATTTGTGAGGTCTAATATGCTTTGAGAACACAAAGATAGAAAAAAAGACAAATCCACGCTGAAATAAGCGGGAAAGGTTCTACCGTGCTACCGTGTACAGGAAACCAAAGCAACGAAGGCCCAGATCTTCACTGCAGAGCTTTTCTTATCCAGTGAGCTTAGTAAGAAGCTAATTGATTTCTACCAATAAGGCAAAATAAACAGCAGTGCTGACCGTAGAAATAACCGAAGACTCCTAGCCCATGTTTAGACAGAAGGTGATGTTACGGGTGAAATGCTGTTGGGAAGAAAGAGCTCCGGGGAGGAGCGGAATAGTGCCCGGGCAGGAGCACGACAGCACGGCAAACAGCAAGGCAGCCAGAAAACAACCTGAAAGTCTCCTGACACGAAGACAGCCCGAAAGAAACCGCTTCGTATCCCCCTCCTGGGGAAAAACTGGCGGCCGCGGAAATTAAACCTCACTGATTTCACCCCCAAAACCCAGCTGTCAGTAACTGCGGTAGCATCTGACCCACGGTAGATGGCACCCAGAGGAGATCTCGCGACAGCAGGTTCTGCTCCACAGCCGGAGATGCTGAGCGCATTGAATTTGAACCTCTCTCCAGCACGTCTGTAGACTTTGCCACTCACAGCCCATCTCAAGCCTGAGAAATCCCGACAATTCAAACTTTGGTCCACCGCTGGAAGCCCCAGTTTGGCCCCAGACGCAGGGTAAGGAGGGGCGCACGGAGAACGGCTGCTTCTCTGCTGGTTTTGCTGGGCACCCTGATTTCAGAGTCTGCTATCACACCTCAAAGCGTAGAGTCCAAAACTGAAAACTAACTCTGAAATAAGCCTACCAGCCTTCAAACCGCTTGACGCGGCCGTATTTGTAGCCGAGAGCCTCAAAACCCACCAAACTCAAGAAAAGTACAGCAGCTTCCCTTCCGCGCGCCTGACGATCGCTCCAGGCTTGGCGCTGCCCCGTCACAGACGCAACCACCGTCAGCTTTGCCAACGCCACCAATATCGGACGAGGAGAGAAAGACGAGTCTCACCCTTCCACAATATTACTCTGGTCAGGTTAAACTGGCAAGCAGGGTGGGTTTTCTTTTTTTTTTTTAACCAGACGAGACCACGCCAGCACACAATCTAGCGATCCTGAGGGGAGAGAGCAGTAGCAGAAATTTGGCTTTAGTAAGCAAAAATCTTACCTTCACCAAAGGAAAATGAACTAACCACAGAATAAGGTGCACCCCTCCTTGCCTTCCCTCCTCCCTCCAGTTTATTCACATGTGTTTCTACCAAACCATCCAAAATTTTCAGGGACTTGCCAAAGGGAGATTGAAAGGCCTGTGACGGAACATCTTCAAGAGCAGCTCTGACCTGCAGCTATTTAAGAGACAGGAATAGAAAAGGGCTTTTCAAATCCACAGCCTTGACCATCCGCACGGGAAAGGAGCTTTGGCTCTCGATAAACGCATCCTAAGCCGCTGGAAAGACGCGCAGTTTGCTCACTGCCCCGTGAAGCTTCGTTTTCACACGGGCAATCACAAGAAGCAGTGACAGTTTTCCCTAAGCTGAGTTTGAATAATGGGAGCTCCAAGGGAGCCAGTCAAATCAGCACTTCTTGCTTTTAATCGCATTTAAACCCAGCTGCCGTACGCTGCTGAGGCAGCACCGTCTCCCGCAGAGCGGCGTGAACTGCAGCAAGACGGTTTCTGAGAAAGGAGAACAAGTTGTGCCCTTCCTATTCACTGAATGAACGCTCGCCTGGCTTTACGAGGGGAATAATTAAAACAAACAAACGAGAGTACCAACGCTTCCTAACAATTTTAGGCCTGTTTGTACAGCAAACATTTCTGTGGGCTGGGAGAATCATTTACAGCCGTTGACCCCAACGCTGATGTTGGTAAAGAGGCATCTAAAAACCTCAGCTGTGCTGCAACAACGCTGCTTGCTCCTGTTTCGGCCGCGAGCCTGAACGCTGGTCACATCAGGAGGGATCCAACTCCTGGCCCAAAGCGGTGTTTGGCAGCTTGTTTTTCTTTATCGAGGCGACAGCCTAAAAGTACTAGGTGTGAAAAAACCAGCAACAAACTGGCGCAACAGGCATCAGGACCCACTACGGTCTCCTTCAGGTTTTGACTTCAAATGCTTCTCAGTGCTTTTCCTACCTTCATTTCGGGTAAGAAGTGTTCAAACGCCATCCCTGCTAGACAGCTCACTTGGCAGGCTCCTCCTGCATCGGGCTGGATTTACAGCTTCATCAACGCACGCGGAAAGCGTTCCCGAGCAAGGTCAGGGAAGAGCACGTTTTGCGTCAGCGCTGTGCAAGGTGGCTAACCGATTCAAAGCCACCTCCGAAGTCGAGCTAAGAAAAATTACTCCTTAAACATTCAGCAGCTAGAGAAGGCACCCTGTACTGAACAACGGGGAGGAAAGGCTTGGCTCGGATTCAGCAGGCAGTGTTAATTCAGTCGCCAGGGGACACGCAGGCACGGAGAAATCTGCTGTCAAGAGGCAGAAGCGGCAAAGAGGTGGGGTATTTTGACATGACGACTCAATACAACAAGAGGAATCAAACGAACGAAGTACGTGTACGAGGGAAAGCTGGGCTGTTTGTTTGTACCGACACGGAAACACACTGTCAGCCCTCTGCCAAACGCATCAGTCGTTGCTGGGATCTCTCTTCGGCATGATAAAGAATTAACCAGGCAGCGGAGGAAGTTAAGACTCCTTTTTAAGAACGACAGAGACACCTTTCTTAATGTATTTTAAACCTTTGTAGGGATGAAAGGCTCTGCACCCTCCCCAGGTAGCAACAGTCCCTGGAACAAAATAGTAATAAAAGGAAAAAAGAAAGCAGCGCCAACACGCTGCCCTCATCCATAAAGCTGCCCGGCACCGCCAGGGCGCTCGTTCCGACAGCTGGACTGGAGAGCTCCTTCAGCCCTCGAGACTTTAAAAGCGTTCCCACTCTGCCACCGGAGATACACAAAGTAAGATAAGCAAGGTTAAAAAAAAGCACTTTGCTACGATAAATCTATGGGAAAACTTATTCAGACAAGTTTTGCAGAACAATGGTCGGGTATTTATCTGAGATAAGGCCGGGGTCATATACCTCGTCGCTATTGTCTCCCTCAGGACCACGCAGAACCGCCCAAGCCCAGCAAGAGGACCCACAGCCGGCTCACTACCGTGATTCCAGAGATGCGGGACTCGCAGGACCTGAGAATCCCCTTCCACAACACGAAGCCACCTCAATAACACAAAATTTAATTCTAATAAAATGGCGCTCTCCATCACAAACCGGTTTTGTCACAGAATTCGCCCGGGTTACGGCACAGACTGTCGCGAATACCACATCTCAGAAGGTACAACCTCTTCCAAGGAGGATCAGCGCCGGGCTGTGCTCTTCACAACGAGCATTTCAGCCTGCGAAGCGGTCACTCTTTGCGGGAGGCTGTAGCTGATCTACGGGGAGGAGGCAGCCCCGGGTAGCCCAGGGGTGCACCCCAATCGCCCGTCCTGCGGTCTCCACGACAGGCACAACCCTCGCCGGCTCCTTCTTCATCAGCGGGAGGTAGGCGAAAAGTTTCAGCATGAGTAGGCTGGGAAACACCTTCACGTTTAATTAAACTTGAGAGTTAATTCTGGAATGACTCAACCAATCCGAGGAGTCGCACGTCGCACCCACCCCAAAACAAACTCCTCTCTCTGCCCGCGAGTTCCCGGTCTGAAGGACTCGGGCATCCCCCGCCCGGCGCTGAGCAGAGCCCCTACGGCCCACCCCGCCGAGCCAGGAACACAACCCCGAGGATTTAGCGGGGTCATAGATTATTTCTTTGATGCAAGAAAGCGATGTTCTTAAAAGATAAGGGTTTCCTAGGGAAAAGGACTCTTCTCCTGTGGGCTGGAGCAGAGGTTGGTCCAAAAACTCGCACCAACCCCATCCGTAGTGTGACCTCCCAAGCCACTCCTCAAGTACCGGGACCGCCGCCGAAACGTGGCGGGGGGTCTGGGGTGCCCCGTTTCCTCCCAAAACAAGGTGTTTTATTGAATCACTCTGCCTGGCTGCTGGAAAAGCCACGGCGGCTCCGAGGGAGACGGAGGCTCCATCTCCCAGCCCGTGCCCGGGCTGAGGCGCAGCGTTGGGGACGGGGTGTCACCGGCACGTCCCGGCACCCACCTGGGCAGCACCCCCCTCGCCCCCAAGGGGCCCTCACAGAACCCCCCCCAGGGCTGGGGAGCCCCAACACCCCCTGACACCCCACCAAGGGGGCTGGGGACGGGGGACGGGGCTCAGC
>NW_008794177.1:102464-107632 GCF_000699145.1 Aptenodytes forsteri | reverse complement strand
TTCCCCCCCCGGCCCTCTTCCCCCCCCCGCCTCCACCCCGCCAAGGTCTGCTAAAACACGGATGATCCTTGCCCTGTCCCCGCTGCCCCCCTCCACCCCAGCCCCCTCTCAGATCACCCTCCTTTGCCCTTGTCCCCAGGCAAGGGGGGCTGTGGGCAAGGCTGTCCACAGCACTCCCCGTGTTCCCTGTTGTCCCGGCCACCCTCATGCCCTCATCCCACCTCTTCTCTCATCTCTCCTAGGCCCCCGTTATCGGTGCACCCGTGTCACCAGCCGCCTCACGTCCCGCACTCTCTGGTTGCTTTGCGCTCAGCTGGGAAGGCAGAAGGTAATTTGGGGCTGTTCTCTCCCCCGTTCTCCTTGGGGCGGAGGTGGCCCAGCTGAGGATTGTGCCCTGGGCGTGTGGATGGCCTGAGGTGCTGGGGCAGAACTTTTGGTGTCCAACCGGGTGGATTCAACTCTTAAAGCATCACTGGAGTTTGAATTCTAGGGGCTGCCTCGTGGTCACCTCCCCAAAGGAGCTTTGCCTCCCCAGTTTGCCTCTTGTGTTTAGGGCAAGGGGGAATGGCTTTAAACTAAAAGAGGGGAGGTTCAGGCTAGAGATAAGGAAGAAATGTTTTACGCTGAGGGTGGTGAAGCACTGACACAGGTTGCCCAGAGAGGTGGTGGATGCCCCATCCCTGGAAACATTCCAGGTCAGGTTGGACGGGGCTCTGAGCAACCTGGTCTAGTGGAAGATGTCCCTGCCCAGGGCAGGGGGGTTGGACTAGATGGCCTTTAGAGGTCCCTTCCCACCCAAACCGTTCTAGGGTTCTATTCAATAATTTGGCCCAAGCTTTTGTCTGTCCATGGTGGATAAGCTCAGGTCTCTCAGGCAGAACCGACAACCACACTTCACTGCTCTGGGTCCAAGTTTCTTTGCCAATCAGCCCCAAAATCCCCATCTAAAATTTCCCTTTGGCACAAATCTTTGTGTGGGCACGTTGGCATCTGCCTCCATTACAGAGATAACCGTGTTTCCATTAATTCCAAGCTTAAACAGTCCGTTAATCTTGAGACTAACTAATGGGGGAGTCCTGCTGGCTTCAGCTGCTGTATGAGGAGGGACCAAGGAACTTGGGTTTGTCATAAAGAGCTTCAAAACCAACGGCCCGAGTTGGGAATTGTGATTTGCTTTGCTGGCTTGGTTTACACTACAGGGGCTGAATGATGAGCGAGGGTGACGGCAAGTCTCGCTCTTGTCCTTTTAACATTTATTGTTTGAACCGAGGGAGGAGGATTTAGTGCTGAAACAGCCAGAAACATTTTTGGCTAGCTGACCGATAAACATGTAGTTTTCTTCGTAGTGCCTCCATAGAAATTCCACTGCAGACAAAAAAACCCAATTAATAATCAGATTGGTTGGATGCTTGGGGTATTGCTAATGAGCTGGAGAGCTTTTGGTCTCTGCGCTGTTGGTTAGGAGTCTGCCAGAGAGGTGTTTCCCTGTTCCCTTCCCATCTTCTGATGTCAGTAAATACTCCCAGGAGGAATTGCTTTTGTCCTAACACCGAACAATGGGCATTGTTGCAGTGAGGAAAATTCCACCTGTTCTGAATTTGTTCTGTCTCTCTCTGATTCGTATTAAGAGTTTTTGCCTAAAATTTTCCCTTCCTTCTTTTTCCTGCTGTGCTTCTTGCTGCAGCTTTGCAGAAATTAGGTTAATGGTTGGACTCGATGATCTTAAGGGTCTTTTCCAACCCAAATCATTCTGTGATTCTAAACAAAGCACATGCCCCTCCAGCACTGGGTTGTATTTGTGTAGCAGAGTTTTGTGATCTCCAGCCATCCCGATAACCAGATGAGGAGCATTTCCACGCTGGTTACCAGCTTTAAAGCTCCGTGTCTTGTTTCCATTTCGCTTGTACCTGTGCTGCTCCTACCTTTACTTCTGCAGCGCTGGCAAATATTTTGGCAGCTTTCTGTGCCGAAATTGCATAAGCACAAGCATAAGCGATCCTTATGGTGATGTCTGTGCACTTCTTTATCACCGTGCTTTTTCACAGACTGTTTATGTGAAGACTGTCTCCGATACCGAAGGGGTGATGGTCACGGTAACCTAGCACCATTCTGGATTCTACAGCCGGCGTTGTGTTGGCATCGCTGGGGTAGTCTAGGAAAAGGACACGGCACCTGCAGGACCTTTACCAGGTAGTCATTCAAATGCTCACCTCTATTTTAAATAAAGAGAAGTCTCGGTTCAGCTCGCATCTCTACGTTTCTTTTTAGAGCAGTCACAGCAGATGAGGCGACGGAGAGATCACAAATAAAAATACTTAATACACAAGAAACACGAAAGATTTTGTCTGAAGCTAGAAGTTGTTGCTAGATATTACACAACTACTTCCAGAGAAGGGCAACGAGGCTGGTGAGGGGTCTGGAGAACAAGTCTGATGAGGAGCGGCTGAGGGAACTGGGGTTGTTTAGCCTGGAGAAGAGGAGGCTGAGGGGAGACCTCATCGCTCTCTACAACCACCTGAAAGGAGGTTGTAGCGAGGTGGGGGTCGGTCTCTTCTCCCAAGTAACAAGCGACAGGACGAGAGGAAACGGCCTCAAGTTGCGCCAGGGGAGGTTTAGATTGGACGTGAGGAAAAATGTCTTTACTGAAAGAGTGGTTAAACATTGGACCAGGCTGCCCAGGGAAGGGGTTGAGTCCCCATCCCTGGAGGTATTTAAAAGACGTGTAGATGAGGCACTTCGGGACATGGTTTAGTGGACATGGTGGTGTTGGGTCGACGGTTGGACTCGATGATCTTAGAGGTCTTTTCCAACCTCAATGATTCTATGATTCTATGATTCTACTGAGCACAGGCTGTCTGTGGGAAACAGTCAAGAGAAAACACAGGATCTGCTCGTTCCAGGGATTTAAAAATACCCAGTGCGTGTCTCTCAGGTGGGGCTTTAGCAGCTGGCTGTATCCCCTGAGCCCTCCTCCGGTGTATTTTAGTCAGCAGATCCTCTGGCCGTGCTGGATATTGACAGCCGCTTACTGAATTCGCATTGATGGGAAGAACAACTCAAGAATTTCACCAGGAGTTGTCAGGCACATGACTTTTTTTTCTTCCGGAAACTTTAAGATCAGGTCTTCATTAGGAACTTTAACATATTTTTGCATGTCAGTACAAAGAAAGGGTTACAAAGATATGAGAAATGTGTGTTCAATACAGACTGTAAACGAGGTAATTGCTGCTCAGAGCGTTGGAAATGTTGGCATACCAATGGGCCGCACGGCCCTTCGCAGTGCTGTTGAGCTCCTTTGGGCTTGGTTTCACCTATAACACGTCTCACTCAAAGCCTCAGAGGCTTGAAACGCAGTTCTGGATGAACTGACGTTAAAAACAGGAGGCTGTGTGTGCCTTCACACAGAGAAAACACTAGACAAAAGAAAATCTGTCTCATATTCCTGCGATTATTTTGCTTTGCAAGGCTAAGAGGGAGGAAAGCTTGTGTTGTCAAACACTAACGTGCCTGGTACACAAGAGGAAATCCTGATCAGTAAGACCCTTCTCTTTTTCCATGCTCAGTTTTCTGAGCAGAACAATGCTGGAAAGAATTTTCAGCAACTGTTTGCCCACAGTTGCTTTTAATAAAGAATAGAAACTGCAGCTGAACGTTTGTCAGCGCTTTCTTTTTAAACTTGACTACTCGGTAGCTTGCCTTTTTGTGGCAAATAACATTACATTTCATTTTAGGGAACGCAACATTGGTGATTTTTCCTTTTTTTCCCTCTCTAGTGAGAATGGATGCAGTAGAAAAGAGAGTCCATACGTTTGTGCGAGTCAAGCCAACAGCTGATTTTGCTCAAGATATGATCAAGTTTGGGCCAGACAACAAGGTAGAGAGAGAGGAAGAGATTGCAAGTGTGAAAGGTTTGGAATTTGATTTCAGTTTTGCCCACAGAAACGCAGAATTCTTCCGTTCCTTAAGGCCATGCATAACGTTTTGGTGCATGTTGATTCATGTGTTCCCGCTTGCTGTTCTCCTCTGCGCTGCCAGTGGCTCGTGGTTTTGTATCGGCAAGTGTGACTATGGAAAACGTACTTCTTGTGATACAGTCACTAGAGAAAATCCTCAAAAGGACTGGGACCCCGACTGATCCTTGAGGGACGCCCAGTGGTAACCACAATTCCAACCTAAGAGGTCTCCCTGTGGTACAGTCTATTTCTATCCCCCCTTATGCAAGTTCCTCCCTTCACCCTCTCTTGCTTAACTCATAATTTCCCTGGGACACAAAATCAGACACGTCACTGAAAGGTAAACAGATGAGCTTAGCCACGTTTCCTTTTTTTAGAATATCTATTACCAGCAAATACCATCCAGGTCAGTAAAACAATACTATTACTTGCGCTCCGTTCTCTGCTTATCTTCAGGTCTTCAGTGGGCGGCTTTTTTCAGACAATAACTGCTGAAACTCTTCGTGGCTATTGAAGTTATCTTCATCTCTTTTTGGGTTTCAGACCATAGATATATACATCAAAAAAGATGCCAGGAAAGGAGTTGTGAATAACAGGCAGACCGACTGGTCCTTTAGACTGGATGGCGTCCTTCACAATACCTCCCAGGAACTGGCTTACAAGACTGTGGCCGAGAAATTGGTGTCCGAAGCTTTAATTGGCTATAATGGTAATTTGTTGCTATTTTTATTATTTTGACAATAAGCGGAGATTTGATCTGAGGGAGAGATCCTTCTGATGTTCCGTTTGAGAAATGCAGAGGTTCCCTCCTGAGTTTATTCTTTTGCTTTGAATCTTTTCTAGGCACGATAATGTGCTACGGGCAAACGGGGGCTGGTAAAACTTACACGATGACGGGAGCGACTGCCGAGTACAAGCATCGAGGAATCATACCCCGAGCTATACAGCAGGTACTGGGTCTGAATGGGAAAGAGGCTGGAAGGAATAACAAAGGCATCTCTTGTACCAGCTATTGCTGATACTCATGAGAGTGTTTTAACATGGTGAATGTGTTTTATGTTTTTATCTCCACCAGTCCTTTTTTTTCCCCATTTTATCTAGAAGATGATCATTAAAGAACTAAAGGAGCCTGTAAAACATAGTTAATTTGTACCTTTGTTTTAGAATCATAGAATAGTTTGGGTTGGAAGGGACCTCTAAAGGTCATCTAGTCCA
>NW_008794177.1:77631-102044 GCF_000699145.1 Aptenodytes forsteri | reverse complement strand
CAGAGCAGAGCAGAGGGGCAGAATCCCCTCCCTCGACCTGCTGGCCACGCTGCCGGTGATGCAGCCCAGGAGACGATTGGCCTTCTGGGCTGCGAGCGCACATTGCTGGCTCATGTCCAGCTTTTCATCCACCAGTACCCCCAAGTCCTTCTCGGCAGGGCTGCTCTCAATCCCTTCATCCCCTATTTATCATCATCCCATCCCCCATCATTTACTACGCCATGACCTTGTGCGCTGATAATGGTGATGTTTCAGAGCATTGGGGGGGTGGTGGTGGCTTGAAACATGCTGATTTGTCGGTCCCGTTGCTGCATAGACACGTCCCTGTCCAGAGGCACACGTTTACCACTGCTCTGAGGGGGCAGGTCTGCTTATCTTTAGGCGGTGATGCTGCAGAATGCTCTCCACTCCCGCAGAGACAACTGACACGCACGGTGTGGGGCTGACGTAACGCATATAACCTGAAAGAAAGATGGGAGGAATTCTGTAGTTGTGCTTTACTGTCATTTGCAGAGGTTGTTCCCGTTTAATTCTACTAGCTCACATAAAGTACTCGCTGCTTCCCAAATGTAAGCAGGCCTTCAGAAGTGTTGTTTTCAAAACTATCATTTTGAGAAATCATATTTAAAGCTGTTGACTTAGCCCTGTCAGCCCTCAGGCTGCCACTGTGCAGAATTAGCTACACACACGCAGATGCACTTTTAGCTGCTCAGAAAGTTATAAATAGCTCCTCTGGAAAGCCATAAATAGCTAATAATTCTGTTTGTGAGCTAGCACCGCCACTGACAAACTCTTTGTCTTTGTATAGGTCTTCAAAGCAACTGCACACTCCGTTGATCCGTTCATCGCTGTCCGAATATCCTACCTGGAAATCTACAATGAGACCTTGTTTGACCTTCTGTCCACCATGGCAAGCAACGGGACCAGTGATGTGCAGATGGCTGTAGTGGATTGCCCACAGGGTGTTTACGTGAAGGGCTTATCTATACATTCAGTTAGCCACGAGGAAGATGCTCTAAATCTCCTTTTTGAGGCAAGAAAAAACAAATATTACACTTCATCTGATTGTTATATTTATTGGCTTAGCTGAGGGAGGAGGCAGTAAAGCAGGAGGTGCGTGGCCAGGACGTCTGGAGGGAGGTTCAACCCTCTTTGTTCTCTTTATTGTGGGTAGAAGAACTGGTAACTCTTTGTAGCCCATGCTCTTGCAAGGAAAATGTCCCTGGCACAGGGATTCTAGAAGATCTCCATGGAGAAACCCTGTTTTTAGTGTACGCCAGAGCAAGTCAAGTGATGGAGGAAATATGTTGGGGTGAGACCACAGAACGTGGTAGCATTGGAGATTCCAGGCAGCACCCAACTAGTGAAGGCAGCCACAGAATCTGCCTTCGTTTCAGAAGGCTTATCTGCAATACCAGCCACCTCACCAGCCCCTTCAGCAGACCGAGATCGCAGACAGCCAAAAAGACTTGAGGCTTATCTGCAATACCAGCCACCTCACCGGCCCCTTCAGCAGACCGAGATCCCAGACAGCCAAAAAGACTTGTTTTCATTACCCTGGTTATCGCCTAAGGGTGTCAGGGAGTGACTCAGTACAAAGTGTACGATATTTGGGGTCCTTTTAGACCCACCAGCTGACGTACACCGGAATTTCTTCCTGAAAAACACACCTGCCTGTCCTAGCTATGTCAATGCTCCAAGAAAAGAGTCTTGCCAGTGAGGCCTTTGGCAGATAGTTTGGGATGGTCACGGCACAGCTACCGTTAGTCAGATTTTACAGCAGGGACCTTCACACAATGGGTTAGCTTTCTGAAGGGAGTTTGCTTACTTATGTCTGCATCTTTCTTTTACTTGTGGGTGCTTTACTTAATGGAAAACATGAATAAATAATTGGTTCTGTGTGCAGGAAGCGTATTCTTACCAGGAGCCATCTGGTGTCCTTAAAATCTTTCACTTGCCTTTTTAATAATGGGACTGTGGTGTCCTAAGCCAGCCTCTGTGATTCGCAGGAGCTCCCATTTTCTTTTTAAAGAGTAGAAGGATGATGATAAGGCAGCTTAACTTGAGATCTGTTGACACAAGAAGTGCAAGCGATGCCTGGGGATCCGTTCAGGTCCTTAGATGAGTTCTGCCTGTGGTTCTAGGTTCACAGAGAAAGCTCCAGGCTTTGAGGAGGCTGCCCACTACGCTGTGACTCTGTTTCTTCATTTGTGGAGTGGGGTTGGTAGTATTTACCTAGAGAGCTTCGCCTTCATTCTTGCTCTTGGATTTACACTCCCTGGTGTGGAGCCAGTCACTGACCTTCCAGCTCTCAAAGGTCATCGTCCTTTGAGACCCAGGCAGACCAGCCAGCTTTGAGACCTGTTGGCAAGCGCGTTTCTGTGCTGTAGAGCCTTCCGCTTCCTCTTCTGCCTCGCCAGCCTGGCAGCGCAGCTCTGTGATAGACTGGCGCTCCTGACAAGCAGTTGCAACATCGTTTTGAATGTTGCTTTCTTTTCCTGTAAGCAGGCATTACAAGTTCGTGGCTATCGTATATGTGTGAGTTTTCTATGACATTTAAAGCTTGGGGAGCTCTTTGGTTTTCTAGTCATCAAGAAACTGAAACAGCCAGGGCAGTATTGCCTCTGAACAAGGCTCGCCTGACTGTTCCTCAAAAAGCCACAGTTCTGTGAGCTGAGCCTTGAAGGTGGAAATGTAGATAATGTGGTCTCCGGTAAAAGGCGTTATTACCGTAAACAGTGACCTTTGCCAACTACACCATGAAATGCTTTGAGAGGCCTTTGAGTAGGAAAGCGAGGCAAATATGGTGAGCTTCTGCTCTGACTGCTCTAACCAACTGGTCCATGTTACAGGCTCTGCAGAGCGAAGATTAAACCGCTGTTTATTTAACTGCGTGGATTTCTAATTGCCCTTTATTCTACCAATGCAGAAGTTTGAAAAAACCGTCTTCAATTTTTACTTCATTTGCAGGGTGAGACCAACAGAGTGATAGCAGAGCACACACTGAATAAGAATTCATCCAGATCCCATTGCATCTTTACTATTTATATTGAGGTAAGAGCTCCAGCAGTTTTTCTAGGGACTCAAATGGCTGAGGATCTTTACATGTCTGGTTGTTACTGTATTTCAGTTTTGTCTGCTGTCAAGTACAGTTTATATTCTTTTCTCCCTCAGTCTCGTTTCAGAGTTTTCTCAGATGTCAAATGCATTAACTCCAAAATCAACTTAATAGATCTGGCAGGCTCAGAGAGACTGAGCAAGACTGGAGTAAGTAAGGGAAGAAATATTTCAGTCCGTGGTGAAGAGTCCAGTAATCAACATGGTGGAGGTGAAATTACAGGTTTTCCCCACCACAGAACTCAGCCTGTGATAAATAGGAGAAACTGTGACAAATTGTAAGTCACATTAACACGTCAGAGGGTGCTCAGCTGTTTGCAGCTGCTGTGTATCGTTTGTAAGTCCACGTGTATGTGACTCCCATCCTGCCTGTGCCTTCCAACCTAACCCAGACTGTGTTAGTTAATTTGAGTCTGTCATTTCTCAAAGAACCTCTGATTTTCCTCTTCATTCCATGAGTGACAGCGCAAATCCCCCGCTTCTGGTCACAGCAGGCAAACTGCTGAAACTTTCTTAGAGCATTAGGGCTCAGCAACTGAAAGCTCCTCAGGTCCCACGTGACATTCTGTTTTGATCAGAATAGAAATCGCATCAGCCCTGTGACAAATCGATAATTTACCCTTTGGGAAGGAAAGCCAGTGATCCTGGTAGACTTGTAATGAAAACCTGAGGTCTCTGAAAACTTGTTTTCAAACTGAAGAAAGCTCTAGATCACGAATTTATTGGGTCTGAATTAGATCCTTACCCTCGCAGTCAAGCAGAGTTGTACCCTCAGTAAGGAATATGTTCTCTTCTGCGGTTCGGCCAGAAACCCGTGTTGTGGAAGCTTTGCCTTTTGATCTTCATTACAGTCTGAAGGACAGGTTCTGAAAGAAGCCACGTACATCAACAAGTCTCTGTCGTTCCTTGAGCAAATCATCATTGCCCTGGCTGATCCTAAGAGGGACCACATCCCCTTCCGGCAGAGCAAGCTCACTCACGTTCTCAAGGACTCCCTAGGTAAGAGCCGTGCATTACAACAGCCCCAAATAGTTCCTAGAAAACAGTGTTGTTTCAATGAGCGTACCAAGTCCTAAGGCCGTAACATGTAAACACATGGAACTAATTCGTTATTCAAAGGATGTCTGGTTTTCCTCATCAAATAAAACAGCAGGCGCAGGAGACAGTACAAAGCCCACACTGATCAAGCCAGTAGAAATTCCTCAAACCTTAGCTAGAATACTTTAAAAAACTGCCATCAAAAAAAGCCCCCGGCGTGTTACAAGCCTTTTCAGATGCTCCTGCTTTAGCATCGGGCTACAGATGATAAACCCAAAGCTGTGGTGCATCGTGAATCCACGGGAAAGGCTTACGCTCTTAGAACGCAGGCTGGAGACATGGGAGGAGAAAGCAGCTGAAAACGGGCTGTAGGCATTTGTGTGGAGTAACCAAAGTCATCAGAAATGAGAGCGACGTTTGAGGCGTTCCGAGCAGAAGTCTTGTGTTGCTTTTAGGAAAGGCAGTGACTACATCCTGCCAGGTTCCCCGCTGTTAGATTTAGGCCAAGGGCTTTTAAAATCTGCTGCTCTGGTTTTCCCCATTTCAGGCTTTCACAGTTTGTATTCCCATCTTCTTACTGCATCATCGCCACATGAGAAACACATTTTACCTTTATTCTTAAGTCATTCTGTGCCGCTGTGTTTCTGTACCCATGGGAGCTTTAGAGGGACATTTACAAACTCTCTGCGTTCTTTGTTCCTTCCTTTTCTCTATTTTAGTCAGCAGATAATATAACACATTCCAGAAAAGGAAACAACAAAAACCCCCAAATTATATTGTTTGCTTTTTTTTTTTTTTTTTTTTTTTTTTTTTTTTTTTTTTTTTTTTTTTTTTTTTTTTTTTTTTTTTTTTTTTTTTTTTTTTTTTTTTTTTTTTTTTTTTTTTTTTTTTTTTTTTTTTTTTTTTTTTTTTTTTTTTTTTTTTTTTTTTTTTTTTTTTTTTTTTTTTTTTTTTTTTTTTTTTTTTTTTTTTTTTTTTTTTTTTTTTTTTTTTTTTTTTTTTTTATTTTTTTCCCAGGGGGAAACTGCAATACTGTCCTAGTGGCAAATATCTGTGGGGAAGCTGTGCATGTGGAAGAGACTGTAAGTTGAACTGATTTCTGCGGAATTAAAGTCTTGTTCCTGCTACTGTTGCAATTGGCCGTAGCTGGGTTCAAAGAATAGTCTCCGGAGGGCCGTGGCAGGAGTCCCAGAGAAACATCCTGTCTAATTCATCGCATGGCTCATCTTATCTCAACGGCTCAGAAAACAGATTGCTCTCGCCAATCTGCTTTGTGATGCAAACAGTCGAGTGGTAACCGGCCCGGCGGGGGGGGAAAAGGAGAGCTTGAAATAAAGCAGGCACAAGCAGCTAAAATCTAAGCACACCGGATAGCGTTAATTGTTATTGTTGGTGCAACTCTGTGAATGCGTTTGAATGGTACATCACATAATGAGGTCGATGGAATTGCACCGGTTCACATCAGCGCTGAGCTGGCTTTCAGCTGGTTCAGGAATCAGGAGTAATCTCCTTAACAGTAAGGTTTTTTTAACCTGTGAAATAATGAAATTGGTGAAGGTCTTACCGTGTGAGCTGGAGCAGCTTAACCACATCTGCAACGCCGTGAAGGGAATCGCTTTGCTCTTTGCCGAGAAAATTTTACGTGGCAACAAAATGTAAACGCAGACACCTGTTATGCAGTTGTCTTCAAGGCAGAGCGTTGTTTTTATCATCGCCTGCTTGTGTTCCGATAGCGTCTAGAAACATGCAGTACTACTGAGGAAATAGCTGCTATACTTGGCGTCAAGAGGAGGATTTTCGGGCTGCAGGGGCTTACTGTCGGGATGCCACAATTGCAGGAATTAAGCTTGAAGTCCATTGATGTGTGATTTGGAGCCTTTAGGATGTAAGTGTTATTTTGATCAGAAATGGGAGTGGGTATTTTTGGGATCACAGCTCTGGTACACAAAGAGCTGTCCACATGCAGAGCAGAAAAGACAAAGACATCATCATCTGAAGCTGGCTAATCACATAGAAGCCAGCGAGCACTAGAAGATACCCTCCCGGAATGAGAAATCCTGTATTGCTCCCTGCAGTTAAATAGCTTTTGTATTTCTGTGTTCTGGGATCTGATATGGTGAAGTAGTAACAGATTACGAAAATTATATCCTTGCCAATATCTCTTTCAGTTACTCAAAAACCGTGTTTTTCAGTTGTCTTCTCTTCGTTTTGCTACCAGAATGAAATGGATCACAACAGAGCCAGTCATCAATGAGACATATGACCGAGAGGTATGTAGAGAAGGGGAATGGAAGAAGGCGTATTTTCTCAGGTTCATTAATATTTAGGATAATGACCTTAAAGACCAGAGGGAAATTTGGTAGTTTAATGAATTACCACTCATCAGCCAAGCTGACGCTTGCTGAATGTAGGTATATGATAAAACGGATTAGTATCAAACTTTTTTCATTGGTATTTAATTACAGTTACCTTGAATGTGCTACAGGGTACAGTCATGCAGACGGTCACATCTTCCCTGACACGTGGCAATTCTTTCAATTGCATACACAGGAGTCCTTAATTTTTCTGATAAGATTCACCTCTTAACAGAGATATCATGTTGTGGACTACTCCCCTGGCACGTGGGGAAATCGTCTCCGGTCCTAGCTGCAGCTTTATCACAGCATTATCCCCGTTGCTACTGGTAACGTAACGTTTTTGCCACAATTACAAAACTTGTTTAAACAAGGGAATAATTTAAAGAAAATGATCATAGTATTTTAGATGTCCTGAGTGCACTTTCACAGCTGAAACGGAGCTGGCAGCAGTAAATGCTCTACGAATTACTGATAGCCCAAAGAACAAGTTTCGAATTGTCTGATCTGTAACACATGTGGTGTGTGAGAACCCTGCTGCATTTCATGGTCTGATCTCACTGGCAAGCAGAGAAACAGCTGGGGAGTTTCCTCCAGCAGCTTCCAGAAGAAGCTGTGCAACAAACTCTTTTCCTCTTCAGTCCCTTTCATTTTTGTTGAGAAGTGTGGAGTGGAAGAGAGTAGCCAGAAGAGTAGCGTTTAAGGAAGCTGTTGCGCTTTGATGCTCAACAGGTCACTTAAAAAGCAGCTCAGTATCCAGTTCTCACTGAATCCCGGGGAGGTTTGTGTACCCACACCTTTCTGGAAACACGTTCTAAATAGTGAATGCTTGAAGATATTCCACATTACGGAGAAATTCAATCAAATACACCACAGGAGACTCCCTCCTCTATTAAAGTTAATGTCAGAACTCCTACTGAGTTCAGTAAGGGTCAGAGTGGAAACCTGCATACTTGCTTGCTTTCAAGATAATATCTCATCGTCCAGAACTCCGTGGCCCCTACAGTTCCAGATCAGGAAAGCATCAAATGAAAAAAGAGGTGGCCCTTCTTTTGATGGCTTAGGCTGACTCTGCAGGCAGTACACCCAGGGCACGACAGAAGCTGTCCTGTTGGAAGCTAATCAAAAGCAAAGTGATTTCCAGACTCACTACCTCACTGATGCAAACCTGGCAGCAAACCCTGGGGGAGCTGGTACACTGCTGTGATGTTCTCTAGCAGCCAGTTTAATGCTGCTTTTCAGCAGTTTTTTCTCCAATAGCATTTGGTCATTCGCTCACCCTTTTGTTTTCCTGTTAGGGGACAGTGAAGGCTTTGGAGAAGGAGATTGTTCTTCTGAAGCAGGAGCTGGCCATGCATGACAGCTTGGTAAGGAATAGGCTGCACCGGCTTAGACGGGACCTAGTTAAGGCTTTGTCATAATCTTTGTTTTTCAGGAGGATCGGTTAACTCAGTGTCCAGTGTGACTGTATTCTTCCCTCTCCTTCCAGCACTGTCTTTCTGGGTTTAGGCAAAGCTCTGAAGATCCCACACAGTGAGGCTGTGTTGTAGCTTCAGTCCCCATCCACGGTAGATGTTTTTTTCAGACTCCTGAAGCCCTTCTCTTCTCTGACTGAAACGTGAAGGGGAATGCATTGATTTCAGCATGCTCCCAAGTCCCGTGTCCTGTCAACTCAGAAGATGAGAAGTCGCAATCAGAAATTAAACACAAGGCTTCCCGGGGCACAGTAGAGCAATGTCAGGTGTTCGCCAGACTAGTACTTGCTTAGGGTTTTGTCATTCACTGATACTCAGTTGTTCACCTTTTTTCTCAGGTAAATCATTCTTTGGTGACTTATGACCCTCTGACTGACATCCAAATAGCAGAGATTAAGTCTCAAGTCCATAAGTACCTAAAAGGAGCCATTGATGAAATTGATGTAAGTAGCTTTCTAGCCGAGAAGGACTTATATACTGTTTCCATCCCATTTTACTCCAAGACAGAAGCAATGAAAATGTCTTTGGAAGAGGCTGTCTTTAACCCCAAAAGTGTTACAGAATTGTAATTGAATTTTTTTGCATCTTAAGGACTGTCTCCTTGTTTTCATACCATTTTTGCTTTTTTGGAAGCTTGAGGAGACTTTTCCTCAGTCCTGAAACCCTTTGAATTGGTTTATTTAGAACTTCTTTAAAGAATTAGCGTCAAAATTTTGCCCTGCCTATGTCAAAATAAATCTTTGCAAGGTGTGTTGCCAAAATACGTTCAGTCTCTTAGAGACAGGTTCATTAGGGCAGGGTTTCTCAACTTGAAACTACCTGTTGACTGCAAAATGATTGCGAAAAGAAACAGCAGAAGTCCTGCGTACACGAATATTCCTGTGAGGGGAAACAGGAAAACAAACAAAATGTAAGAAAATGAAAGTCATAAATGCACACTCAGAGTTACCGTAAGGTCTTGTTTGGTTGTGAACAGAAGCCACTGTGACAACAGTGCAGAAGTTGCTGGAAAACTGTTTTCCAAACAGTTAGATAACCCTTTAGTTTAAACGAAACACTTGAGACACTCCTCCTCATTTCATGTAATCGTTATCTTCTCTCAAAGTCCCTGTTTGCTCCCTCCAGCAGGCAGGAGCGGAGCGGAATAAGGGCTTACGTGAAGGTGTGTTTTACCTGGCCTGCAAAATGTCATGTGGGTGGGTGTGGAGCAGGGAAGGTAGAGAAGGACTAAGGAGTTTCACACAGGGAAGGATGCCTTCAGTGGCACTGAAGAATCTTCTAGAGAGAGGGTCGAGACCAGAGATAGTGCGTCTCATAGCTCGGTCCAGTCTCTTGGACCTTGGGAGAGCTGAGTGCAGATTCCTGCTCAGCTACAGACTGCCCGTTACTTACCTGTCCATGCCTCTGTTTGTCATCGCCAAACCAGAGATAACAGCATGGCTCGACTGCACTGATTTGTTATCGTGGGTAAGAGGACTAAAGAGAGTGCTCTGGCAGTTCCAAGTACGAAGGCAGTCTTGGGCAGCAGTGGGAAGAGAAGTAGCATCATAATCCGCAAGGTCAGCAGACGCCATCTATGTCATTTGTAAAATCATGGTAAAAAAGTCATTACCTTGATAGCTGTGCGCTCCATGGAATTTACCACAGTCTATCAGATTCCTCTCTCTTTAAAAATCTCCTGAGTGAGCAATATATCCACCTCCAGCCTGACTCTCAAGTGCAGGAGGAAGGTAACTCTCCTTGAGTGTGGAAAGCAGAGTCCTCACAATCTGAAATATTTGAATCAGTACAGCTGACCACGGCATAGAAATGCTTACCTGTATCTTCACTGTACACATCTCTTCCTCAGATAGTGAACATCAGGCAAGTCCAGGAGGTGTTTAAGCAGTTCAAACTGATTGTAAGGTAAGACATCCAAGGTTGATGTGTTTCTCAGTAAGGTTTAGGAATGCCACCGAGCTTTTGTCTGTGATATCACACTTACCGTGACATTGGTGAAGAATCGTTATGAAGTACAGGGAATAACTTGTAACCCAAAACACAATTCTGGACAAATTCTGCTGAGCTTTGCACAAGAAGACTGTTGCCTCTAACCTTCCAGTGCTCGTAAGTCACGTGCAAGGGCTCTTGATGGTAAACTTCACTGGTTAAAACGTCTGCTTGGCAAATACACCATCACTGAGCATAAACTGTGCAGGATCCCTAGTCATGGAGCACATCTCCATAGCGCAAGGCAGTCTGCAAACAGATCAAAAGAAAAATCAAACTCTCTAGGATGAGATGATAGGAAGTGGTCTCACCACACCAGCATCTAAAAGTCATCAGATTTACTGTTTTTTAGAGATCACGGCAAAGGAAGGTCATAAAGCAATTTGGGGGAGCATGGTAAGAAGGCTCTGTGGCTATTTCCAGGGAGGCGCTCTCTGACGTGTGGTGTGGGATGGGAGAAAGCGTGAAAGTGGCTATTTGAAAATGTCACCAGTGGATGATGAAAGTTGTTTTTTGGGCTGAAGGAGGGAAGGTGAATGACAGTCTGGAAAAAAATCCTAAAAATGAGGAGAAGCAGCTTCCATGTCACGAAATAGAAGAGAACAAAGAAGAATAAGGGTGTTAGGGCAACCCGCCCACTCCCTGCCCCACCAACCTTTGCAGCAATGGTCTGGAGAGGCAGCAGAGGTTGCTACTCACAAGAGTGGCATTGGGATATTGCTGTAGAAAATCTGCCTGCCCTCAAGGAACTTGTGTGAACACAAGTGTCTGTGGTACATCATCAGACTGGGCACTCAGTCTGTGCTGGGACCCAAGACCAAAATGGGTTTCACGGTAAAATTTTGCCTGATCATTATTGTTTAACTTGGGACTCCTTTTATTTTTCTGAAATTTTATTTTTCTGAAAGAGTGGGCTTTAGTCTTTTTTAACTTGCAGATTCTCTAATGATTTTCAAGTCTTGTACAGTGTATTTAAGCCTACTGACAATGCTTTACTTGTTCCCTTTCAGTGAAAAATCACTCAATTTGAAAATCACTAGGTTAAAGTAAGGCGACGGAAGTGAACAGTTACAATATTATTTGATCTGGACCATTAAAGGGTTCTGCTAAGTATTAAAATAGCCATCGAAAAGCTTCTGTATCTAAAAGGACTAAAGGGACATCGTAGAAAAAGAAAGGAAGAGGAGAGTAGAAGAAGATTACAATGGTTATGGGGAAGAATAGAAGGAGCAAGGTGGGGTGTTTTGGAATGAGATTACAGGTAAAAGACGGTTTTCTTTGGAAATCTGATATTGGCAGGTATTACAGGTTTTACCATATGAAATAGTCCTCCTTGAACCCAACGGTAAGGGGCTGCTTTCTCCCCTAGTCAACAGGAGCATGAAGTGGAGGCCAGATTACGAAGCAAGTACGCTCTGATAGACAAAAACGACTTTGCTGCTGTTGCTGCTGTTCAGAAGGTAATGCCTGGTGCTTGAGCCCTGCCCAGAATCCATCTTAGAACTGGCTCCTTTGCTGCTGAACCTTGAATTGCCTCAGGTTCTCAACTTTTCCCCATGGAAATCTGAAGCTCGGAAATGTTAATGGGATGAGTGTGTCAAAAAACTCGCACAGAGCGGAGGTGCACCAGTTAACAAAGGGGCATTCGTATCAGCAGAAGATTAGGCCCGTTATCTGAACAGAATAATTTATATGGCGTTTGCGAGCCATAAATTTAGATGTGGACTCCAGCTTACAGTTTATAATCTATTTTTCATTACTTATTTCTGTCTGTGAAATATTTTCTCTCTGAAGTGGTTATTTCCTTGCCTTGGTTTTACCCAGTACGGCGGATAAAATAATCATTATCTGTTATGCAGAGTCATATACTTGTCCTGCGGCTTAACTGAAGATGCTTTGAATTTTTTGGAAGAAAGGCACAAGGGAAAATGCAAAGTATTTGTATAACAGAGAAGCACGTGGTCTCTAACAGGCCTATTCAAGTCTTTATTGAAAGAAGTGGAAAACAAAACTGAAACCTGATTTAGGTAGATTTTAGCGCTTAATGGCCCCTCTGTTTTATAGTTGAAGCAATATGAGAAATAGTATAGGAAACATAATTCTCTTACATGTCTTCACTAAATGAAGGCTTCTGAGGGTGCTTTTATTTCTGTGACACTAGACCCAAGTTATTCTCCCCCTACGGCATATGAATTTGAGGATAATTTTGGCCCTATTTTAGTTTACGCTTCATTCTTACAGATGTGTTTCTCCGAAATACTTGGTAGTGAATAGAGATGTCTGGACTGGATTGTCCAACAGGATGGAATAGCTGCTGGGCAAGGGCTGCACAGCTTTTGCGGTCTAGACAGCTACAGATCTAATGCTTCCTGGTCTGTGTTTTATTTCTTCCTGTTTCCAGGCAGGTGTGGTTGATGTGGATGGCCGTTTGGTGCGGGAAGAGGATGGACGGGATTTTGGGACTAGAACTGCTCCTTTTTCATCCAGACGTGGTGGGAAGAAGAAATCCGGGAAAAGCAATGAGCAGCCCAAGTGAGTTTAGTAGCCAGACAGCTCTCCCTTTCCTCTGATAATGTGTCATCGCAGCGACTGGTTCTGGTCAAGGTGTGACAGGCAGCCCATGGAGGAAGGCAGAGATGAAGCCGGCTTAACGGGTGTGTGGGAGTTTTGTGTTTCCTCAAGGATGACATTCCAGCACAGCGCTGGAAGGGTTTGTGGTGTCCTTGTGGCCACCAGCAACACCATCAGGAGGATGTTAGGGGAAGGCATGTGGCTGGCAGGCACAGCCTGTGGTAGGGTAGACCTCTATTACGGGGAAGATTTACTGCGAACGGTTCATCTCTGTGTCTGTTACGGATGAACCAAGACCACGGAGCGCTGCGCAGGGTGTGAGCTGTAGACACAGAGGGTGGACGGGCTTTGAGCTGAAGAGCTTGCAGCCAGCACAGACAGGGTTAGCCTGTGACGAGAGGTGGAGAGCTGAACACGCAGGCAGGGGAACAGTCCTGTGATGGCATCAGAAGACATGTTAAACCTGCAGTTTTTCTTTAAAGTGTTAGGTAGAAGGAGATCTGCTAAGTGGAAAGGGAGGAAGGGACAGTGGACGGAGGAGCAGATAAGGAGAAGAGATTTTGAGAGGGAAGGGGGAACCAGCAATCAGTACTGAGCAGAGAAAGATCCTTCAGTTTATAGAAGTGAGGTCCCTGCATTGGCAGTTTCTACAACCACTTCTGTGGCCGAGAGCATCTGCTTGGTTCCTCCCTGACATTTCCCTGAAGTCCTTGTGTTAGAGAGGAGGGGAACCACCAAGGCTTTAGTATCCACATGACACGGGAGACTCCTCTGTGCAGTTTTTTTTTTAGGGAGATGGAAGGAGATCTGGCAAGCACTTTTCTGTGTCTCTTTCAAGTCACACTATCCCCTGCAGATAAGGCTGGTGTTGTTTGTGGAGGTGAGCTGAGGGAGAACAGAGAGCTGGGCTTGATTTAGATGTGGTGTTAGATCAAATCCTAGGGCGTTCAGTTTGTAGGTTCCTCTGAGGGTAAAGAGGGTTATCCCGTCCGCAGGTGTGCCTCAATCCAGACAGGGTGGGACTGTTGTCCTTGTGATCCTTCTCAAGAGAGCTAGTCCAGCCTGGGCCATGTTCTATAGTATTTGCCATGCAAGGCAGTCCCTCTACTCTAGGAAGTAAGGATTTGTGAGAACAAGGCTGATCTTATTCCTTGCCAGTAGATTATTTCACTGCAACATCAGACTGCTAGTTTTTGAATCGGCAAAGCTAGCACCTGCAGCATGTTTTGGTTCCAGTTTCCTATTGTGAAGAAATTACTCTGGTTCATCTTTTTCCCCCTGTCAGGAAGGAAGGAATCAGGAGCTCTCGGAGAGATCTGGATGTTTTTTTACCATCAAAAAGTCAGGTAATAATTTCCACCAAGGATCTGGATGTGAAAGAGGGAGCAAGGAACCAGGATACAGCAAATATTGACGCAGAGCTCTCAAAGCCAGCTCCTGTGGAGGACCCCCAGCGGCCCAGGTAAGCTTTCCCTGTAAGGGAGTAAACCACCTTTGCCAGAGGGTGGTTTAGACCAGAGTGATTGCATTGTGTTCCCCTAGTACAACTACCTGCTTCAAAGTAAAGAGGAGAGATTTGGAGATCTTCATTGCTTGGATGCAGAAATACACTGTAGGACAGCAGTGGTTGTATGGACACCCTATATACCAAAGTGCATTGGTGGCGGTCATCTTCTCCATCTGCTTCGAGCTCTGTCCTGATCAGTTGCTCTATTAAGTGTGAAGTCTCTGAAAATCGCAGCACTCTGCGCCCTTTGGTTAGTAGTAAAAGTGCAGAGAGACCTCATGTCCAGCCACAAAACCCCCCAGAGTCATGAAAATGGGTCGATAGCTGCACAAGATCATGGCAGGAGGTGCTGTATTGAGACAGAAGAGTGGAGAGTGGCCAAAAATGCAGCAATGTGCCAGTCATCTGCTTGTACCACGACAAGAATTTAGCATGGGAGGGCAGCACTGAATTGCATTTCATTGTGCATGTGCCCCTGTACTCGGCACTGGTGAGGCCGCACCTCGAATACTGTGTTCAGTTTTGGGCCCCTCACTACAAGAAGGACGTTGAGGTGCTGGAGCGTGTCCAGAGAAGGGCAACGAGGCTGGTGAGGGGTCTGGAGAACAAGTGTGATGAGGAGCGGCTGAGGGAACTGGGGTTGTTTAGCCTGGAGAAGAGGAGGCTGAGGGGAGACCTCATCGCTCTCTACAACCACCTGAAAGGAGGCTGTAGCGAGGTGGGGGTCGGTCTCTTCTCCCAAGGAACAAGCGACAGGACGAGAGGAAACGGCCTCAAGTTGCGCCAGGGGAGGTTTAGATTGGACGTGAGGAAAAATGTCTTTACTGAAAGAGTGGTGAAACATCGGAACAGGCTGCCCAGGGAAGTGGTGGGGGCCCCATCCCTGGAGGTATTTAAAAGACGTGTAGATGAGGCACTTAGGGACATGGTTTAGTGGGTGTGGTGGTGTTGGGTTGACGGTTGGACTCGATGATCTTGGAGGTCTTTTCCAACCTTAATGATTCTATGGTTCTATGATTTCGGATGGAGTTGATGGGGTAAAAAATGCTAAGGCTACCAAGGCTGAGGACTCTTTCCAGGAGGATGCACTCAACAGCATGAAGCTGTTCAACTCACAGGAGCTCAGCCAGGACCCCACACAAACCAGTCTGGACACCACGTTTCCCATCACCAGCCAGCTTTTCCTGCTGAAAGCTCTCAAGCTGCAAGCGCCGCAGCTCTGAAGTCTTATGATCACCTCCATTGCCTGTGTTGTAGATCTCCAGTCCTTGCTTGTTCCTGCCGCCCAGGGGGAGCATCGCAGGGAAGCTGTCCCAGAATTTACTTCTGAAGCACCTTAACATGTTATTGTGTTCCTCCATGCCCTCTGCATGCGTTTTAGTATTCCTAAAAGTCCTGTGGCTGGCAGGGAAAGCTGCTGCTGCAGCTGCATAAGGCACAACCCAGAGTGCTTAGCGGCTCCGTAGCTGGCTGTCAAAGCTGTAGCTGTGGCAGTCTGCCCAGTGGCCGTTGTTTACAGCGCTTTGCCAGCAGTTTGGCATGGGAAGCGGTCTCACGCAGCCTTTGAGGAGTTTGAAAAATGCCCTTAAGAGGTCAATCAGGGGCAGGCAGTAGTCAGAGTTTTGCTTTGACCGGTCTGGACTGAAGAATGTGGAGACTTCTAGCCACCTTCTGCTACCAGATCCAGCCTGCTCACCAAAAACAACCTTACGCAGCACAAAGCAGCATCTGTGGGAGTGTGGTGTTCTCTTGAGGGCCTCTCCTTTTGCCCAGTGTGGTTTGTGTTGAAGTAAGAGCTGGTGTTCCTGGGGGCACGCTTGCATCAGAGCCATTTCATAGAAAAGTCAGGGTTGACACATGCCACTTTGAATTCAGTCTTTCTAAATAGGCAAGACTTAAAAGCCACGGGCGGCAGCGTTGTAGAGCTGGCCAACACACGCAGCTATGGGGTTTGGTTGGCAGAGGTGACTGGTCTGTGCTGGGAATCCAGCGAGGAAAGAACAAAGGCGTTTCTGCTTAACAATGGGGAGGAACAGTATTCGTTGTTCTTCTGAAAATTCAGACCATTACAGGTCCACTTTCCAGGGAAGACTCAACTCTGAGGCATCTCCGGAGGAATGTGGTTTCTACGTAAATAACTCTTTCTTCTGGGAGTGGTACTGGGGGAAAGTGGGTATGAAGGTTGGCACAGAGACAGTACCAGGGTGCAGCTAGCACGACGAGATCCTCAAAGAGCCCATTGAAATACCAGCCACAAACCTCAGCTATGGCCACTCCCATGAACTGTGTCATGCTGCAGGGGAGAACAAACTGACCTCCCCATGTCTGTGTCTGTTTTCTTTGAATTCTGTTGCAGCTCCCCTCCATCCAAGCCAGTGGCATTTGAGCAGTTTAAGGAGGAGTGCAGAAGTGAGATCAGCCGGATCTTTAAAGAGAACAAAAGCATCCTCCTTGCCAGGAAGAAGAGAAGCAGTGCAGTAGCGCAGAGGATCAACTTCATCAAGCGTGAGATGGAGGGCATCAAAAAGGCTCTGGAGGCTCAGAAGCAGGAGCGGTGGCAGCAGGGTAAGTCGCTGTGTGGAGACTGGCCAGCGAGAACCTGACAGAAGAGGGGAGCCGCTGGTTTCAAAGCAGTTCTGGTGGTGAGACCGCTAGACCACCACTGCTGCTTGCCGGGGCAGCGGAGCAGGCCGGGCTTTATGCCCTAGCTCTGCAGCTGGCCTTGTGGTTTGCCACCTGAGTCCTCCACACTTCAGCCTCATCTAGTTGGTGCTACTCAGGCTTTACGCTAGTGAGGTGAGCTGCAGTCAGGTTGATTCCTCTGCCCATGCTTTGATGGATCAGGCAGCATACTGCTGACAAATGCAGGTCATCGCAGTGCAGAAATCACGGGTAGCAGGCTTGCCCTTACTGTGGTGGAGAGGTACTGCATCTCCTACAGCTTGATTTCATCTAGATTAGGGTCTGGATTATGCAAGTCAAAATCCCAAACTGCAAGGTACTAGAGGAAAAAAAAAAGGGGGTAAGTGCCTTCCTACTTTGCTGCGGCAAGATGTTTGTTAGGTGGAATATGCCTGGGTGAGAGTAGGAAGCGTGTCAGGTTTCGTGCTCCCTGCAGCAGGGCTCCCAAGAGTCGGTGCTGTTGTGTTCTGCAGAGGAGCAGAGAAGAAACGCTTCTGGGCAAGGAGAGAAATCAGAAACAAATGGCTTTAATAGCAGAGTGGTCTAGAGTGCTCTGCATGTGATGGCGAGGAAGTAGCAGTGGTGTTCCTTGCATGCAGGGAGGACAGCAAAACAACTCAGTTCTGTGAAACTACAGCCTTAACTATTGCCAGGCAATTAGCGGGAAATAAGAGGGACCGAGAGAAAAAGAGAATGGTCACCAGCAACCGGGCCCTGACTAGTGAATGAGGGCCAGAGAGTCGGACCCAGCGTGAATGCTGCTCTGCCGGTTTCCGTTTCTCTTCCTACAGAGAGACTTTTATGACCACGCTTTGCAAGCGGCCTTTTCCCATAGGGTCTGATCCTGCAAGATGCAAAGCTCTTTTGGCTAAATGATGAGCAAATCAGCTTGAATCCATATCGAAGTGAGGGTCTGTCTTTTCATAGGCTCTTTGCTTCTTTTGGGCCTTTGCTCTTTGTGATGACATCTACCAACGGGTGGTTTATTGTGGATGCTGGAAACCACAGGAATAAACTGATTTGAGGGAAACCAAGAACAAGAGATGTTTATCACAGGGAAGTAGCATTGGCTTAACTGTCCCCAAAGGGCTGACCAGCCCTTTGTCTCAAAAACCCTTACCATGGCTGCCCAGGGAGTTTTTCAGTAGGAGCCACAAAAGCCCGAAGTGATACCCTCCAGCAGGCTGTCACCTGGGTGTCTTTCTGCGGAGCCTGGTCCCTCCTCTTCGTCTGCACATGTCCCAGATCGGGGAGGACTGATGTCTGAGCGGGTTCAGGAGTTCAGCAGTGATTTCTGCCCCACACCACTCCAACACTGTATTTGTAGAAAGCATGTCTAAGGAAATGTCAGTTGTGTGGTTAACCTCAGTATAACCGGGTAACTACCGTGTGGTTCGAGGCATAATGACTGTTCTTCGTCCCTCTCCACCCTCATGAGAAACCTTCGTTTCCTTTTCTTACCCTCCAGGAGAGTACGTTGATGAGAAAGGACAGATCATAATTGATGAGGAGGAGTTTTTACTCATCGTGAAGCTGAAAGACCTGAAGGAAGAGTACAGGTCTGGTTATGCTGAACTGCAGGACCTGAAGGCAGAAATCCAGTACTGCCAGCACCTGGTGGACCAGTGCCGGAACAAACTCATCTCAGGTACTGGCTCGCCAGGGCAGTTTCTGAACAGCCTCCAGTTTAGCTGGGAGGCTTGATAGCAGCTCAGTACTGAAGCATTTCACAGACACGTTGCATATAAGCCAAGTCCATCATCCTCTGTTGTCATTTTTCCTGTTGCCTTCCAGACTTGTTTTTCACTGACGATTGGGTTGTTTTGGTTTTTTTTTCTGACGTAACACTGAATTGCTGCAGGTTCTCTCTCTCAGATAATGACATACTGCTCCTTGGTCACGCCACTAGATGCAATGCTGCGGGTAAAAGCCTTTCACAATGAGGTTGACAATAATGCTCCCACTGTTGGCCCTGGTTCTCACCCTTGATTTCATTTAATAGAGGTGGTGGCTAAGGAACTGCACTGGGCCAGGGCTCTGGATTGCAGATGCCTCCCCTGTACCGCTGTGAGATCAGCATTACTCAGGTTCCAGTGTTGCAGCACGGGCGCCTTGGCAGGAAGCAGAGCTTGGCCATTGTAGCGTGTTCTTCACAAGCACCACCCTCGTGGTGATGAGTCACACCTCTGCTCAGGGTGATCTGTGCAAATTCGTGGTGTGCTCCGCTGCAAGCCGCTCAGTTTGAGTCTGGGGTAACGGGAGTGCAGTCCTGCTGTATCCCCAGATTTGTCCTGTATGATGGAAGACAGTAGGTGTACGACTGCCAGAGTCCCAAACATTTGGATGCTGCGCACATGGCAATGCTTTATTTTCTACAAACTTGCCAGAGCACAACTTGTATCCATCAGTGCATCCCACGCTGAAAGAAATGCATGGCTCGTTCCAGGAGATGGACAGGGCCAAATCGTAATTGTGCAGAAACTTTGCCACTGGTTTGTGTTGGATCCAGGTTTGGCATTTTTTGGGTGCTCCAGATGTTTGCCGTTTGTTTAAACACGCAGGCGTGGACTCATTCAGTATCTGTGTCATCCCAGAGCGAAGAGGCCATCTCGGAGCTAAAACCAGGGTAAAAAGTCAGTGGTGTTGCATCGTGTCCACAGCGCCTAGCAAGAGCAGGGCTCTGCGCTTAACCTTCTTTATCCTTCGTGACTCCCACGACAGAAAGCATTCCTGGGGCCCCTCCTGGGCAGCACAGCCGCCTTCGGGGGCTGTGGGCTCTCCCACTCCATGGGGAAACGTGCCAGAGGAATGGAGCAGAGCACAGCCGCTTGGCAGCAGGCATCGGGGAAATGCCCAGTATTAATAAGGACAGAATTCCTGCTGCATCGCAGCACCTGCTGTGTGTTATCACCGGCTATTACGGGACGGAAAGCGGCTGTGCTTCCTTACCCTTTGGAATCGAAATCTGACCCCCGAATGTGCTGACCGCTCCAAACGGCCAGCTCCAAGCGGGATGGCTCCGTGTCCCCGGGACGCGGGAGCAGGGGCGGTTGCCACCCCGCGGCCGGCCGCCTCTCGGGCTGCACAAGCCCGGGGGACCGTCCCCGGGGCCGGCCACCGCCTCCCAGCCACCTCGCAGGCAGCAGGGACAGGCAGCAGCCTGCCTCGGCACAGCCGATGCCAGCTAACGGTGCCCTATCCCTTTTAACTAACTTTTCTCATAGTTTGAAACTCGAGAGCTTGGAGTTCTGAGGTCCTGCCTGAGAGTTTAAGAGCACTGAGGCCGCGGCTGGTCCACGGGCAGGGAGCCAGAAGCAACCCACCCTTGTTTCCGGTCATTATTTACCCCCCCTTTTTTTCCCCCCCCCCCCCCGCCCCGCTTTGCTTTGCAGAGTTTGAGATCTGGTACAGCGAGTCCTTCCTTATCCCCGAGGGTGTGCAGGAAGCCCTGAAGCCCGGTGGCAACATCAGACCTGGAATGATTCCCATGAACAGAGTCATGTGCCTGGTGAGTTGTCCTGGCAGCTCTGCTTATTCTCCTTGATAGCCACACGTGGCATGGTAACGAGGGCACAACTAAGCCCGTGGGAGGAGGAGGGCATGGCAGCTCTGCCCCTTTCTCTGAGCAGAGTGGCTGGCATTGAAATGCTATCTGCTATGATGCAGAGAGCAACTATCTGGAGATCCATCTTGCTTTCACATTAGCTTTACCATTAAGAGGCTAAAATAGGACGGAGTGATTGAAGTACCCAGTCATCTGCTGACTGTCAGTAATCGGGCAAACTGCCCGGAGGTGCGAGGGGTAGTTGGGAGGCTTGTATCCCGTCTGTATGTTTACAGCTAAACTACTGTGTTTCGTGTTGTGGCAACTGGTATTCAGCCGGCCCTCTGTTTAGAAACCACCACTCTGGGGGAGCCGGGGTCTTTTGTCATTCCTGACGAAGCACATTTCCATTAAGCTTCTCATTTACCAGACTTCTTCTTTGCATTATTCTCCTCTGAAGTCATTCCAGGTTTTGTCCTTCACTGTTAAATGTCAGACTCAAAACCTTCACGCTGTTTGATAGGAACGTGGTGGCGGTGCTTCCGCTCCCTCCGACGTGATGAAGTGATGCATGGCAAGGAGGGAGATCCCACCCTGGCTGCAAGGGGGAATCGGCCCTTTGTTTGTAGGTGTAACGCATCTCCATTATTGCTGCTTAACCTCTGCAGATCGCAGAGAACAGCTTGTGGGGACAGGCCCTAGGTCTGTCTCTCCCAGAAGCCCGTCCCCATCAGGAGCGGGGGGCACCCACAGGTGTTTGGGAAAGAGAGTAAGCAGGGCGTGAGCTGTGTGACCCCTCTCCTAAATGCACAGCCCCATTTCTAGCCAACGTGTAGTGGGGGACAGGATGGCTTTAGCTCCTTAGAAGGAAAACAGAAAAGGAACTCTTGTCTCCAGGTGTCTGATTATTTTGACTGTAAATCTCAGCAAAGCATTTTCTTTACTCCCTTCTGGAAAGGCATGTGAAGGGTTTTAAAGCTGATCAGAAACAGCTTCTTTCCATCCTGCTGAATTAGTTCCCTTGAGGGTATGAATAACAAGCACGATGTGAGAAAAAAAAAATGTAGTGAGTTTACTTTTAAACAGAATGTTGCGATCTGCCAGACTGTGGAAGATTTCAGATACAGATACAGACCTGTACAGGAAAGAGCAAAAAACCCAACCCAACCCAACCCCCCTTGGATAAAGCCTAATGAGGTCAACAGGAAAACCCTGACTGACTGCACGGGTCCAGGATGTCACTCTTTGGGGAAAAGAGGAAATCCATCACTAGTCACTTTTACTAACCCAAGTTACTCAATGTATTCATAGAAACTCCCTTAACGGTTTCCAGCCCTGGCTTTCTTGTCATCACATCAATTATAACCCAAAGATGAATGAAGCGTGCCTTTTAGCAATACTTTGCAGCTGTGTCGAGTTGTTGATGTTACAGGCAGAAATCTTCAGGCGGAGGATAAACAACAGTGTCCCTGGTAATGTTGCTCAGTGCTGGTTTCTTCTCTTGTTCCTTTTACCGGGTGGTTCGCTGCAGCTTCCCAGTCAGCGTCACTGGCCCTGCCGAGGCCCATTCTGGGTCTGGGAGGGAACCACCTCATTTTTCTCGGGATAAACCTGTTTCCTACTGAGAACCATTTTCCCTTTTCCGGACTGGCTCTTCACTTACTGTTCTAACCCATTTCTCCAGGGTGTGCATCTTTTACTCTTGGCTTGATTCGGTTTAGCCACTTGCCTTTTTATCACACCAGAATTTCACTGTCACCTTCTCCAGGCTACTCATGAACCACCACAGAAGGTGACCCAAGAATCTGCTAGAGCTATCCTCAAATCTGGCATGAAAACATTATACACAAGCTGGTATCTTAAAAAATCATAATTCCGTTCAACCCGTGTTCCTCTTCAGCGTGCTCATGCCTTCCAGACGGTTCCCCGGAGAAGCATGGGCATGGATGTCAGCTAGCTGGGCTCAGGGGAGACCGCGCTGAAGCTCAGACCTCCTTCAAGCTGCGACGTTATCTTGCAGTGGAAGGGAGACTATCCTGTGGGTAGTTATGGGCAGAGCATGGCCATGGGAAGACAGCTGAGGGAGCTCCCTTCGGGGCTTTTCACTTGCAGATGGATTTTGCCCCAAGTCCTGCCCAGATCTGCTCACCTAAGGCGTGGGAAGGGGGGACCTCTCACTCCCGAGGCTTGGGAGAGATTGTTGAATCAGCCTTCGGTGCGGCAAACGGGATCGGTTGACCCCTGTGTCTCCAGACGTCTGTTTTTCACACGCAGTGGGGTCTGTCTTTCTGCTGGCAGGAGGAAGACGAGCAGGAGAGGTTTGAGAGGATGCAGGAGACAACGCTGCCAGCCTGCCCAGCTTCAGTCTCGTTCTACAAGGCGAAAATGAAGACTGATCAAAAGGTAACCTCAGCTGGGCCCAGTTCCACGTACCCCTGCCGACGGGCGCTGGGAGAGCGATTCTGCGCCTCGCTGCCAGGTGGGGTGCAGGACTCTTCTGGAAGGGATGCTGTTTTGGCCGTAGCCTTTTGAAAGATGCTGGTTTGGTTCTGTAGCACAGCTAAGCTCTTTGAAATGCTCTTTGTCTCTGGCTGATGTAAAGGCCTCATCCCGTGCTGGTCTTCTGCTAAAAACCAGTCTCTGCACTTCTCACTTCTAGTTCCTTCCTGACAAGGGCTCACCGTAGGATACCACCGAGGCCCTGAGCTTAGCAGGACTTCAAAAAAATCGGGTGTTTATGAGGGCAACAGGGCTGCACAAGCCTATCAGTAAGCATTTTTAAGGAAAACACCTCAAAACCAGCTCTTCAGTGCTCGGGAGGAGAATTTCCCAGGGCTTCCTGTGCCTTCCTTTGAGCCTGTTGGGATCTGCCACCGGTAGAGCGATGCCGGTGTGATGGGGCTTATTTGGGCAGCTTTTTCCAGCACCCCTTGGGAAGGGGTGTTTTTTTTTTTTTTTCAGGAAAAAAGCTTTTACAGGTGGAGAATTCTGCTCTGAAAACTGAGCTCACGTTAATGATCCTTTTTTGTTTTCTGTTGCCAGCACACGTACACCAGAACCATGTCGTCCCTCGAGCAAATGCGCAAGAAACCCGGGCTCATCACAGCTGCTGGGAAGAATAAGCCCCTGTCGTTTCTGCACGTCGTGTAGCAGATTCGGGCTCAGCCTGGAACCCAGCGATCAATAAGCAACGTCACCTCAGAAAGTGCCTTGCGTTCATGTCCACAATAGATTTATCAGAAATAAACAGTAGGAAAAAAAAACCCAAAACCCCACCCAACTTTTGTGCAGCTAGACTGGCACTTATTGGTAATCAAACCCGCTGTTTAGACAGGAAGCAAGCCAGGGAGTTCAAATAGCAACGCTTGTTTTTCTGAGTGTCTTTGGAAAACGCAGCGTCACGACAGAGACCTGGGCTGCTTCTGCCTCCCTCCTTCCCAGTGCTGGAGGCAAGGGCCCCCTGGGCTGGTTCTCCACGGAGCGTCAAGCCACATCTTTGCCAGTTTGACGCTCTCAGGGTGGATCCTGAGGAGCCAAGTCTGGATGAGAGCGAGTCCTCCCTTGGATCGAAGCAACCCGGCGGCGTTTGCTCTCCCGGAGAGAGGAAGGGGCTGGAGAGGCGCACGCAGCAGAGGAGCGTTTCTGCCAGCTGCCTGGCGTTAGACACGGCAGCACCGATTTATGGCAGCCTCCCCACCCCGGTGCAGCAGGAATAGGGCAGTGTTTGCCCGCTGCTTTCCGGGAAGGCGATTCAGATCCGGGGGGAGATCACGGTGCCCAGCAGCTGGAAAGCTCCGGAGGGTACCGTGCTGCTTCTCCAGGCTGCTGTTACCTTTGCCCGCTGAGCGGAGCGTGCTGAAGGCCTGCTGGAAGTCCTCCTCCTCCTCCTCCAGCACCAGTGGAGGTGGGAGGCTGACTCCAGCTTGGCACATGCCAGGGAAGTTTGTACACCAAATAGCCAGCCAAGAGAGTCCCATCTCCTCCTACGGCTGCAAACCGTTCATAGAATCATGGAATACTTTGGGTGGGAAGGGACCTCTAAAGGCCATCTAGTCCAATCCCCCTGCCATGGGCAGGGACATCTTCAACTAGATCAGGTTGCTCAGAGCCCCGTCCAACCTGACCTGGAATGTTTC
>NW_008794177.1:74512-77027 GCF_000699145.1 Aptenodytes forsteri | reverse complement strand
CACAGGCCCACTTCTCGAGCTTGTCCAGGTCCCTCTGGATGGCGTCCCGTCCCTCTGGCGTGTCGACCGCACCACTCAGCTTGGTGTTCATGACCACATCAGTCTTGCCAGGGCAGAGCTGGGCCAGTCCTGCGATTTCCCGAAATGACGAGAGACGCGAGATCTCGCGGGGCTCCCTCCAACACCCAGCTCGCCCAGGGTGCAGGGCGAGTCGCGCGCGTGGGCTGGCCGTGCCGCTGGGTGCCCTGCTGTCTGGGCGTACGGATCTGCCTGCAGAAGGTAACGAAACAAGGAAAATTAATGTAATGCCCAATGACGGCAGCGCACGCCCTCTCGGGCAGCTCTGGTGACGGCAGGCATTTCCTCAAGCCTAACCTGCCGTCAGTGTTGGCTCCCCCAACCCCTCCCCCCCAGCCGTGGCTCCGAGGAGCCGCGTACAGACGTGGGTCCGTATATACGTATGTATATACGTGCCGGTCATGCTGCAAGCTTGGCTTAAAGGAGCCCTTGGGGTCCGGCTCCTCCTTGGGGTTTCTGCTTCTTCTCTCAGTGTCAGCCGTGATTTTTGGGTCTACTGTGCGTTTCGGGTGGCCCTCGGCGTTTGCCCTCTGTCACCGCAGCCAGTGGGTGCCGCTTGCCGGAGCGGCGAACGCGCAGGGTCCGGTCTGCGTTCGGAGCTGCTGTAACCACCAACGGCGCCGCCACGGGCGGGAGTCGCTTCCTTATCCCTCCGGGAGGTTGCGGAGCCCCGAGAGCTTCGAAATTAATTGGGGAGCTGGAAGAATAATGCTGAAAGCCCCAAGACGTAACACCCGTGCGCCACGGCCATCGGGAACACCCTGGCCACAGCCTGGTGAATCACTGGGGTTACTGGAAAACCCGCCGGCTGGAGATTTACGGGGTGAAAAACCAAAACTGGCACCAGCCATGGCGGGAGCATCCCTGAATTCAAGCATCCCGGGTCGGAGGTTTTCCGCAGGCCGCCCCGGTTTCCACAAAACGCTGGGAAAATTCCTTAGTCCGCGCCGTTGGGTTGGGTTTTCATTTGTTGCAGCTCACTTCTGTTAGCGTAACGGCACCTGCTCCCCAGAAGTGCTGTGGGCAACAGCCTAGAAATCACCTTTTCTTTGTAATTATCAATTTCCAAAGGCTCATAAAGCTGCTGGAAATTCAAGCCAGGCTGAATTTCCCAAGAAAACGCTTCCACATGAACTGAGCTAAGCCTTCCTTCGACCTTCTCCTCCATCCACCCGCCCTTTGCTTCCCCCTCGTGCTTCCGTGTGGGTGCTGCTCAGCGCCACCCACCCCACCCCCGCAGGTCCCTGTGCCGCTGCTGCCCGCGCCGTGGTCCCAAATCTGGGAAAAAAGCAAGAAATCTCAATTTTGGACGCTGCAAATGTTGTTTCGAGGCTCCCGCGTGAGCGGGAAGGTCCGTACCGCACCTCAAAAGCAGGCGGGGATCCTGGGGTGCTCCGGCACCGCCTCACCGGAGGAGCTCTCCCTGGGGTTTGGGAAGTTGGTGAAATAAAAGAACCCTTGAAAGGGCAGGAGCGGTTTTTAGTGATTTGGCGGTGTTTGTCTCTGAAACGCGGCCTGGGCGCTGGGGGCTGTGATCCCAGGGCTGTGCCAGGGGTGATCCTGGGGGTGCCTGTGATCCTGGGGGAGATCCCCGGGGTTGTCCCGGGAGTCATCCCGAGGTGCTGGTGATCCCCAGGTGCCGGTGATCCCAGCGGTGTTGGTGTCCCATGGTGCCAGTGTCTGGGAGTGGGGGTGATCCTGGGGGTGCCCGTGATCCTGGGGGAGATCCCCGGGGTTGTCCCGGGAGTGATCCCGAGGTGCTGGTGATCCCCAGGTGCCGGTGATCCCAGCGGTGTTGGTGTCCCATGGTGCCAGTGTCTGGGAGTTGGGGTGATCCTGGGGGTGCCCGTGATCCTGGGGGAGATCCTGGGGTTGTCCTGGGAGTGATCCCGAGGTGCTGGTGATCCCCGGGTGCCGGTGATCCCAGGGGTGTTGGGGTCCCACAGTGCCAGTGTCTGGGAGTTGGGGTGATCCTGGGGGTGATCCGGGAGTGCCAGTGATCCCAGGGGAGATTCCAGGGATGTTGGTGATCCTGGGGTGATCCGGGAGTGCCGGCGATCCTGGGGGTGCCGCTGTCCTGGGCTGCGGGTGACCCTGGGGTGCTGGTGCCCCGGGGTATGGGAGATCCCGGGGGTGCTGGTGATCCCAGTTCCCCGGGGTGCTGGTATCCTGAGGGTGATCCTGGTGTGCCGTGGGTGATCCGGGGTGCTGGTGATCCCGGTGAGATCCCGGTGTGGTCCCAGTGATGCCGGGGAGATCTTGGTGATCCCGCGGCTGATCCCGGTGCGGTCCCGGGTGACTGGTGTGGCCCCGGTGATCCCGGGGAAGATCCCGGGGAAGATCCCGGGGTGATCCCGAGGAGATCCCGGCGGTGCCGCGGCCGATCCCGGTGCAGTCCCGGTGGCGCGGCGGCTGATCCCGGTGTGGCCCCGGCGAT
>NW_008794177.1:22163-73228 GCF_000699145.1 Aptenodytes forsteri | reverse complement strand
GTTGTGAGTGGTGGGGTTTCTACCCCCACCCCCCCCCCCCCGCCCCCTTCTTGTTGGTTCTGAACGCTATTTTTACATTTTTAGACTTCCTTCGCGAAGGATTCGGGTGCTTCGTAAACTTTGCGCGTGCGGCATCCCCGACGTGCGGCCGGCTCTGGGGTGGAAGGAGGCAGACACCTGGCACGTAGCACACCTCCGTGCAATGGTTGGACTGGAGGCAAAGCTAAAAATGGCACGTTTTGAGCAAGGACAACAGAGCAAACCTTTTTGAGCGAATGCTACGAATTCTGTCTGTGCCCACCTGGAGCAGCGGAGGATCTGTTTCAGCTGAAACGATACCCGCGGCCAAGCCTTCTAAAATTAGTGAGAGACGGAGGATTTCATTTTGAATCCAGGTTGTGTTTTGCTAGACGTGGCTCCTGCCTTTCTCCCGGGACGGGAGAGCCTGGAGCAAGCCCTGCGCCTGATTTACGTGAGCTTAACCCCGGCGGGGAGCTACGGTCCCATCCCGAGCGACCCTCTGGGTTCAAACGAGACTGCTGTCCCTCCAAAAAGTTTTAGCCTGATTTAGGTATTTCACCTTTTCAGTTTAGAGCGCGAGGGATCCTGTCTCCGGGGGCTGGGGTGGTGCGTGGCATTTGGTGTCAAACCAAGCGTCGCACGGAGCTTGACGGTTAAAAGCGTACAGGTTACATCACGCTGCCGCTTGTTGTCTAAAACAATCTCGAGTGTCGCAAACCTGGGCTCTTGGAAGAAGCCAGAGCCGTTTCTCTTAACGACTTTTTAGAAGAATTTTACTAATTTATTGGTCTGACTTCGGGGTTTTCTTGGGGCGCGCGTTCTGGGTTGGGGCTCTGAAAGCTGGGAGGCCTGCAGATGTTTTTAGGGGCCTTGTTTCCCTGTGCCTGCCTCGAAGCCCGGGAGCCGCGTTCGCTGCTTCGTTAACGGCGTGTCTTATTCAGGACGTGCTCTTCCCAGCGCCTGTGCTTTTAGCTTGAGAAAAGGGTTATTTGCGGTAGCTCAGCGACGGTTTTCCTCAGAGGCGGGGGTACCTCGAGGTTCGTCGTCTCCTTCCTCGCTCTCGAATGTCGCCATGTTAGAAATGTGCCGTACGGCGCGTCCCAGGAACCGATCGGGTATTTCCAAAGCGCGGTCGGCCGCCGCGGTGGAGAACGCAATTAAAAACACACCGTGATGGCTGCGGGACCTTTGCTGCTGCCGGAGGCGGTGGCTTCCCCCGGTCCCGTACCCGCTGGGGGGCGTGACGAAGAGGGGTGCGCGTGGTTCGTTTTTTGGAGGAGCTGATTTTGTAGCTCGTAGCGTTGGAGTGGTGCTGCTGCGAGACGTGGGGGCTTGGGGAGCGTTGGTCAGAGCCCGGTGACGCAAGCGGAGCCCGGTAGATCGGCAGGCTCAGCCTTATTTTTCATGGGAATTATTCACAGAACGGTTTGGGCTGGAAGGGACTGCTGGACCTTTGCTGCTGCCGGAGGCGGTGGCTTCCCCCGGTCCCGTACCTGCTCGTGACCGTGACGAAGAGGGGTGCGCGTGGTTCGTTTTTTGGAGGATTTGTAGCTCGTAGCGTTGGAGTGGTGCTGCTGCGAGACGTGGGGGCTTGGGGAGCGTTGGTCAGAGCCCGGTGACGCAAGCGGAGCCCGGTAGATCGGCAGGCTCAGCCTTATTTTTCATGGGAATTATTCACAGAACGGTTTGGGCTGGAAGGGACCTTCAAAGATCGTCTAGTCCAACCCCCCTGCCGTGGGCAGGGACGTCTTCCGCTAGATGAAGTTGCTCAAAGCCCCGTCCAACCTGACCTTGAACGCTTCCGACGATGGGGCATCGTTGTTGCTGCGACGGAGCTCCGCGCTGGCTGTAGGAGGTGGGATACTGAGTCGGGGAACTGGACTACAGGCGACTTCAGTACATGCTTCATGGCGTTTACCAGAGTTTTCCTACTAGCGAAGAAACTCCGGCTGGCTTTCGCCTGGTCGGTCGCTCTCCGCGTCCCACTTGGCAGCCAGAGCTCAGGTTCTTGAGAACTTCAGCAAAACCAGCTCTCCTCCCCGATTTGGGTGCTCAGATCAGGGCCAGCCTGGGTCCCTGAGCTCGGAGCTGCCGCCAAGCGCCACGCGAGCTCTGCAGCTTCTCCGTCGAGCTGCCCGATGCCGGCCTGGACCTACTTGATGGACGTTTGTATCGTAGGCTGCGAGCAGAAGAAAATTCCATCTCTTCGTGCCGTTATTAGAGCTGTAGCCATGCAGCCGATACGGGCAAACCTGGGACGAGTGAGCGCTTCCTTCGAGAAGACACCGAGATCGTCCCTGGCCGCTGCGTACCGATGGTGGAGGACCCTCTCAAACAAGTGACACGTTGGTGGGGTCATTGGACGCGGCGCGGTGGATCGGGTTGAGGCTCCCGGGGATATCTTCAGTTGGCGTCTCCGCGCTCTGATGGAAACCGAAGGTGCTGGGTCGGGTTTTAGCGCCCGTGGGTTTGAACACCCCGATGATTTTGTTAACGTGACTTGATGTGGATTCAGACAGTCTAAACCGTCAGGTTTTTGGTTGTGGCTATTACTGCAGGGTTTTTTTAATGTGCGTTGCAGCTGTGGAGACTCGTGGGCGGTTCGGTGGTCGTGCCACTTTGGGACTTGATTATTTTTTGCTTCTCGTAGGTATCTGGATTCTATTTTCTGCTTTTCTCTAGGGAAAACGATCGGTAACGTCGGTGCCCTCAGCAGAAGGCAGAAGCTCCTGGCAAACATGCTGTGGTTAAATACCCAAATCTGGGTCCTTGAGTATGTTCGAATCCATCGGGGAAGATGCTAACGGAAGGGAAAGGCTCGGTTCTACGCCTGCGTTTCCCTTTGAACGCTCCTCCCCTTTATTAAGGAGACTAATGATGGTCCCACGGGATGCGAAATCGAGAGTAGTAAGGGAGGAACTTGGCTGTTGCTGCCTGAGTGTACCCGAGGGTTTTTCAGCTCCGCGCTTAAGCCTTAATGTCTCTGAAAAGTCAGTTTATTTAAAGAAAATTCTCTTTATATGTCTGAATTTGTCTCGGTCGTGGGAGGAGACCTTCACCTACTCGCCTGGCCAGCCAGTAAGTTATCAGACAAATTTCTCACTTGGGTTTATTATTTTTAATGTCATCTTAGGAAAATTCCCAGCTGGGCCCGAACTTTCTGCGGCTGGTTGCTTGCAGCGAAGCCGAATTAAATGAGGTCATTTATCTCCAGGCTGGGTATCTCCAGGAGGAGACGTGGACGCCGTGCAGCGCTGCCCGTTCCGCTCTTCCCTTGCCTTTTTCCTGCTCCATCCACAGCGCGTTTTTGGTACCGTTGCCCAGTTCTCTTAAAAACGAAGCCTGAGGTTTGTAGCTTTGCTCTCGGAGAAGTCGTCTTCTCCCTGGTTTTTGGTACCCAGCTTTGGGTTGTCTTATCATTGTTGGGTTTTGAGGGAGGAGGGCCTCTTGGCTTGTCCTTCTGCCCCGGATTCTTGTGCAGCTTCCACCCACCGCTCTGTCGTTCCTCCTTTTCCATCTGCTTGTGGTCCAGAAACGTGGCGTGCAGCAAAGGCAGGGTAGATCTGCAGTGTTTAGCTTCGGGGGAAATCAAAAAAGGAAGGAAAAAAAGAAATAGGTTCACATTCTGGCTTCGAGCAGTTGAGGTCCCTGTGGTTTCTGCCAATTCGGATGCCTATAAATCGGAAAACGGTGCGTTTTTGCAGGAGCTGGCCGTGTGTGAGCACGCTGGGAATACTTTCCCCCTTCGGTTTTCGAAGTTTTAGGTCTGTGGATCGGTGGTGCTCCTCTGCGGTGGAGGGATTAAGGAGGGAGTGGTGTGTGCAAACGGGACAGGGAACGTCGCGGCCTCGGGATGCCTCCCTGGGAGGGTGTGCTCGCGCCATTGGGTTTCTCAAAAATGAGGAAATTCAGCAGCTGTAGGCTACCCAGCCAACGTATTTTGAGTTCCAAGTTGTTCCGTGTACCTTTAGTTACCCAAACATGCGCACGGATAATTACGTGCTCCATGCTTCATACGGAAGAGCGGCTAACATGTAAACTCAGCTCTCCTAAATACTGCAGTTGGGTGATCGCTCGGAAAAGAGACGGAGAAATCCCTGGGTTTTGAAAGGAGAAGGCTTTCAGGTGGTTCTCTTGCCTTAATTGTTTCTAATTTTCCCTCTGCAATGTAATATTTTCCTTGCAGTGGCTCAAAGCGGGCTTAAAGTGGATAGGTGACAGCCTTCCCTCGACGTCCTGTGTTGGAGATCTGTTGACGTAATTCTAAATATAATATGTTTGTGTGTATATTTAGACAGAGAGGGAGAGAGCATTTATAAACACCTATTTTTAATAGACGTAGGAATGTAAAGAAAAATGAGTATGTTTGCCGTGTGTATTTGACCTCCGTCCCAAGTAATAGACTGGCTGCATTTTGTTATTTAGGTGATTATTTAGATTTACTAACGGGACGAGCCGAGGTGTACCGGTGGAGCCGTGCGAGCTGCTTTGGTGCAACTTCCTCAGCGCTGCAGGAAGCGATTAGGAGCCGAAACGCTGCTGTCCAAGGGCTCAGATCGTCGTTGCTGGTTTAACACCCGCGTCGGCGCAGCCACGTACCCCGCCAGGGCCATGGGGAACAGCGACGCTCTTTGCATTTTGCAGCATCCCGGGCTACGCTTCGTTTTTGGTTTTCCTGGCCAGAACCGGTAGGATTCATTGAGGAAAAGGTCTTGAGAAAGTCAGAGCGCGGCTCTGGTTTTTGTAGGTTTGGTAGGACACTTGCTGAAAAAGCTTATTTTTTTTTCCCCCGACTTTTTTCCTGACTTGTCCAATTTTTTAAACTTCTATAAAAATGCTCCATCCCTGCAGCTGCCCCTCTCCAGCGAGCTTCAGCCTTTCGGGATCCATCCCAGAGGCTGCCGTCCCCCAGAGCACCTCCCTGAGGGTCCGGGGGCTGGTGTGGAGCAGGATCTGAAATTCAAGAGAAATGTGGGCTGGGAGGCAGAAGCTGACCTGAAATCCTGACGCGGGAGGAACAGGCGTCGGGCTGGGTCTGGGGAAGGAGCTGGAGCCTGAGCAACGCTCGACGTTAAACACCATTTTCAGGACCAAACACAAGATTCCCGCTGGCTTTGCCCACCATCGCTCAAAGATTTTACGGTTTCCACAGCCTCACGTTGTAATTGTATCATCGCCTTTCTATTGGAAAGGCATCAGCGGAGGCTTTGCAGCTAGAAAGAAAAAGCGTGTCGTTCTGAGTTAGCAGAAAACAATTATTTTTAACATTTGCAGCCTTCTGTAGCATCGATGTCCGGCAGAGAAAACTCCGGAGCCTAGTGCTTGGAGTTTGCTTGCCCAGCCCGTTCCCAACTTGCACTTTTACTGCAAATAAGGGTATAAAGGAGGACGAAGGAGGTTGAATTTATCTGTTCCTACAGTAATTTCCCTGCCTGATATCACCTTGTGTTTAGCATTGCCACAGCAACCGGCCGCGATGTTGCAGAGCGATAGCAGGGTGCAGGTTTTCACTCGTTAGCTCTCATTTCTTCTTGCCGTGCTAGGCCGGGTTGAATCTCACTAAAATAGTTTGATTTCAAGCACTCGATTCTCCAGGAGTTGGTGTTGCAGGGAGCTTGGGTTTATTTTCTTTCACTGAATTGAGAGCGGCTCCCAAGATGTCTCCCGCTGCTGACTTAACCTGCCGGGCAGGTTTTGTAATAGAAGATTAAACTTCATCTATAATCGCGTAAGAAATAAATACGTTAAAGATTTTATATTAAAGCGGCAACCTTAAGCTTGGCTCGGGTGTTGCAGCGTTTTATTTACAGCACTGAGACGACAGAGGTTTTCGGGGTGCACGGCGCGGGTTGCAGTTTCTACCCTTTGAAGTCTGACTTTAGGGACACCCGATTATGGGAAGGCATTTTCTTGTTAGGCTTGGGGTGAGTTTGGGGTAAGGGCGGGACGTTTTGCGAACGCAGACTTCAATGTGGTGAGTTATGGAAGCGTTTGGTGTTACGTGCGTGTCTGTGAATTGTAAGGTGATCTCGCCAGGGTCACTCAAGGTGAAAGAGAACACTAAAATGTAATGTTTTTACCTCCGTGTGACGCTCGTAGGATATATCCTGCAAGAACCTCTCCTGCTTGGGATGCAGGGGACAGGACTGCTCCTGCCTGCTTTCTCTTTTGGGGAGGAGGGGATGCCGGGGACCGCTAAGGTGTCGCATCTCCTCGCCGGGTGTTGCGGATGGCACACATCCGACTGTGTCCCGGCGTGGGCAGTGCGGATGTTTCCACCTCACCGGGTGACGGCAGGCTCATTGGGTCGTGGGAGACCTCCCCAAGGCCACCAGCGGGGCCACCGGTGTGGTTAGCCTTCTCCTGAAGCGGGTAGACTTCTGCAAGCCCAGCCTGCACGCCCAAACAGAGAGAAATCTGTTATTTGCAAGGCATTTTAGGAGACAAAGATGACCTGCGGTGCCAGGGGGGGTGTTTGTCATGCGGGCTTGGTGATGCCTTGATAAGGTCAGGTTAGGAATTTGCTTGCCCACGCGAGGAAAATCCCGCAGGTGAAGCGGGATGGTGATACCTGCTGAGGCTCCGTGCCTGCTGACGGGCACGGGAGGTGAAGGAGGGGTGGCAAACCCCCATGTTTTTACCCAATCCAGAAATGCAGCGGGCGAGAGGTCGCCCGCAGAAGATAGGGTGTAGCCTGGGGGCTGCCCGGGGGTCCCGCTCAGCCCTGGGGAGCGAGTCCTTCCCCCCCCCTTGTGCCTGCCCTCCGAGGGAGGGGCCTTGCCTTTCTTCTCTGTGTGTGTGGTTTGTTTTTTTTTTTTTCCCCCTTTTTAGCACACAGACCTAATTACCCAGAGCCATTCCTCAGGTCAGATGAAGCCTCAAAGTCTCTGCGTGTCCAGCGGATACGCGGCAGCCTGAGCTGCTGACTTCTCTGCCAAGAGTGAAGCCCTGTGCTGGTCGCTGGTAATAATGTTCGTAAGTCAGCTTAGATATTTCTGATTTTTAATTTTTTTTTGTACGTTCAGTATGCTTTCAGGTTCCTTGCCTTCGTCTGCTTCCCCCGTTGCTGCAGAGGAACGCTTTAGAGAAGCGTTGGTATGACTTGAGCCTTGTGCTGCGTGGAAGCTGGGTGTAGCCACTCGCTTTTCAGCAGGATTTAAATACTGAAATTATTTTCCTGGTGTCGAACATCTTTTAACTTAATTAGAGCAGTTTAGTTCAGCACATGCTGAACTTTTTCTGTGCAGCCTGGTGATTGCATGGGATGGGGATTTGAGCAAAATTAAAAACCAAACTGTTTTTTTCCACTAATTCCGCTAATTCCTTTTCCCTCCGAGCCTAGGAATGTTACCAGTGTATAACCTGGCAGCGCCTGCAGATGCTGTGCCGCGGCAGTCGAGTCAAACGTGACCGTCCCCGCCGGATTACGACGGCAGACGCCGGGCGCGAGAGAGAGTTTTGCGGAAGGCTGGCACTTGCTTTCTCTCCTTTTGTTAATGAACTCGGAGGGTTATTTACTATAAGTCTGCGGCAGAGCGTTAGAAGATATTTGCTGCTTCTCGTGGCGGCAAGCAATTTTGGCTTGCGGGGCCGGTATCCCCAGGGCATGCGGCGGGGGTAGCCGGGATGAGTAACACAAGCTCAGCGAGTCCTAAAAGCTCCTAAAAAGCGGTTTTGTGCTGGTATAAGAAATGCTTTCTTGCTTGGTTGTGTCCTGGTAGTGCCTCCGCTTAAACCAGTGTTAGGGTCTTGCGGCTGCAGACACTGTTCGTAGATGGTTTAAAATGTCCGTGGCCTGAAGAACCTGGATATAAATGAAGGTGGGATGGAGTGGGGTGGGGGGGGGGCAGATAAAAAAAAGTTGGGAATGGGGATAACCACCTTAGTGACTTGTTCAGGTTGCACACAGGCTGTTGCAGAGCTGGGAGCCGACCCCGAGCTTTTAAGCCTGGCCTAACCCTGGCCGTAGGAAGGAGGTTTTAATTCCAGCCTTTTGAATTGTTAGAAATTGTTCAATGAGGCGGTGAAGATGATTAGTGAAATAATGGCCTTGCCTCGCACGCTGCAAGCAGCCGTGTGCTCCGATGCCGGGAGTGCGCCGCGCCGGTTTGTAAAGCTGCCGTGGACTGTTGCTTTTAATGTGGTTTTTGGGTTTCTTTGTGCAACTCCTGTCCGTTCATCCCGCCGGTGGTACCCCACGGGGAGAGAGCGATGCCAAACCATCCTGCATCTTCCCCTGCTTGCGTGCTGGAGGTGATAAGCCGGAGGTGATAAACTGTATTTGTGTTAGATCCAGCCTCATCCTTCCCCAGGGGCAACTGCAGCCCCGGACGGACAGAGGGCTCAGGGGTGTGCAGGCATTGTAGGAGTTAATTGCATCAGGTAGAGAAAATGCAGTTTAAGAATACCTTGTATGTGTGAAACATTTCCTTTTGTTGCTGTTTGTGGTCGAAAGGAGGTGATTTTGAGGCAGGGATTACCTGAAAAGTGACCCCATTTAAATTTTGTTGATGGGTGGATGCTAAGTCTAAAAGCTGCTGATGAAATCTCTCCTTCCCAGCTCGGAGAGGAGGAGGAGGAGGAGGAGGAGGAGGAGGAAGCTTTTCAAGGACTGATGCTCCCACAGTGCTGAGCCAGAAGCCGTGGTTTCGAGTTAAGCTGGGGGTTTGTGCCCTCTCTTTTTGGCACTGCCGCTCTTCCGTGTCCCCCCGGTCTGTTGTCTGTCCTCGTCCTTTCCCTTGCCGTGTCGGTGCTCTGTCGGTAAATCCCTTGCCTGGCTGCCATGGGAACAGCATTGCTTATGATGATTGCTGTCACGATTTCAAACTTGATTTCTCCTTTAGACGTGCCCTGGCACTGAGCAGAAAGGGGAGAGCGGGAGCCGTGTGCGTGGTGGTGAGTTTGGGAATTCCCGGGCAGTTTTGGGGAAGGAGCTGGGTCCCGCGATGCTTTTATTGGAGCAGAAGACTGGAGACCACTGGAAATTGTTTTCTTCCTAACCAGGTCTTTTTCCTGAAGCAGAAGATCCTAGCTTCTCTAAAACGCTGATATTATTAACACACAGATAGCTAAATAGTTAGTAAATGGCCAAAAAACCGCCCAAAACCTCAACCTGTGGCTTTTCACATGCTCCTGCCAATGTCCGTTTTCTCTGACCCACTTTCCTTTGCAAGAGGAGCAGCAGCAAAAGCAAATTCTTTTCAAAAATCATCCTTTTCCCCCTTTATTTCTTCCCCTTCTCTTTAGGGTTTGGTCGCTGTTGGGTGGACCTGCCCTGGGAAGGGTCTGCACGGGCTCCGCCGGACCCAGGGCTTAATTCATAGCTTGGGCAGAAGTCCCTTCGCCGGCGCTGCCAGCTGGCAAAGAACAGGCATTTTAGCTCGTGCCATTTTTTTTTTTAGCCTATATTTTCCCCAGCTGTGGAGAGCGGAGTGTGAACGCTCATAATAAAAATTTGTAGCGCTGTAAGTTTTCCATATTGTGTTGTAATGCCTCTTGAATCTGTTCTCGGTGACTCTCCTCCAGCCCGATGAGGAACGGGACCCCGGGCTGGCCCGAAGTGGAAGCTGCAGCGGCTGAGTTTCTTAATCTTCTTCATGCCTGCTGTTGAAATGGCTCGTGTCCGGGGTTTTTCTCGATTTATAAAGTTCATTTCGGGGGGGTGTGTTTAGGAAATGCTGATTTAGGAAAGCAGGGGATGGGAGAGCTGGATTTGGGGGATGTGCCGCAGGGACAGGTATATGCTTGCAGCTGCCTTGACCTCATTTTCTGGAGAGCTTTGGCTTGGTTTCAAGCTTCTGTTTAAATAAGATGTTTGATACTGTTAGTGATTTCCACCCCCCGGTCGCTGTTGGGTGGACCTGCCCTGGGAAGGGTCTGCACGGGCTCCGCCGGACCCAGCGCTTAATTCATAGCTTGGGCAGAAGTCCCATCGCCGGCGACGCCCGCCGGCAAAGAACAGGCATTTTAGCTCGTGCCATTTTTTTTTTTTAGCCTATATTTTCCCCAGCTGTGGAGAGCGGAGTGTGAACGCTCATAATAAAAATTTGTAGCGCTGTAAGTTTTCCATATTGTGTTGTAATGCCTCTTGAATCTGTTCTCGGTGACTCTCCTCCAGCCCGATGAGGAACGGGACCCCGGGCTGGCCCGAAGTGGAAGCTGCAGCGGCTGAGTTTCTTAATCTTCTTCATGCCTGCTGTTGAAATGGCTCGTGTCCGGGGTTTTTCTCGATTTATAAAGTTCATTTCGGGGGGGTGTGTTTAGGAAATGCTGATTTAGGAAAGCAGGGGATGGGAGAGCTGGATTTGGGGGATGTGCCGCAGGGACAGGTATATGCTTGCAGCTGCCTTGACCTCATTTTCTGGAGAGCTTTGGCTTGGTTTCAAGCTTCTGTTTAAATAAGATGTTTGATACTGTTAGTGATTTCCACCCCCCCCACCCCCCACGGGTGTGCTTTAGCCTTCCCTCTGTCCCTGGCTTTTTGGGGGAAGGAGCAGGATTGTCTATTAACTTCCCTGCTTTTTTTTCTGGTTGTACATTATCTGGTTGTGGTGCAGTATTTTTGGGAGCAGGGACGCATTCGGGTGTCAAAAGCACAGTGCTCCGTACAAAAGATTTCACAGCAATTCAGCACCGTATTTCAGTTAATCGTAGGGACCGCTGCACATTTGTCCTTGTTTTTTATCTCTAGCCGGCCCCATTAGAGACTAATAAACCGGGTGGGCAGTAGCACTTCAGACCTGTAAGTATTTTATCAAACCGTTCGGTTTCGAGGATGGCAGGAGCTGAATGAGAGCAGCAGCCAAGTGAACTTCATCTACAGCATCATGGTGCACGGCGGCGGCAAGAAGCCCGGAGGCGCAGCCCTCCGTCGCCGGCCGGGCAGCGGTGAAATCTGCCTAGATAATTTCCTTTTTGGTTTTAGGATCTTGCTGGAACTGCAGATTTCCACCCCCTCCCGAGGTGTTAAATTTGTTGCGTCGCCTTCTGGTTTGCTTAGCCCTGGTGTTGTGGATGCAGGTCGGTGGATCCATGGGCAGCTGTGGAAGTCCATCGGCACGCCCACGCTGGCAGGACGTTTCTGGCTAACCTGGCCTAAGGAAAACAGTCTGGAGGTCGGGATTTCCTCGGGTTGGGTGCTGAGGTTTTGCATTTTGTTCCCTTCCTTCAGAAAGAAAGGTAATTGCCGAGGCAGGTAGAGGCTTTCAGATGGACCTATGCTAATGCCTGCACAATACCCCGTCGTCAGCTTAAAGCAAGGGGTGCTGAGTGCCTGCTCGGGCTGGGGCTTTTTAGGCTTGCAGGGTTGTTAGTCTTGCAGATGTTTAGATAAGAAAAGCTTTAGGCTTCCAGATTTTTCTCTCTTAAGAAGAAGAAAATGAAGGGGGGGGGGGGGAAGAGGGCATATGGGAGGTGAGGCTCTTCAAGTTTTGTCTTAATGCAGACCAGCATTTGTCATTTAGACTTTAGAAGCCTGAAGGCGTTTTTTTTTGTTTGCTTTTTTAGCATAAGCAAAGCCTGCGTATAGTTCAGACTACAGTGTGGATTACATCTTAAAAAGGAGAGAAGTCTCATTCATGTCAAGCTGTTTAAGCATCTAAGAAATCCAAAAGCTGCTGAACCTCAGAATTAAAATACAACCTTATTTTTTATTAACGTGCCCGTGACAGACCTGGGACGTTTCCACGAGTAGGAAAGCTGAAGGAATAAGACCATGGTAAAAGAATGCTATGTAAGGCCATTGATAAATTTATATAAAGAATTTTGGTAGAAATGTGGGTCCATAGCTGTAAAAAAAGCTTTCCTGCAAATACAAACTCCTCTGTACGGCGTGGGGATTTGGGATTTACTTGCTGCCGTGGTTGCTGCTGGGTGCAGTTGTGCATTTGTGGGGTGCGTGCAAGCACATCTCCCTGTTACCTGACCGGTATTTGTCATTACTTAATCAGAACTGACTGGCAAAACTGTTCGTTTAAAGTTTAGTTTAGGGGCAGACTGATTTTTAATTGTTTTTTTTTTTAAAAATACTAATACATAGGGCTTCTGTAGATAAACAAAAGATGGTACAGTTCCCTGTTTTGCTTTTTTTTTTTTTTAATTCATTAACCACTTGTTTGTAGAGGTCTTCAGTTTTGCTTTGAGTTTTAATTTGGGTTTTAACAAGCCCTTTCTCTTGACATTCACAGAAATGAGCCACTAAGTGCATGAATTCAATGCTAATTTTCATAACAGTCTTCCTTTTATGTACCTCCAGATAGCAAGGTGCAGCCGGAGGGAAACAAGTGGGATTGCTCTAAACCTCTGGGGCTGGAAACCTGCTGGAAAACCTGCGGGTTGTGTGTTTGGATGGATCCCCACCCAGCTCGCGTACGCTCTTGTTGTGCCGGGTCTCCTGCGTGCCAGCTCCTTCCTCAGGCTCGTAACGTGGGGGTTTTATGTAACTTCAGACCCAGTGTGGGAGGAATTTGGCAAAAGGTTTTCGAGCGAACAGCAACGCGTTCACTAATTTTGGAAATCTATTTATATTTTTTTTCATCTGGGGCGAAGGAAGAGGCTGTAGATGGAAATGTGATCCGTAACCCAAGCCAGCTGCCTCCTTTATTAAGGTTAACCTGCGCGAGGGCACCCGTAGCGAGGTGGGACGACTTTCTGCTGCCGACGGCTGCTTTAGCTGGTGATGGAGGGGTAATTCAGGAGGGGCAAGCGCTTGGGCATAACTGGCTGCAATACCGCTGCAGAGAGGGAATGCTACTGTTCCCTCACTGAGAAGAAATGCTTCTCTGTCCAGTAGAAATTAAATTGTTCGTGTAGACATCTAGGACTATACAAGATACATTATCAGTAATGTCGTATCTACTTCATTCTTACGTATTTTATTTTAAACAACCAGTTAAATTCATGCAACATCTTCTGTTTGGTCCCTTCTTAACTGTTTTCTGTCTTTCGATATTTTGATTTCTCACTTGCCACCCTTTAAGCTGCTGAAATTTTAGCAATTTCCCCCCCCAAGGGCAGACGAGTCTCGCTACCAAGTGGCTGTAGAGCAGCAAGATTTCCTAATGCAGCTCATTTTCTCCTGCAGGATTTTCTCTGGGTTTTGAAGGATCTCAACTATCTTTTTTCCCCTTCAGTGTTCTGCAGTTTTCTTGCCTGCTTTGACCCCCCATGCAGAAGCTGGTGCTCTGCCGTCCGCCTTCGTGGAGCGGCTGTTTCGAGGTGGCAGACGCTGAGGCTGCTCTACCAACCCGGCGTCTTGTCCGGGAAATCTGCTGCTGTGGCTGCAAGCTTTGAGCAGGACGTGAGCTTAGAGCCGGCCCCGATGGTGCTGTGATTCCTGCTGTTTTGTAGGCATGCCCTCTTGGAAGGGAAAATTTTATTCTTAGCTTTCGGTTTTTGGAGACTTACTTTGTGTGCTTGTCAGCATTTTAGCTTAATACCGGTTTTATGCGACGTTTTAGCAACGAGCAAAAATGGCTTGTGAAGAGGAATTAGTTACTTTAGTCTTACAGCAGGATATTTATTATAAATACTAACCTTCATTACCTGTCTCCCAATATATAGCTACTTAAATCCGTGTTCTTCTGTATAAAGAGACAGTTACTTCTTTTTGGTTTAGGACCACCAGCTTTCATCTGCTGGTTGTTATTCTGCGCTGTATCACAACACGTCTGGTTATGGATGTACTGAAAATCTTCATAGAATCATAGAATCATTTAGGTTGGAAAAGACTCTTAAGATCATCGGGTCCAACGTTCATGTTGGGTCTTGGCTACACTAGACCTCAGTGCTGTTCTCACCCTTGTAAACGCTCGGGTTTAGCACTCAAAATATGTGACTGTCAACAACGTCGGTGTCCTGGAAGTCTAAAACTTCACTTTCTGGGATCCTAAAGATGAAACCTCCTTTTAGGCGCTAATTTGTATCAAAGTGCTGTTCTTCGAGGGCTTCTGACCTCCTCTGCACCGGCAGTATTTTGAATTCATGGCTTACTTAACCCCATTAAATCACATACGTGCCCTGGTGTACTCCACAGCTTGCTTAAACTCACGGCTCATGTTTCCTCAATGAAAACAAACCCTGTTCTTGCTGCTGTAAGAATAATTTATAAACTATTAATAAGCTTTATGAATTGGACGTGAGCCTTCGTAGAGGCAGGAGTATATTACTGCTGGTGATAGGTCTTTCTAGCAGGTTGCTCCTAATTCTCTGTTGATGATGGTTTAAATGGGGAAATAGGTGGTTATTGCCGTGCCGTCACCGTGTCGGGTCCCTGCCTGGGTTACGCAGAAACCGAGAGCTTTGGCTTTCTTTTCCAGAAACCGATAACTTCTCAATTCGCTGACGTTTGAAGTGAAATCTGCGAACCTTTTCTGCAAGAAATCTTTCACCGTGTCACCACGACAGGGCCGAATTACGGCTCAAAAGCTGATAAAATCTAGCAAAGGTCCAGATGAAAACTCCCCCTGTAAGGCAGATAGGGAAAAGGCTGTCTGCATGCAAACGTAAAGGTTAGAGCGCTGGAGAATGCTTTTGGACTTCTGGTAGAGGAAATAACAGGTAAAACAGATGAGCTGTTGACATCTCGGTTAAGGCGTATCGGTAACCACTGAAACTTCTACATCTGCTTCTGTAGTTTTCCTTTGGGGGCCGAGAAACTCGCTGAAGCTCTCCTGGGTATCGGGCAGAGCAAGAGGAGAGTGGTCACGTTCTTCTTCCTCCTCCTTCCGTGTAGGAGAACTTGGGGAAGCAAAGGAAAGTTGGGCTTTCCCGTTGGCTCAGCATTGGCAGGTTAGGTTGGGATCAAGGTAATGCTCCAAATCAGTTCGTTGTCGAGTGGCTAGCTTCCAGAGTGCCGATTAATTAATTCTAAGCATCATGGTAAATAGCCCGGGCTGCAGGTCCATAGTAGGTCATACAGCAATAAGGTGTTCGTAAGGATCTTTAGTTTCTGGCGATGAGAGAGGCAGATACTTTCACTGTTTCTGGGCTGCTAAGGAAAACACTAAAATTGAAAGAAAACCAAATTCAGCTTCCTACATCTCATTTTCAAGATTTTTATAGCTGCCTTACCCCTGCAGTGTCTGCTGAAATAGGGTTCTGGCTGGTTTGCAGACCCTCAAAAGACAACACCAAGACAGCAGTTTGCTCAAAAAATGTTTGCTCTGTCAAAGTCCATGCAGAATTTTCAGCGTTGAAATTACTGGGCTTCAAAACTACGCCGTGCTCCCCCTCAGAGGCGGTTGGCGTGTCTGCTTGACCGTTGGGTGATGTTGGTAGGGACATCTCTTGCAGCAGGATTATTTGTAGGGTTGGTGTTACCCTCGCCCTGTGTCCCCGGGTCCATCCCGTTTGCAGTACCGGGGATCTAACGTTACGTTTCTTGTTTCTGCCTGAAGTTTACACCTTCTTCTTATGTTTTCTTTTGCATGTTTTCTCGGCTGGATTGCAATAGAGAAGAAGAAAATGAGGTGAGTAAAACTGATTCCTTTCTCGATGTAGCTCCTGAGACATGCGTTAGCCCAACCTGGTTACTTTGACCTGTAGATTTCTTGAGTCAAGAGAGACTGAGGGTCCAGATAAAGCAAACTGATGTTATTCTGGGGTGCCTCTAGTTCAGTGGTTAAATCCGGGAAAGAAGGGAACCACCTTCAGTGCCACTTCTGCCATCTACACACGGGGATGCGATAGCAGAGCGCAACGGTGCCCTTGAGTCATTCGGTGTAGGTAGGTGCTGCTTTCTGCACCACGAAAAGATCATTATTTAAGGACTTAATCTGTGAAAAAAATTCACAGTTTTGCTGTGTGACTCAATGAATTTAAGGGGAAAGGAGAAAAACATCCAGGGACTGGAACAGTTTATAGTATCCCGGCATAGGAACGACTGCTGCTGATAATTTTTGGTGCTGTAGGACCGTATCTGTTCCGGCTGTGCTGGTGAGCATACTGCGCGTCCTCCCTACGTTCCCAGCGAGCCGAGAGCTGCAGGAGCACTGCTGCTCCGGTAATCGTGTACCTCTGCTGAATACGCAGCGTGCGCTTCTGTCGCCTTTTCCTTTCTGCAAAATACCCACAGCAACGTTTTGGGGAACGCTCCCTTTCTGTAAAACATTACAGGAAGGAGAACCCCCCTTCTGCTAGAGAGCTTTTGCCAGTAATTGTTACCTATGAAATTTCAAAAGCTACCTGGGGAGTATGTGTAAAATTCTGTCAGTCATGTTTTGTTAAACTTGGTGTTATTTAAGAAAAAAAATCCCTGGAAGGGTGGGCACCTGAGGGCGAAACATTTGTTCTGAAATGTATCATCTCTGCTGAATGGACACTGACAAGGGGAGGAATAGAAGCTTAGCAGCTCCTTTTTTGCCTTCAGGTCCTGTGTTTTGTGTGAAGGTGGATGTATCCAAACCCAGTTATTCACGTGTGAGCTCGGATTTCAGATCTGTTGCGCTTGAAGTTAGAAAGATTTTGATCAAAACATCGACAGATTTCCATTACTGTGAATTTTGCACGTAAAATATTTTCACAAAAGTTGTAGCAAGAAAAAAACCTCTTGAATGCTGATGCAGTGTATTTATTATATTTTTGCTATATTTTTATATATACACACAAACTATTTTTTAATATATAATTGGCATAATAGGTGAATCCAATCTCTGATAAGGATTTGGATTCAGATTTGTGGAGGCTCCTTCCATTAGACATCAGGGTGTGGATGAAGATAGGAACCCGATCTCTCACTTTTCCATTGTCCCAAGACATATACACAGGTCAGGTGGGAATTTCTGGTCACGTAGGGATAATAATTGACCCAGCAAACCCACAAAACGATGTTTCCTTGCTGTTTGGGAGGCTGAGCCCGGTGTCCGACGGGAGGGTGGTCTCAGTAGCGTTCAGACATGTAGAAACTCGTACCAAACGGACTGAACGCTTAATTTTGTCCTGTATGTTTCCGTGAATTAGTTTATATACACTTGTGTATTAGTCTCTGGATCACTTCTGATGTGTGGATCCTTTTGAAAACAGGGATAGTATTTTCAGCATGACTTTCTGGAGATGGTTGTGAGACTGTGGTTGTGGAGAGAGGAGCGCGTTTCAGAGCTGGGCGAGCGTGGGGACATGCACTTTTTTCCAAGGTCACCCTTTGGGTGCCCTTTTAGCCACGGCACTCGTTTGAAAGCATCCATGAAATGGCACCCAGATAAATAACACCCATTTCAAAGGAGTGCTTTTTTTATCTTTTGCACCCGTTTTTTTCCAGAATGCAGCTAATCATCTGCTGGGGAAGATCAAATGTTGTGTATGGTGCTGGGCTGGGTAGCCGAGACTAGTCAGGTGGACACCGTGACACGGTTTTCACAATTAAAATAAAACCCCGTGTGTTTCATCAAAAATGAGGATATCTTTGTATATATGATGTCCAAGGCTGCAAATAGAATGAGGTGGGGGTTTCCATTCCACCGATGTCTTATTTAATAATTTACTATGGTGCCGTTAGCCTGAGCTGCTATGCATTGTTTTACAAAAGTTAAAGGATAACAAAGTACGTAATAATTCACAGTGGGTTGCAGGAAACCGCTGCTGCTGCCAAAGATGTGTTCATGCAACAGTTATGGGAGTAAAACCCAGCTCTGTACAGTTTTTATTCTGCTACAACTGCTTCCACTGGAGTTATGCTTCTCACACAAACCGTAATTATGCTAATGCAGTTTGGATTTGCGGGGATAAAGACTGTCGACAACACCACCCTTTTGCCACGGTGCGGCAACGTTCGTCTTTAGGGACTGCACTCCTGCGACACAGCTTTTGCGCAGACGAGCCCTAAGCTTTAAAATAGTTGGAGGGATGCTAAGACGGGTAAACGTACGGTGCTTCATGCTCTGAAAATTGCTAATCTCGGGCTTGGATAAATGCATCCTGTGAGGGAAGAGGTTCCCATGTTGAAGGAGCTTTGTTGCTCTAGATTTGCTCCGTTTGCAAAGCCGGGGTTCACTTGCGAGTGCTGTCACAGCAGCTTTCTCGGTGGAGATCCTGAGCTCTTAATGTCCTGGAGAAGATGACTTTCAGCTCATTAGCATCGAAAACGAACGGACTTGCTGTAGCACGGTCCTCACTGTAAGGTGGCGAGTGAGATCCTGGGCAGGAGACAGCAGATAGCTTCTGGTGAGGTGCACGTGGAGCGTGTTACAGTCGGTTGGCCTGGAGGTGACAGAGTCATCACGCACGACTGGGTCCCGATGGGAATTCTTGGAGGTTTTTATATTAATACTGATCTAAGCCTGAGCCTGGAACCTTATTAGGAATTACTAATGATTGAGCTAAGGCTGTTGGCAGGAGGTGGGAAAGGACGGGGCTTAAAACGGCTGCTGTAATTCTGGGTAGTCTGATTCATGCTGAAACCAAATGCATCCAGGGGCAGTCTCCTGGGACGTGAAAACAAACACACTTAAAGCTTAAAAATGCAGGTATTTTGGAGCCTGGGACCACAGAAACAGCACAAATAAAGTGGTGCTATCTCTTCAATTAACTTTATATGTTGAACCCTATCTCTTTATAAAAAAACTAAGAATTAAATGAAAAAAGGACTTTCAGTTTGGTCATTAATAAGTCAGTTAAAAAGCCTCAGTCCAAACCCCAGAGGAGGTTTTGCTCCAAACTGGGAACGACTGCTTAATTGATTTTGTGCAAGAGCGAGCCAGGCGCAGAAGGCAGCGCGGCTGTGCTATCCCAGACTCCAGCCCAGGGTATCAATTTCTATTTTATCGTCATGAAAAATTCGCCAGGTAAAACAAAATGGTTCAGTGTGCCTGTAGAACAGAGTTAACCCCCCAAAAAAACGATTCCTCTAACTGCGTCTTCTTTTTCTTTTGCAGGGCAAGCCTGAAACCGTGCAGAAGGCTGGCTTTATCAAAGGCCCAGTGTTCAAAGGCGTTGCTTCGAGTCGCTTTTTGCCCAAAGGCACCAAAACAAAGGTTAACCTTGAGGAGCAAGGAAGACAAAAGGTGTCTTTCAGCTTTAGTTTAACCAAGAAAACCTTACCGAATAGATTTCTGACTGGTCTCGGAAACGAGAAACAAAATGAAACTCAGAACTCCCCAGCAGTCCCCCTTCAGACTGACTTTAACCCCAAAAGCAAAATGGACCTGGGGGATGCCGCTGGTTCAGCTGAGGAGTCTTCACCTCCAAAACCGAAGGTAGAATTAGGGAAGATCCATTTTAAAAAACATTTACTTAATGTCACAGCAAAACCGCCACCAGCTACAGCAGCAACACTACCGCCACCGCCGCCGGCTGTGGCACCGGTAACGGAACCAGTGACATTGGCCGCGGACTTTCCCTCAACGCCACCGCCTCCCCCGCCTCCCCCTCCGCTGACGGTGTCGCCAGCAGCATCGATGCCGGTTCCTGCAGCGGCAGCCTTGCCACAACTGCCGGTAACGCTGATGTCGACGCTGTTGCTGTTGCCGCCCGTGGAAGCCGAAGTCCCCGCTTCGAAGGAGCCGTGCCACGCGGTACCTAAGGAGGCTTTGGAACCGGACGTCAAGCAGGATGCGGTATCGCGCGGTTCGGAAGAACGTGTAGCTCAAAACACGCCCGAGCAGACGGAAATAACTCCACAGAAGGAAGATTCCCATATTGGGAAAGAGGATGAGGTTTCCGACAGCTCGAAGGGTGCTCCCCTCTGCTCCCGGAGGCAGGGGTCGAAGAGGAAGTTCTCCCAGTCCGACGGCACGCTGCTGGGCTCCGAGTCCGATGAAGATTCGGTGAGGACCTCCTCCAGCCAGCGGTCACACGAGCTGAAGATATCCAGTACGGAAAAGGAGAGAGATCCCAGAAGAAGCTCCGCGTCCCTCAGAGGTGACGACCTGGGGAAGTCCTCCTCGCGCTCCAGGTCGGACAGGGATGAGAAGTACTCGAGCTATTCAAAATCGGAAAGAGATTCGCGGTATGCGTCCTCTCGCTCTCGGTCAGACAGAGACAGAAGGCGAAGCCGGTCTCATTCCCGTTCCCGATCCGATCGGGGCTCCCGAACCAGCTCTTCCTACTCGAGGTCGGAGCGTTCGCATTACTACGAATCCGACCGCAGATACCATCGGAGCTCCCCGTACAGGGAAAGGTCGAGATATTCCCGCTCGTATGCAGACAACAGGGCGCGAGAGAGCTCGGACTCGGAGGACGAGTACAGGAGGACACATTCCAGATCGAGCGACTCGAGGCGTACGTCATCCCACTCCTCCTCCTACAGAGACTCGAGGACTTCTTACTCTAAGTCGGACAGGGACAGCAAAGTAGAGTCGTCTCACGCCGACGTGGAGAGGAGAGGAAGGTCTTCTTCGAAAGCAGATAGAGATTCAAAAAGGACTTCAGAAAGTGAAGTAACCAAAAGGTGCTCTCCCCTTGATGAGCTAGGCTATCGAAAGGGGACATCCCATTCTAAGCCCGACAGTAATGTGAATTCCTCCCGTTATAAGTCCACCCCTTCAAAGACCCCCGCACCAAAGCCTGATAAATTTAAGAGTTCTTTCTGTTGTACAGAATCGATCGAAGAAATAAAACAGCAGTCTAATTCTCTAGATTTAGAGACCTCTTGTCTAAAAAGCAATGAGATCAGGGTGTCCATTGCGAAAAAATTTGAAAGGGAAAAGACACTTTCTCCATTAAAACAGTTAAACGATTCGCCTGCTTTTAAAAGGGCAGACGAATCGAAAGTGGGTTTTGCTAACTCAAAGTCCGAGGAACTTACAGGAAGTGAATGCCACGACAGTGTTAAGGAGCAAGAAACTTTATTAAAGATAAAGCACGATCAATTAAGAACGTGTTTCCCCATGGAGTTGAGTGTAAATGGGTCCCCGGAGGGTAGGGCTGATGGTTTGGCAACTTCCAGTGCCTCCAAAACAGAGGATGTCGCCGCGTCTTCTGACGATAGCCTGTGTCGGTCAGAAGCGTTGCCTGTCGTGAAGACGAGTCCGTCGTATCCGTTGCCATCTAATGGGTTTGAGAGCACATATGCGTCTCGAGAGCAAGAGCCGGACGATTCTCGGGTCCAGTCCAGTGAGTGCAACAGTCTGTTTAGGCAAGCGGAGGCTCCAGTCCCGCAGCAGCAAGGGGAAGCCATCCCTTTGCCCGTCGTGAATGTAGATCACACTAAAACTGTACTTAAGAAGGTGGATGATCAGGCGACTCTATGTGACAAAACCAAAGAACCAGTTTTTTGCTACATTTCAGACGATGCCACCCCTGCTTTGTATCATTCGGAAGTTGAAATTGAAGCAGAACCAGCAGATTTAAAAGTTACGTCCGAGACTTTCCTGGACATGCAGGTAGAGCCGCAGACCGTCACGTGCGATTATGAGAGCACGGAGGATCACCACTCAAAGTCTGCCTGTGACGATGAGCACGGTCATCCTTCCCATAAAATTAGCCTGGCAGTGGAGAGCTCGAGCACAGATCCCTCCCAGGATGGCTGTTCCCCAAGGCTCAGGTCGGACCATCCCGTGCCGGAGGAAAGCGTCTCTTCCAAATGGGACGTGCCACCGCCGGATGGACGCCAGGAGCTGCTGCAGCATTTGGAAGCCGAAGAGGTGCTCGAGTTGTATACTCAGCACGTTGATCTTGGTTCGGCAAAAGGCAAGCCATCGGTCAAAGATGAACATTCGTACTATTCGGAAGTGCCGCTGGAGCACCGCGGCAGAGAGGTCGTGGAAGAAAGTGCTGTTTCCACCGAGGGAGTTGGGCCAGATGATTTGAGAGTTCGGTGTCCCAGCATATTGGCCGAGAAGGACGAGGGAAACGAGCCCTTGGTGGCTTCGGCTTTTCCAGATGCCTTGTTTCCCTCTTGCGATGTCATTGTCACTGCAGAAGAAATGGAGACGGTAACTCAAGCCCCAACGTGTGACAGCAGCGGCAACGCTGCTGAATTTGTTCCCACTGGCCACGACGATTACTCTGACACGGGGGAGAGCGACAGCGAGGGGGGCAGTGAAGACAGTGACACGGAGGACTCGGATTCTGATGACGGCGCGCCACGGAAACGGCTCCAGTCTGTTGTGGTCGTACCAAAGAACTCGACCATCGCGATGGAGGAGAGCAGCCCTGGCTCCTCGCGGAGCAGCCAGGGCAACAGACGCTTCTCCGACCACTGGGATGACGAGCGACCGGAGCCCAGTAGACCCTACTATGAAGAGAGATCGGAGAATATGGCGAGTAAAGGTGGTCCACAAGTAGAGAGCAGATGTTCTCCTAGAGGGATGGAGAAGAGTCCGGCAACTTCTACCGAGCTCAGCAGGAAGGAGATGGAGGAGCTGCGGCCGGATCCGTGCCAGCCTCAGAGCGACGGTGTTGACAGTACGAGCCAGGCAGACCTGACGGCAGACTCCCACGGCAAACCCAACCCGGACGAGAGAATAATGTTGAAGGAGCTGATGTCCGTTGGTAGACCGATCGGCCGACAAGACGAGCAGCAATTTTGTCTGCCGGAGAGTTTCGAAAGTGCCGATAAATCCCGACACCAGACGAGCTCTTCCAAGCCAGACAGTAGGCAAGGGAAGGGTGGGCTTAACCAGTCTGGCCTCGGAGACTTCTCCAGGCTGGATGGTTTTCATACGACGGAGGATCTGGGTGGTTTGGGCTGGGACTTTTCCCAGCCGGAGAAGCCCAGTAGCACCTACCAGCAGCCAGATAGCAGCTTCGGGGTCTACTCAGGCTACGTTTACCAGCCGGGCTCAGGAGCGTACGGTGCCTCTCAGAGTTACTGGCAAGGCAACAGTTACTGGGATGCGAGGTCCGCTAGCAGACCTTCTGCAGTTAATTACGAACGAATTCAAGGGCAAGTACCGGATTCTCTAACGGAGGATCATGAGGAGTATGAAGAGGATGACCGTTGGGATGATGACTGCAAGCCTCGTTTTCCCAGCCCCTCAAGTAAATGCCAGGTGCCCGGGCAGAAAGAAAAAGGCTCAGTGCAGGCACACGAGATCAGCAGCAATTCGACCAAGGAGCCGGTGCCTGGTGGGGAGAAGAAGGAGGAGGTGAAGGTTTTGGAAAAAAACGATGCGAAAGAACGAGGTCCACCAAAAAAAAGACGCCCGGAGTTGGAGAGCGACTCTGAGAGCGACGTGGACTTGAGGGAGAAGAAGAAGGTGAAACCGGAGGGAGAGCAAGTGGAGTCGGCGCCGCAGGACTCCTCCATGGTCGGTCGGTTGTGTATCATGGACGACTTCAGAGACCCCCAGCGCTGGAAGGAGTTTGCCAAGCAAGGAAAGATGCCCTGTTACTTTGACCTTATTGAGGAGAATGTGTACTTGACAGAAAGGTAACTGATATTTTAACCTTTTTTTTTTTTTTTCCTTGCCTATAGCAATTTTAGATTTTAACTTATATTTGACTCTGTGATAGCTTTTTTTTTAATGGCCGAATTGGCATAATTTGGAGGGAGGGAGGGATGTCGCATTCCCGACGTCTAGCAAAGCTGCTCGTAGAGGAGACGATGCTGGGTGAGTGTTAAACCTCTCCTGGGTCTCTTCTCCTAAACAGAAAACCCTGGTTGGGCCCAGACAGGCCCTGGTGATGAGAAGAGGTGGAAGATTGGGAGATACAGGGGGAGGATGGTTTATTTATACCCTCTTCTCAGTTGTCTTGCAGCATCCCCTTTGTCTAGTGTTGATTTGGGTATCAGGCAGGACTTGCACACGTGGGATTACTGGCATCGGCACCAAGTGAACATGTTATTCTTGTATCCATGGTAATTTTTAAGAGTAATTAATTTTTTTCCAAGCTTTTTGCCTTCTTCTCTGTTGTCCACCGTTCATCTGAACTTGGTGCAGCTACATTAAAGCCCAGAGCCATATCTCGGCGTCACCTCCGGGCTTGCCAGTTCTTGCCTGTTTAGTGTCCCCAAATGCCAGCTCGCCCCCTCTCCGAAGGCGCAGGGAAATCTGTCTGGGTGTGGGAAAGGTTTCGGACAAACAATGTGTGTTTCCGAAGGCTTTGGTTACTTACATGTAATTACTTGTCATCTCAGATGAGTTATTTTAGATCTAACAGACTGTAATTTGAAATATCAGAGGGTAGCTGTTGGTTGCAGATTATCCTTTTCCCTTTTTGCATGGGAACGTTGAACAGGATGTTATCCCTTGACAAGAAAGTCATCTATTTCTGAGCTTCGGGGATGATCAGTAAGTGTATTGCTTCAGGGCTCAACGACCTTCATCCTTGCCAAAAAAATACTCGCTCTGGCTTTAAAGCATAGGTGAGAGCACCGTGCGAGCTTGTAACCAATTCTTATTCCTGGCACAGACTGTGGTAAAGCCTTCTGATGATTTATGCCTGTTCAAAATCTTGCCATTTCGTTTCACTTCGTGGTCCTTTTTCGTCTCGTGATTCCCCAAGGGTGGTTGAGTAACGGCGTTCCTGCCGAACCTTTGGGTACCAAGCGCCGGTGCTCGCCGGCAGCGAGGGCACCGGGCGCAGCACCGGCTTGGTAGGACGCTTCACATGGGCCAATTTAAACCCGTGTTGGGCTTCATGTGTTGGGGTCTTACACTCAAGGCTTTGCCACATCTTTTGTTCACCAAAATGGCTTTTTTTTTTTAAAATAAATGCATTTTAAAAGATATTCTTGATTCAGAGTGTGAATACCAACCACTTATCTGCAGATAAAACCTGCTATTTATTTCAAGCCAGGGTTTTTTTCTTACGCCTTTTTTTGTCTTGCTGGGATCCACGCTCCAAAGCATTTCCCTAATCATCTCATGGCAACTGGAATATCAGTAGATGCCTTTGATGCCCTACCTTTTCTATAACTGCAGTTTTCTTGTTTTCTTTTTCATCGTCTTATTTGGCAGTAAAGCAGAGGTTTAAGTAGCTAAACCCTCCAATTTGCTTTATTAAAAGAAAGCTATTTTAAAATGGTACGTGCGCTCAACTAATGGTTTATATATTAATATTTTAGAATATAGGTTTTCTCCTGGCCTTTGGATCAGCGAAACCAAATGGATATTACAGAATAGCTAAGGTTGGGAGAGAGATTGTCTCCGTAGTATTATATATGATTACAGAATAGAGTATTTCAGGAGAGGCTAATTGAAGTTCATCCTTTTAATTTAAACCTTACAACTGGTACTATGTTAGTGAGAAAGCCTCTGTCTAGAAAAATCAGGCACTGAATTTTCTGGAAATTGGCTTCTTTACTTATATGATGAAATGAAGGAGTTTTAGTCCTTCCTCCGGGTGGGTGTGCGTGTGCACCTCAAACACTGTGTTCAGTTTTGGGCCCCTCACGACAAGAAGGACGTTTTGCTGGAGCGTGTCCAGAGAGGGGCAACGGCGCTGGTGTGGGGTCTGGAGAACAAGTCTGATGAGGAGCGGGGGGGAACTGGGGTTGTTTAGCCTGGAGAAGAGGAGGCTGAGGGGAGACCTCATCGCTCTCTAAACACCTGACTGGAGAACAAGTCTTATGAGGAGCGGCTGAGGGAACTGGGGTTGTTTAGCCTGGAGAAAAGGAGGCTGAGGGGAGACCTCATCTCTCTCTACAACTCCCTGAAAGGAGGTTGTAGCGAGGTGGGGGTTGTTTTTTTTTCCCAAGTAACAAGCGACAGGACGAGAGGAAATGGCCTCAAGTTGTGCCAGGGGAGGTTTAGATTGGACGTGAGGAAAAATGTCTTTCCTGAAAGAGTGGTTAAACATTGGAACAGGCTGCCCAGGGAAGTGGTTGAGTCCCCATCCCTGGAGGTATTTAAAAGACGTGTAGATGAGGCGCTGAGGGACATGGTTTAGTGGGCATGGTGGTGTTGGGTCGATGGTTGGACTCGATGATCTTAGAGGTCTCTTCCAACCTTAATGATTCTATGATTCTGTGATCTGCTTTGGAAGTAAAACTGAATTGTGGACATTGAGGAGAAGGTAAAAAAAAAGAGTTAAATATCCTGGGATGTCTTTCTGAGAACTCGTGTTTTGTGATCAGAAGGCCATCACCTCCCACTCAAACCAGTGTCCTTGGTTACCCCTGTACCGTCTTGTGGTTCTCCAAAGGTAATCAATCCATATGCCCTGTTTCTAGAGAATAAATTAATGTCCTCCGGTAACAACTGATAAAGATGGAGGAGTAATTTCCCTACCCAGATGCTGTCTAACCTGTATTTCAATGACTTGTCTTCAACAGGAAGAAGAACAAATCTCACCGGGATATTAAGCGAATGCTGTGTGAATGCCCTCCTCTCTCCAAAGAAGAGCGAGCTCAGGGGGAGGTTGCTTGTGGAGAAGACTGTCTCAATCGCCTGCTCATGATAGAGTGGTAAGTAGTGTTTCATGAGTTGCCAGCGTTGGGCAGTGTTGTCCATGAGATGACCGGGGAGCCCCTAAAGGAATTCAGACTTTCCTGGGCGGTGGCAGCAAGCTTTCTGTGCGCTCTCATTTTCACTGGCTGGTGTGGAGTGATCTTCAGAGCCTACGTACCAGCGTCTGACCTTAGATCTTCTGCAGGAGGCTAGACCTTAGCAACCCCCTGTTAAAACCCGCTACAAATGCCTGGAGTCTTCTGCTCCTCAGCCTTAACTCTAGTCCATCATAAGCGTGGTTGGTGGGAGTCAGAAATGCAAATGTAGCTCTACTTGATATCCTTATTTCCTTTCATTTCTCCTTTTGCATCTCTCTCCTCTCCCCAGAGCCTCACCAGGCTACAGCCGTCGTCTCCTTTTCCCTCCTGGAAGAGGCTGGGAGAAGAGGGAGCTCCACGTGAGCGGGAGGCAGGGGACGGGGCGCCTAGTGGGATTCGCCCCCTGGCACATGGATTGTCACCAGCTGGGGTGGAAGGAGAGGAATTACTTGGCAGAGGCCCTGCCCTTTTTTTTTTTTATTTCATAGCCCAGGCAGTAGATGTAGGGGAAGGGGATATCTTGGGGGAAGAACCCCTAAAACGGGGGGAGGAGAGGCCAATTCATCCCATTTTGATAGGACGTAGAAGTACAGCGGCATTCGCATTCCAAATGTTTTTATCTTCCTTCCAGAAATAAATTGTCTGCATTTGCACATTGACAGTCAGATGGTTATGCTTTTTATAGCAAAACACGTTTGAAGGTTTTACACTGAATTTATTATGGTGCCTTGGTATCTATTTTCCATCTGAGCTGTTTCTGTTATTGCTGTTGTCTTGCTGGGAATTGATTTGTTCCGTTTCCTTCCCTTAGTTCTTCCAGGTGCCCAAACGGCGACTACTGCTCCAACAGGCGCTTCCAGAAGAAACAACATGCAGATGTTGAAGTGATCCTCACTGAGAAGAAAGGCTGGGGGCTGAGAGCTGCCAAAGATCTGCCATCGTAAGCCTTTGCTCTTCGAATGATGTCCTTGTGCTTTTTTACTCCCTCCTGAAGGGAAAATAAGTTGCTTGTGTTTTCTCAGTTTCACTGACATTAGTAGATTTGCTGAGGTTCTTCCAGCTTTATATACTGTCCTTGTCCTCTGTCAGGTGTCCCTCTTAGTTATTGACACGTACGTATCCACTAATTGCGTGTTAGATCTCCCACTCTGCTTTTGCTCTCTTCTCTCCTCGTTAGGGTTTCTGACAGTCTTGCCGTGGCTTCATCTTTTGTTTGATCTGCCTTCCCTTCTTTCTCTGTCCCCAGTACATGGTGTCAGAGGAGCACACGCTCCGGTTGTGTCTCCTCCTCTTCCCACCTCTGCGAGACTTACCCTCTTCTTGAGTCTTCCTCCTCCTCCCCTTCGGACTACATGAAGATCCCGTGGGGATCTTTCCGCCCTCGTTAGGCTGTTAGTTAACGGCTGTACTTCTAAGCGCTGGTTTGACATCAGCCATACTTACAGATCCGAGTCTGTGTTTGACTCGTCTCTCTTTCACTAAGGCCAGGTGTTATTTGCCCGTTGTGCCTGGATCAGTGCTTTTATCGACACTGCCTGGCACAAAGGAGCTGGTGGGACTTGGACGCAAGGGGTTGTGCGGTGCTTGAACCCATTGGCAGCAGGATGGATGCCGATATTTTTGGACTTACAGTCCTGTTTGGAAGCTGTTGTACTCAAAAAATGAGCGTGGCCGGGAAGAAGAATAGTGCTGGGTACATTTTGCTCTACAGGTGTGTGTGCAAGGAGCAGGTCTGAGATGGGAATGCCTTCTCACTAGGTGTAGGGTAAGTCAAGGAGTTGCCTTCTGCCTTGCCGAGCTGGTGCTTTCTCATACCCCCAGTAGAAAAAGAGCTTTCGGTGAGGCCATGAGAGAAGAGAGAGGAGCGAGGACATTCAAAGAGCTGCTGGGGGCTGAAGCACAAGGTACAGCAGGAGGAGCGGGAGAAGCAGGAGGCAAAGATGGGGTTTGCTGGGAGAAGGGAGCAAGGCGGGAGGCGTCTCCAGGCGAGAGCGGCTGCGGTGAACTGCCACGCTCCTACGGCTAGCGAGACCTGGGTGGATTTTTCTCCCCCGGGCTCAGACCTCACCATTCGTGTGCGGGTCGTGTGGGCGTGGGTGTCCTCTCAGATCCACGCAGGGCGAGCAGAAATGGGTCGTGCTGCTCTGCAGATGAACAACAGACTTCGCAGAAGAAATCGCTGGAGTGTCTTGCCGTGGGGAAGCAGTGCTGTGTACTCAGAGTTCCACCGGGCTCTGATTTCCATCTCAAAAGGCCGTGGGATGGGCATGATGAGTCTGTTCAGTGTCAAGCGCACCAGAGACTGAGCTTCAAGACAAATCTGCCTAGAGCTTAATTGTTCAAAGATTTTCTGTAACTCTGGATATTTTAGTGAGTTTCCGTGGAAACTCTGATTTTTTTTTTTTTTTTTTTTTTTTTTTGTTTCTGTTGAAGACAAAGAGTTCTGAGGAATCCAGCAATGTTTCTGACGCTTAAGAAAGCTATAGGTCTTACGGCAGAGTTTTTTTACTGCTATATCGAATATATGAGACTAATTCACAGGAAGATAACGGGGAAGAGTTTTGATTGCTTTAGAGAGGTATGCCAAGTTATCTAAAATGCAGTGAAAACAACTCTGCGTGTTCAACCCGGTATGTTTAACCGAGAGCGCCTTCACGCTCAGTTTATGTAAAAGATAACAGCGCTAAGCGATTGTTGAAACGAGCAAGCGCTCTCCATCACTGTTCTGTTGCACTTTTTTTTTTTTTTTTTTTTTTTTTGCTTCTGTTGAAGACAAAGAGTTCTGAGGAATCCAGCAATGTTTCTGACGCTTAAGAAAGCTATAGGTCTTACGGCAGAGTTTTTTTACTGCTATATCGAATATATGAGACTAATTCACAGGAAGATAACGGGGAAGAGTTTTGATTGCTTTAGAGAGGTATGCCAAGTTATCTAAAATGCAGTGAAAACAACTCTGCGTGTTCAACCCGGTATGTTTAACCGAGAGCGCCTTCACGCTCAGTTTATGTAAAAGATAACAGCGCTAAGCGATTGTTGAAACGAGCAAGCGCTCTCCATCACTGTTCTGTTGCACAGCAACTGTATCGAAGAAGAGGGTGAGCATCGTGGCATTTTCTAGCTCCTGATTTTCCAGATTTGCCAGATAACCTGGGGAGTCCCTGGTGCCGCTGGACCTAGCCTCTGCAAGAGCAGGGTCCTGTTGTTTTTGGAATAACGCGTGCACAGGGAAGCGGTAGTGATGGGGGCTGAAGCAGTGCTGCTGCCCCGTATGGAAATATCAGGTCCAGTTTTATTTAAAGTTTTGGGAATTTCTTTTGATGACAAGGAATGGAGGTCGTAGTAAAGATATGGCTGATAGTGAACCGCTCACCATAGCAAGCGTTGTGTCTGCTAGGTGTGGTAGGATCAGGAACGTTGAGAAAGATGGGAGTGAGATAACCATGTGAAGACCGCCTTGGGTAAGAGGGTAAATAAATCAACAAGGGCCGCAAAAGTACCTACTGCAATTGGCCTGCGTGTGAAGGGATTTGGACGTGGTTCCTCAACGCTTGATCTGGAATATTGCTTTTGTTTGTGTGTGTGCTATTCTGAAAAGCTGTCGTTTGGAGGGAGATTTGCAGACTGGCAGAACGTTGCTGCGGAACTAAAGCTTGTCTTGGGAGAAGACAACCTTCTCTGGGTAGTCATCCCACCAGAAGACAGTCTGTGGACTGTCACAAATCCAGCGAAGGGTGGAGTGGTTATACACCCAGGAGATGACCCGTCCCGCCTGATGGGGGTTTGTTCAAAGGTATTTCTAGCTCGGCTCTCCTCGCTGTCCTGCCGCTGCGCCCGTTTCCCAGGCTTGGAGTTTTGCGGTGGGGACTTTGAGGGGAGCTAACCCAACTAAGCAGCAGGTCATGAGAAGACCACTGCTGACACCTTCATGTTGGTCTCTGCAGGCTGGGGAGGTATCTAGGAGAAAGCTACGGCTGACTTATGAGCTGAAGGAGTGGGTTAGCGTACCAGAGCCTTTTTCTGGGTGGACACGGAGGTGGGGGAAGATGGGCATGATCTGTACGTGTGGGCTGGAAGGCCACCACGGTGCTGTGCGAGGGGCTGGGATTAATGATGGGAAGGAAATGGGGTGAGTGATAACCTGCCCAAAACACTGAATGCTTGGTCCAGGTGGAGCTGGGCAGGAGCTTTTGCTTTCCTGGTGCTCTCCCGGTTAAGGGAGAGGAAAGAGTTGAAGGGTTCAGGGTGATATTAAGCAAGGGAAAACTTAGGACAGATATCAAGAAAAGTTGTTTCATGATGCATCTTGGTAGACCGGAGGTTTTAAAACCTGGCTGTGCTGCAGAATGCAATCTGTGAGGTTTGTGTCTCAGTGTGGGGGTAACTAGTTGTTCTCTTCCATCTCTGCTTCTAAACTCACCTTTCCTTTGGTTAAAAAGGATATTTTATTGACCCTTCATTTCACCCACCAGCAAGGTGCAGACAGGCGTTCTGTTTCAATTGAGGAAAACCACCTGCCAGCACCTTCTCTTAATACTCCTTATTTTCCTCTTCACGTTGCCCACAAGGTCTTGTTCTTTTACAGAATAAACTCTGCTCGAAGGGGAGCTTTGTTCTTGTGTCTGGGCTTTTCGCTGTGATATACCTACCCACGTGATAGCGTAAAAAAATAAATTAACCAGAATTGCCTGAGATTAAGGCGTATAATACTCATAGCTACACCACCAGGATGACCAGGCTGCAAGTTGTATTCAGAGAGCCCGTCTCAGCAGCAGTTATTTTCTGTTCCTTGGTGTTTCTTGCTTGCGGCTAAGCGGAGTGATGTTTTTTTCCTCTTGGGCTTTGCAGCAACACTTTTGTCTTGGAGTACTGCGGAGAAGTGCTGGATCACAAAGAGTTCAAGGCTCGTGTGAAGGAATATGCTCGGAACAAGAACATTCACTATTATTTCATGGCCCTGAAGAATGACGAGGTGAGCAGTGCGATTGCTGTGCTTGGCTTCGGGGGAGGCTGGCTGGGCTTAGCCCTGGTTACGTACAGCGCCGACTCCCTGTGAACCCACTAAGCAACGTCCTGAATCTATTAGAAATGTTTTCCTAAGGAAAGGAAACTTTGGCTGGCTTTGTGTTGTCATACCTTACGGTTTTTTTAACCCATTGCTCAGTTTCAACCTGGTTTAACAGCAGTCTGGTAGCTTAACTCTATCCCAGTGTCCTTGGAGAGGAGAAATTGTCCTCCCAAGGGAAAGGATGGAGTATGGCCCATCCCTTCCACACGAGCAAACCTCTGTGGGAGAGAAACCCCGTCTGTGTCCCAGCTCCGGGAGATGTTTCAAGCCAAACGCGATGTTCTTGGATGCCCAAGTAAACCAGTCTAGAAAATGTACCAATAGACCACGTTTCCTCGCTTCCCTTGCTCGCAGAGCTACATGAAATTGGGCCACTTTCAGCTGGTGGAGTCCCTACGTGCAGGATTGCTCTCATTGAAATATTTATATACCAGAAGTTCTAAATTATTTATCTTTGCTTAGCAGCTATTTCAGCTCTATGGGATCGCAGAGCTGCGACGCAGAGCGCGCAGCGTTGCTTACCTTGGGCGACGGGCCCTCCCTTGCTGAGAACAAAGTGTATAAATAGAAATTTAATGCCGTATTCGGCTTGTCTCTTCTGTCAAGACTTTTTGGGTCTGGGTAGCTTTACAGTAAATGAGCTAAGAATACTCCGAGTGCTTTTTTCCTCTTTTTTTCCCCCAAAGTAAGCAATATTTGTAGCTGCCCTGGGATTGTTATGTGATCACAAGGGGGCACAGGGGAGCGTTTTCAGTTATAAAAGGGAGGACGCAGTCATCCAGGAGACGGTCTTTCTATTCGAGTGCCATGCGTGTGGCAGAGATGTTCGGCTTCCCCAGCCCTCATGGTCATTGTCCCACGTATCAGAGGGTCAGAAACAGATATTAAAAATTCAGGATCCCCGCCCAACTGAAGAACTCGGTATTAACCTGCAATGAAAACTAAGAACCATGTACCAGTTGCTTAGTGCTCTTCTTTTTGGGGGGCACTTAATATCATTATAAAACCCGTTCTCCAAACCAAATGAAGTTGATTGCTGGAGAAGGAAAGGGTGATGACTTCTACGTGGGTTGTGTTCAAACCCGCGGTGTTCGTAGCTATACCGCTTCGTATCTCTGCCTGCTGCAGAGGCAGGGAGGCTGTTTCGCTCTATTTGTTGTTTCTTTTCAGATAATCGATGCTACCCAGAAAGGAAACTGCTCTCGTTTTATGAACCACAGCTGTGAACCAAACTGCGAGACACAAAAGGTAAACTGCTGGATCAAAGCTGCTGGCTTCTCACTTCCACTGCCTTGCGACTTAGCAAGCTCAGAGTGAAAAGCATTTCTCCTTTATCTTTACGTCTCTCTGTTTTGTTTTTCTTTGTTGTTGTTGTAACTTAGTGAAACGGCAACAGCTACCTTTGAAATGGGCAAGCACTGCCGACCCAGTTAGCAAATTTTAAATTTATCAGTGATGCTGTTTGAAGGATTAGTCTTGTTAATTTAAAGCAAAACCAGAGTCAAGCCTGGCTTTTGTCATAACCGTTGTCATCTTGTTTTTTCCTTGCCTTAGTGGACTGTGAACGGGCAGCTCAGAGTTGGATTTTTCACCACCAAACTAGTCCCGTCGGGCTCAGAGCTGACGTTTGATTACCAGTTCCAGAGATACGGGTACGTTTCAGCTCTCTCTCTGCTAAGCTGCTGGAAGTGGGGTTTTGTGAGCGTTGGTGCAATGAAAAAATCCTGCTCCGAAACAAACCGTTGCAAAGCCTCGTCTAACAGAGCAGTTGTAAATGAACTGGAATTCAACTCTATGAAAAGCTACCTGGATAAAGTTTCTTCCATTTGTAACACAAGAGATTGGGAGAGGAATTTCCTGTTGATTCGATACGGCTTTTCCTGTGTCACTTTATTGCCTTTTTGCTCCATTTCATACCATCTCTCCCCAGTGGAAATTTCCCAGATAATTATCTTGACTGTTTCTTTCCTCTGTCTAATTATTAATTACCCAAGCTCCAGACTTTGCAATGCTCTTAAATAATGCCTCTTCTTCCCCACCCACCCCTGTTTTACGACTTTGCAAATACTTGCGGAGCTGTAAAACCCCACAGATAGCACGTTCCCTCTTCCTGTCCGACTCCAGAACTGCAGGTGTGCAAGCTCCAGCGTGGGCTTTGGCTCCCTTCTCTAAACCTGAGCCGAATATTTTTATATTACTGCTCGTCTGGGTGTATGGCAAAGTATTTCACTCTCTTTATTGTGATGAGCACAAAATAGGGTCTGACAGGCTTGAAGCAACCTGTAATTACGAGATTGTCAATCCGTTTTATAATCCCTAAACTTTTTTTACTGAATACAGCTGTTTAAGGAGCGTCTCTTCCTTTTCCTTCTGGATCCTGCCTTCTGCAACTCTACGGCTCTTTCTATAAGCAGGAGAATCGGAAAGGAATTTTTAGTTGCATTATAAAATTATTTGTGCTAAAGTGTCAGATGCTGTCATGCAGTTTTCTGTTCCTGGTGCAAACTTGCAGGAAGGAAGGCAAACTTAGCCTCAGCCCTTCTGGTTGCTCTTGCAGCAAGGCCTGTTTGATTTCTGGGCACGTGGGAATATCTCTAAAGCTGAGGAAGGTCACGTAAGATGCAGTCTATACACCTATAATTTTATTTTTGTCTGTATAAGGCTTAGTCAAAATTATTAGGGTTTCATGTTATGGCCCTGTTTGGGCCTCTCTGATGGAGCATCATCCATTGCTATATTGATTCACTCTGATACCTCGTCTATTTGAGTTCAGTGAACCTAGTCTTGTCTCGCTGGAGTTTTCCAGCTCTGATCTCTTGGGCATCTTTCCTGAGCTCAGGTTCTGCTTCGTAGAAGATCCTGCAGTTGAGCTTCCCTGGTTCTCACTGCTAGTACTGCAGAGCCACGTTCCTCCAGTGGATTATGTACATTTCCAAAAAAAACCCCCATTCTCCCAAGCAATTAGAATCATAGAAACATTGAGGTTGGAAAAGACCTCTAAGATCATCGAGTCCAACCGTCGACCCAACACCACCATGCCCACTAAACCATGTCCCTCAGCGCCTCATCTACACGTCTTTTAAATACCTCCAGGGATGGGGACTCAACCCCTTCCCTGGGCAGCCTCTTCCAATGTTTAACCACTCTTTCAGTAAAGACATTTTTCCTCATGTCCAAATTGTGGCATATATAGTTTAAAATTTATAGTATGTCAAGTAGAAAATATGGAGGCTTTGTAGAAATATTGCCTGAATATAATATATCTCTTCTGCTCTCCATTGCTGTGTAGCTGTGCAGAAAACCATCCTCCACCTGGATTTTACTACTTCCATGAATCCTCAGCCCATTCCTTATTCTGTTTTGAGCTATAAAATGCAAGACTTTTTTTCCTAATGCATATGTAATCTTGATTATATATGCATTAGGAAAATCAATATATTGATTGCAATGTGCGGTAGGAAGTTAGCAGACCCAACAGCCCCACCTTTTCCTTTCTGGTTCTTGGTTCTTGACCTACGAAGAGCCTGACAGCAAAGCAGGCTTTGGTTTCCAGCGGAGACGACGTGGGACCACGGTAGCTACCTAAGAAATAAAGACTTTGTTTGAATTTTCAGTGGCCAGAAAGGCCTTGCCGCGCAGAGAAGTTCCTGTCCCTTTCTTCTGAAGCTGCACTTAAGAGTGAGGTAAAACAACTAGCTGTGGGTGCAGTTGATCTGTTATTAAACTGCTCTGTTGTTTATGCCCACCAACAGCAAAGAGGCTCAGAAATGTTTCTGCGGCTCGGCCAACTGCCGGGGTTACCTGGGAGGAGAGAACAGGGTCAGCATCCGAGCCGCCGGAGGCAAAATGAAAAAGGAGCGCTCCCGTAAGAAGGACTCGGTGAGTCTGATTCTCCCACGTATGTGTGATTTTATTTATTTCTAAGAGTAGCAGCAACCGAGGACTGACCCTGGGCTTGATCCTCTCTACGTGAGCCTTCAGGTCACCTCTATAGTCGTCTTCTGCGGTCAATGACTCGTGATGATCTCAGGGTTCAGTCTTTTCCATGGGCGTATTTGTATCATTTTATTTCACAGGGGCCCTCAATACCTGTGTTTTCTTGGAGCTTTAGTTAAATCTGTATTTCCTTTCTCTGGGTTGCTTAGCACAGAGTCCCACCAGAGAGGGACTTTCGCAGGTACAATATCTGGTCATCAATACTGCATGCTACTAAAAAGCATGCTAAATTCTACGTGGTTTTAAAAATTTGGTTTGTGTTGCGTGATTTTTAAATGTCGGTGAAAGACGGGCGATACCGGCTTCACCCTTTAGGACATTACCTGGAGTCTGACAGCTGAAAGGGTGCAGATGTTTGCCATCTCCAGGCTGGGATGTGAAATTGGAATCTCTTAATTGCTTTGGCCTAGAGGCAAGTCAGCTTCCAGGAGGGACTTGTATGAACATGTGTCATATCTCTGCTGACTTCAGTTACGGTTGTGTTTGCAGATGGACGTGAATGAACCACGTAACTTCGATCCAGACTTTTTTTAGTCTTTTTATAGCTTTTCACGCATGAAATCCTCATCTATGAACCTACTCCCCACATCGAATTGCAGGGATGGGTTGACGTGGTAGATGTAGGAAACTGCAGAGAACTCTGAGCAGAGCAGTCAAAAGGAGTGTCTCCTGGGTGCAGAATGCTGCAAGAAACGGGGCGGCCTCCTTTTGCTTCCTGCGAGGTGTAATTGTTCTCTCCTTGAAGATACACGTCTCTGTTCCTACAAATAAGATTTGTTACCTGCTCTTTTGGGAGAAGCTACCTTTGAAAATGCCCGCTTCATTTTTATTTACTGTATCGGAGAGTCAGGAAGCCAATAAATCATTTATAAGTCATTTATAAGTGGTTTTAAAATGCTAATTGGTGGCACTGAGCAGCAGGCTAAATTGTGAACGGTGATATTTCGGTGTCCACATGGAGAGGAATGCGCCTCTGGTTGTAAAGATGATAAATACCAGTTAGGTATTTAAAGAAGTAAATCTATCTGCAATTAAAGATAATCTCTTAGTGCACATCTGTTTTCCTATGTGAAAAGATAAACTTGCGACTGGGGGTATTTTGGTGCACGCACCTGGAATTTCCTCCGCGCAGCGTTAGATGGATAACATCTAAAACGTGCCGTTTGTTAGGAGAAACGGACATCGGAGTCGGGGGATTCCTGCCTGTGGCATGTGTGCCAGCCAGGATTGCAAATGGCTGCCCTCCGTCCCCGGTATAAACAGAGCTGGTGGGAACAGCGTGCTCTGGCAGGGGATTTAAGGTCTAAAAAAACCCCGTAATAGGCCAGACGAAAGAAACCCAACCACGCTGAGTCAAATTCAAGCCAGGCTTCTTTTCCCGATGGGCAAGTTGCTCGGGAGAGGCTTTTCCTGGCTCTCAAAGCCAAGGGAACGGATTGTCTCTGCCATCACGTAGGGTGGCGTGAGCCCGGCACGACCTGAGAGTTGTTTTCCTTTGGCCGTGGTAGGTGGACGGGGAGCTGGAAGCGCTGCTGGAGAACGGGGAGGGTCTCTCCGATAAGAACCAAGTTCTCAGCTTATCCCGGCTGATGGTTCGGATTGAAACTCTGGAGCAGAAGCTCACCTGCCTCAAACTCATACAGGTGAGGAGGTCCCAGCTGAAGGGGAGGAAACCATGTCCTGTTAAAGCAGTGTCCTTGGAGCTCTCCTTAGAGGAGGAGGGGGAAGGTGGGAGAAAGGTCTCGCACTGGTGCCAGCATCCCGAGCGCGAGCCGAGCGGTTCTGCTTGGGTTGTAGATGGCGTGTAATCTCCACCCTTCGCTCGCTTTGTGTTTGGTAGAACTTGGGTGGCGATGCAAAATGCCCATTTCTAGAAGCAAGTGGCACGTAAGGGATTTAGACTGTAAATGAGTAGTCTGTCGGCTTAAAATCACAACCGTCTTACCTCCAAGATTATCCTGCATTTTTACCTCTGACTGCGTGCGGATGAGTTGCAGCCAGTTTCCTGTGCAATCCATTATCGTTAAGTTTTATTCCCCGATACGAGCTGTCCACCAGGTAATGGTTGTAACGGTTCTGCTGCATGCGTTATTGCTCCAAACCCGGCAGTTACGGCCGCTTAATTTACGTTAGACGTGCGCTGATCTCGGCAGGTGCCTGGTTCTGGCTTCTGCAATGGGTTTGAGAGGTAACATAAGCCCAGCTGAGCAGTTAGCCATGTTAGCCTGTGGAAATCAAAGGGGTTTTTGCCTGTAAGTCTCTGACCATTCCCACGGACTCTCTCTAACTTTGGCTCATCCAGAACACGCACTCGCAGTCCTGCCTGAAGTCCTTCCTGGAGTGTCACGGCTTATCTCTCCTCTGGATTTGGATGACGGAGCTGGGCGATGGGAGAGGAAGCACCGCTAACAACCTGAAGTTGCAGCTGGAGGTCAGTAATTCCCTCGGGTTTGAAGCTTTCCTAGCAGCATCGCTAATTGCTCAGAAGCACGATGATTTTCTTTTTCTTTTTCTTTTAAATACACATATCATATGCCAAGTGTTCCTGAAAACAAACTGCAGGTATCCTTAAAACTACAGCCTAAAACTTCTGCTTTAAGGGAAATCCTTAATATATGGAAAGAATTTGCTCTTGTGGTTTTTCTTAGATTTCTGAGTTTGTGACATGAGCCAGGCTTAAATAAAGATCGTTGCTGTCGCTGTTTATTCCGTACTGACCCGTACAGGGAATTGAAGGTATTGACGGTCTGAAGTTGAACTTGCATATTTCTGTTTTCTATATGTGCTTCGGCATTGCATGCAAGAAGACATCTGGAAGTTCCTTTAATAAAGACGCTTCTACAAGAAGGCTGCTGTGCAGTTTGGAGAGGCGCACGCGGTCCTGCATCCCGAGCAAGAAAGCAGAAGCCACGTGAGCTCTAGAGCTCAGGGCACCTCTTCTGCTGACTTCCCCTTTGTTTTTCAGAAGCGGTGACAATCCTGCCCAGCCCTGCTTCCTTAGCTCAGCACGGTTTTTGTCCAAGCTGGTATTTAGCATTTCTGAATGAGTCGTGTCCTACCCATGCCTTTCTCCTCTTTAACACCGTGCGTTCATGTGTCCCCTCTGAGAAATGGGCGCTGTTGGTATTGGAAGATGAAGAGCTGCCTACGTGTACTTTTGTGAGCCTTCAGCTCTTGGGGTGGGATGAGGATACCTGAAGATTTTTGGAGCCCAGCTCGATATCAGGCCTAATAAGATGGTTTCTGCGCTTCTCTCAAAGCGCCTGTGTCACTGGTGGTGAGAGGGACAGCAGGTCTGTCCGCTCAGCAACGTGTCCTATGGGAAGGCCACCGTTTGCACCGCCTAGTCCTCATCCATCCTTCCTTAGACAAAGTTTTGGCTGTAAATACCTGGAAAACTTCAGTGCTGTCGGGTTAGGGGTCTCTGATGTTAAGTTAGAGCTTGCTGACTTGTAGGGTTTGAGTAGACCTGCCCATACTTCATCAGCCTTGTGCTGCGCAGAGCATGTTGTTGCTGATGGGCCACGTACGCTGTGTACGAGGTACGGATTCAGCGGGTGCCTCAAGTTTTCTCTCCTGCTGATGTGATACGGCTTTTCAGTACTTACAGCCAAAGCAGAAGTGCTTGACGGCTGCTGAGTCAACGCTCCTCTCGCCGCGGTGCGTCGCCCCCGTGTTGCTGTATGGGGAGGCGCTGCTCACGAGGCTACAAAAAGATCTTTTGAGACCAAATCTACCGGGACTGAGTTAATCTGTTGCAGTAACTGCTCTTAGGAGGGAGCTGAGCTATTCCCCTTTGGGACTGCAGTATTTTCTTCTTTGGGGCAGGTAGGATCCATCCCAATTGATAAATGTTGAGGCCGTTGCTCTGAGGGAGTCTCAAGTCTGGATTTTTGTACATGCGGTGCCTGCCTCTTGCTCCCTGACGTACAGGTGCCATGGCATTGCAGAGCTGCTGGGTAGCTCGCCTCCGACTCATCTTCGAGCTCTAGCTTTGGAGAAATCAGTGGTCAGGTTAGACTCTGGTTTTCCCCTGGAATAGATTCAGGCACTCAGCCTCCTTGATCTCAAACCCAGAGCTGCTCCCCCCCAAGCTTTCAAGAGGGAAACTGAACTGCTGTGGTAGTGGTGGCTTCGTCTTCACTCTCGGTGCATCTGGTCACGATACACTGTCAACTTTGGTGGGGTTTTGTGGATTGGATATATTCTTTTAAAATCCAGGTAATTCTTCACTGAGTTGCAAGTGGGGCTTGGGATAGGGGCCAGATCACACTTTGCTTCCCCCTCCCCCTTTTTTTAAAAAAAACCTCACGATACACGATACACTGTCAACTTTGGTGGGGCTTTGTGGATTGGTTTTTAAAATTTAAAAAAAAAACCTGTCATTGTTTTAAGAGAAACGGTCTTTTGGTCATCCATGGCAGATGGCAGAAATAAAAAAAACCTGTCATTGTTTTAAGAGAAACGGTCTTTTGGCCATCACATGCCCATGGCAGAAATTAGCGTAATCCCATAAAATCATCTTCCATCCTTCACTCCTGGAGGGCTGGTTTTGAAAGTGAACAAGTTGAAAAGTCCTGTAGAAGGGCTGGCTATCCCTTGCTTCAAAAACAGGGATTTGGGGTCTGATCTTGGGAGAGAAGTTACTGGATCCTGGAAAAGTTGTGCCCATTTAACGTCTGGTGCTTCTTTCTGTGCCCGTGATCCCCGTTCCCACTGACAGGTTTTGTAAAAGGATTTTGAAGATCTTTTCAATAACTTGTTTCTCATCTCAGGCCTTGGACGCAACCCAGTTGAGACCAAACTTTTTAGCTGGTCTCCAGGGGAAAGCACCGTAGCATCCGTGCCGTGGTCTCTGGCACTGTGTTGGCTTCATCACCTGGTACCTCCGGGTGTTTCCCAGTGTCTAAAGGAGGATACCTGTGCCTGGGACTGCCTTGTTGGGTGCTGGAAGCGTGTTGTGGTACTGTGTGCAGTGCTAGCAGCCGCCTCATTTTCTGGCAAGATTAAAACAGCTGGAACTGCCATCAGTATCGGAGATGCTCGCCTTGTCTCGTGGTTTGGAGCTCCCCAGTTGTCCGTATCTCTTTGTGCTTAAGGTTTAGCTCCTCGAGCAGCAGACTGTCTCCCTCCCGCTGACGCCAGTAACGCTCCAGCTTCTGCTGCAGCACACGGTGCCTCTGTCAAGCGAGGAAAAAGCTTTCCCGGTATTAGTTTGCAAACTTTTTTGGGTCGATCTCTTCTGTTTTGACTGCTGATACATCTTGACGTTTCTGGTCAGGTTTTCTTTCACGTAACATATCTAACTGTATTGTTGCATTGATTGCCCTAGGAATGGGTACAGCCAGCCATAAGCGTCTGAGCTCTTCGAAATCAGTCTAATTGCAACTAATTGCTAAATTAGTTTAATTGCTAAATACTTGTGCTCACTGTTTTCCACCCACTCAGGGTTTATTTGCTCTCAGCAGAAGTTCACCGCTGCAGTTCAGCTTTGAGAAGGGATGCCGCTATCCCCGACCCGTGACCTGTCGCCATCGTATTGATGTTTCAGAGTTACCTCTTGTTGAGAAAAGGAAATTGTTCCAGGTTGGAGACGGCTTTAAATTCTAATGGCTCTAACAATGTGATTTTTGTCTTTGCGATTAGATTATGAAGACACTAGAGCTCCTGCCTATACCTACCAAGAACATGCTGGAGGAGAGCAAAGTGCTTCCCATTATTCAGCGCTGGGCTCAGACCAAGACTGCTGTCCCGCAGCTCAGCGAAGGGGATGGCTACTCGAGCGAGAACACCTCACGGGCTCACACGCCGCTCAACACGCCAGATCTTTCCACCAAGCAGAGCGCGGAAGGTGACACGGACACCCCTAAGAAGCTGGTGTTTCGAAGGCTGAAAATTATAAGTGAAAACAGCATGGACAGTGCCATCTCGGATACAACCAGTGAGCTGGAAGGGAAGGAGGGCAAAGAGGACCTGGACCAGCTGGAGGGTGCCCCGATGGAGGTGTCGGAGGAGCAGCAGCAGCAGCAGGAGATCAAAGCTGCCGTTGATGTGCCGGTGGAGAGCAGCAAACCCCAAGCTGCGGAGCTGGAGGCTGAGCCTGAAGCAGAGGTCAAAGACAGCAACGGTGCGAAGCTGGAAGAGCCCATTACGATGGAAACGCCATCTCAAGACGAAGAGGAAGGCGTATCCGATGTTGAGAGCGAGAGAAGCCAAGAACAAACAGACAAAATTGTGGATGTGAGCGATTTGGCTACCAGGCTGCTCGACAGCTGGAAGGAGCTCAAGGTAAGAGGCACCTACCTGCAGCTACACCACCTCTGCTCTTGCTGAGGAAAATGCAGAGTTGTTTGCGGTTCAGTACAAACGGGGCTAAGTTGTTGTCCTGTTGGTAAATGTTTGACAACTAAGATTGCCTTTTCTATGCAAAAGGGCTTCTCCAGGTGCTTTCTATATATATCCTTTCATTGCAAACTGCCCTGTACGTGACTTACCGTAGATTTCCAGGCGTCGGTGCGTTGCACACTGAAAGCAGGAGATAATTCAGTTTGGGTGCCACAAAGACACCTTAGTCATCCAGTTATGTTTTTTAGGCTGTTCAGGGGGAGGGCAGCTCTAAGGGATTGAGATTCCCTTCTCAACCGATCAGAAAAAGAGGCTAGCGACAGCGCCACAAACATTTTTGGTTGAAGTGGCCCAGTACCCATCAACGTTGAAACAAATTGACGGACTGTCTACTCCTAAATTCAATTATCACAACATCGCCAGTGTTTCCTGTCCTGTCAACATCTGCTTTTCATCCGCAACGTATAGCCTCCAGAAACCGGTCTGTTGGCCGTGTCGCCTTCTCTCGATAATAGTAGTGCTGGGTTAACCTCTGTGTGTTTGCAGTTGGTGTTTAGATCAGGTAGATACTCAGATTTGTGGGTGTTAATTGAGCCTTTAAAGACGGCTAGAGTGTGCAGCTGCTCACGGTTTCACTCCCATCAAGGTCTTTCTTGAGCAGATAACCTCTTTAAGAGAAGGGCTTGGTGGCTGCGGGCTGCCTTCTCTCCTCCAGAATCAGGCCCCTGTCCCCACGCAGCGTAGGTGGCCAACTTGGCCGCTCGATCTTCGGCCGACAGCTTTTTTTGATGAGACACAGGATGGTGTTCCAGTAACTCGCCACTCAACGCTTCAGGCGTTTCCTGGGGTTTCTTTAGGTATTTGGAAACTCCTCGCCCATCTGCTGTTTCTGTAGGATTATATTCCTTATATTCTATTCCTTATATCATATTTGAGAGCAAGAGGGGTGGGAGCCTTTAAGTTGCCTTTACACTTTAATAAGCGTAAAAGCAGCATTTGCTGGGGATCAAGCAAAGGAATTGAAGGCGCTGCTGTGCTTCTGGCATGGTGTGGGCTTGGTGGAAAAGGTCGTGGAGGGTCTTCTGCCCTTCTCTTAATCAAGCGTCTGCCCAGTTTTAATTACTGGAAGTAGTCTTTAAGCAAATTTATGTTTTACGATGCATCGTATCGCTAAAGAGTTGATTTACCCATTGAATTTGATAACGAGTAATGATTTAGAAGAGGCTAATAAAAATAATGGGTGATACGCACACTGCAGTGCCACGCGCAGATGGGGGAGACCGCAGCAAGCTTTGAGTCCGTGAACTTTTCCTTGTACCGTTCAGCGACTGTAGCTACCAACATCAGCATTTATAAAACGTATCTAGAGATTTACATAAGTCTTAAGAGAAATCTTACCTTAACCTCTGAATTTTTCAGAAGAATCAGATACTCTTGAACACTTGCAGAATTTGAGCATAAGCATTTGTGCCATAAATCTTAGTGGGAGAAGAGGTGAGACTTTACGGTGCAAACAACTAAAATATGTTTCTATAGAGAAGTTAGCTTATGTTTCTTTTTTTTTTCCCCCTCCCCTCTTTACCAAGTGGATCTGTGATACATCGTTTACTAGATTTTAATTTGCAGACTCCTAAAATTTGTACGGGCCTCACGATTTTCTTTATTGAAGCGACACTGTCGGGTTGAATTTATGGTTAAATTGAAACAAAGTCCTTTTCCATCCATTGCTAATACCTGGGATTGTTTAAACTGAAAGCTAAGTCAAGTCTTAGTCCTACACTGCTTTGGAGATGGACTGGCTTTGGACTACCCAGACTCAGTTCTGTTTGCAACAGGACGTGTTCACTGCCAGGATCACGTGCTGCGGTGTTTGAACTTGAAACAGCACAGCAAAAATGTTGAACACCACTAATGAAAAGTGCAAAGTTTCACAAAACGAGTGACTCCTCCAAAATGTTGGTCTGAGACCAAATTTGATCTGACGGTGTCATTTTATCACCGAGGCTTGTGTTTTCTTTTGAGCTTGGAGGAGCTCAGCCTTGGGTATCTAGAGACCTTTGCTGAAGCCCGTGGTCAGGCTGTGGAGTCACGACCCGTCACTGTTGTGGTTTAAGATGTGGATTCACATCCTATCCGTGTTCTAGTGTACTTACTAATTAACCTCATGTCTTTGCAAGGATGCTAATAGCCTGATGCAGCCCTCGTTTCTGGTCGTAGGGATGGGGGTGCATCTCACAAGCCCTAGCTTTGTAATAATCCCAGCAAATCTGACCCAAAAAAGCAGCATCATGCCATGGGTCTGGGAAAACTCATTTTTCTTCTGTAAAGCATTCGTGGGGAAACTGTGACCTGGGGATGAATTCTGTCCTGGACTTTATCGTGGCACTAAGAGTTAACTGCTTCTGTCCGACTCTCACCTGTTAAGATGCCACCATAGGACAGCCCGGAGGTGGCCAATGTCTAAAAGAAAAGACTAAGCTGGCAGGGCAATGCTTTAGGTGGAAGGGGGATGGATAGTCACCTTGGAAGACCCGGTCGCCCCAGTGGCAAAAGAGCCGGGTGCCTTTTCCAGCACGTCCAAGCTTTTTAAAAGCTGGTTTTGTTTTGAGTGGTGGAACATCTGCAATAACTGGCATTGGATGGGGGGGGCGGGAGGGTCTGAAACCTCGTAACTTAAGCTATGTCCTCTCCAGTCTTGCTGATGACCCCCTTGTAATTTCAACCATTTCCATCTAGCTTCTCAGGGCAGCAAGGAGCTGACCATGTGTCTCCTTTTCTCAACTCCATTTTCAACTCCGTGCTGAAGAAGGGAGAGGACATAGCGTGCATACGGTGAAGAAACGGGAAGATGGTTGGGAAGCTGGATGATGCATGAGCAATATAATAGGTGAAAAGAGGACAGAGGTGGTTAACTCATTGATGCCGACGTTATTTTGGTGTGTCCATTGCCGGCAATGGACGTCGCTCCGGGAAAATCCCAACTCCTGGCATGAAAGGATTAAGTGAGCTATCTTTTTCTATACCTCTATACACAGGACTTGTAAGTCCTTGGCTTACAGGGCTCGTACACTCCGACTCCTTAACCCGCGAGGAGTGTTGGCCACTGCTACATACCCATCGCAACACACACTCACACTCCCCAGCGGGGTAAGTTTTCAGCCTGGGCTTGTGCACGCCATTCCTGCTCTCCGAGGAAGCGGTGCATATCTTCTCCCATGCTGAAAACTCACTCTGAGTGGCAAAGGCTGGTTGGTGGACACCCAGCAGGGTGCAGGTGGTGGTTCAACGTGGTTCTTCCAGGCATCTTAGCCCGCTCCAGCTGGAGGATTGTGCTCAGGTAAGGCTCCGTGGACTGATCCATACAGCCAAACCCATGATGGAGGCAACAAGCGATGTGATGGCCGACAGACCTGGTACTCTACCCTCTCGGCATCACAGGAACAAGCAGTAGGGTCAGCACCGCCAAGCATGGCAAGCTTTTCTCAATGTCCTATTGATGGCTTACGTTTCAGTAGCTAAGGCTGAGGGGCAGGAGAGCACGTTTGGCTTCAAGCGTAGCATGTGCTTTAATAGCGTTGGTGTTTCAGGGTAGTCTGGCTGTTGGGGTTTCCTCGCCGTTTATGCCAAAGCAGGGCCTTGAGGTCCTGTAGCTCCACTACCCAAGCTGTAGGCTTCTTGTGATGACCCGTTACACGTCTAAAATCTGTCCCGTAGCGAACAGCACATTAGTCAGTGCTCTGCCAACTGACTAATGCCATGTGAACGCAACCGGCATGGCAGCGCTGGCTGCTGCAGAACGTCCCACCATGCTAGCGTGGTTTGGGCGCCGCTCTGCTGCAGGTGGGACTGAGCTTTTGGCATCTTCATCCACCCTTGGGTGGGCAGATGATGCTCTCACCTTCTGGGGAGGGGGCAGGTAGGAGTTGTAGCTGTGAGGATCTTGCCCTTATGAGTTGGAGATCTTTTTGTTTAAGAAAAACCTTTTGAAAGAGCCAAGTGTCTTGGGTTTAAAAGGTTTTAGTTGGACGCTTCTGGCCTCACAAGTATTTAGCAGTGACTTGGAGTTCAAGGCTCAGGTGTTACCCCAACTTCGGCCAAGGTGTACTTTATCTTCTGCGATGAAAACACCCGTTCCGTGAGCTTAATTATCAGCCTGAACAGGGATAGCAGAGTCAGTGACCCAGGGAAACTGAGCTTTCCCCTGAGACGGTCTTTCCAAATCACGTCTGATATATCTTGATAGGACAGCCCTGCGAAGCTTCTCTTGCCTGGCCTGTTCCCAGACAAGCCGCCCTGGAGCGACTGGCTCTCGCTCCGGCACGCACATCGCATGCTTTAATTAGGAGGCTTATGATTTGTTATAACTTACAGCAAAAAATAGTTTGCGAAAACAATAGGCACTGGGGAGTGGCCAGGCTGTTGTTTGTGGTGGGTTTTTTTGGCCTTCAAGCAGGGATGTCGTGGCATTAGTCCTGTCTCTTGCTCTCCTCCATCCCTTGGCATTGTGCCGGAGCTTCACGCCCGTGCAGAGGGGATGGGGAGCTGCAGAGGGAAGAGAGGAAAGGAGCATCGCAGGAGGGAGGAAAGCAAGGAAGAGGAGATCCAGCCCTGGCTGGTGGAGCATTGGGTATCCGGCCTGGTAGGGGATGGATTTGGTTGCGTGGTGTTTCTTCAACAAATCGACAACATAAGTTCAGAGTACTCCAGAGCAGAGTTAGGTGAGACAACACCGTCTGCGGGTCGTCTTGGCTTTGAGCGCATAAGCCCTGCCAGACGCTGCGAGCTCCAGAGGGCTGCAGGTGGCTTTCCAGCTCTACGTCCAGGCGTGGGATTTATCCCCTCAGCTCCAGGAGACACACGCCAGATCCCTGGTTGGGTGACAGAGGTTTTGAAGCGTGGGTGTGCGGTTGGGCTGGCATGGGTCGGTGTAGAAGAGCGGTGGCCCCTTTGCCTGCTGTGCTTGCGTTGGCATGAACAAGACGAGCCTCTACCCAGTCACGCTGCTGTTTCCCTACGCCCATCGTTGGTGTCCATTGGTCTTCTCCAGTTTAGTCCCATTAAATCAGAAATAATTGGCAGCTAAGGGACAGATTCCTGGAGAGTTTCGTTAAGCGTGCTCTTCCTTTCCTACTGCTGCATCCTTTGAGTCTTGAGACCGCCCTGCAGCTCTCTCGCCTCTCCCAAGCCAAGGATGGTTTGTGTCTGCAGCTGGACAGCCTCAATCCTGGGGTGGTTTTTTTTTCTTTTCTTTTCTTTGTAACAGACTTGTATCACTTTTCTTTCTGTGTTTAATTTTCTGTGCAACTCATTAAAAATTGTTCTGGAAGGTAGAGAGCCATTTGGACTCTGTTAGCGGCGGTTGCATTGATTTAGCAGTTATGCACGCTCAAAGCCAGCAGCTTCCGTTTCCAAAAATAAAATAGGCTTTTCTTCAGAGTTCCCCCTGGCTTGCGTCTGGTTTGACCACCATCTGGTTTTCATGGAGCAATTTTGACATATTCCTCCGTTTGTTGCTGGTTCAAAGACTTGGCTGCCTCCATCTTCACCAGACTGATGCTGGCGGCTCTGCAGCCCGTTGGGTAGATCCGTAGCTGCTCTCCGGCAGGGCGTAGCTCGCTCCCCGGTTCATAATTATTTTGTATTTTGAGGCGCCTGGACCTTCGGTAGGGCAATCCGATTTGATGGGACAGATCCTGCCATGGGTTCGCCCGTTTTCCCCCTGCAGTGCCTCCTGTCCCTGTGGTCACAGCCAGGTCTTTCAGAGGAAGATGCTTTCTCCTGCCTAGGGAGGGCAGATGCTTTCTTGCCCCTTGCACGTTCAACCATCTTTGACCTCGAAGCTTAGACTCAATTATCTCTGTTGACTTGGAATCGCTGTATTTCTTAGCTTCAGCTGTATTTCAGCTTAGAAAGCTTCTATTTTCTGCGCTTTCAATGTCATGGTGAAGCTAAAGCAACGGGTGGCAGGAGCGGGCAGTGCTGTGTTTGCCAAGTCCACTTACTCAAGGTGGCCCCTGACCTCCTCCTATTCCCATTGACCCTCTTTTCCAGTAGTTTCCCATTGCACACCCTGCTATTTAATGGGACAGATCTTTGGCTCGTCTAGCTTAGCTCTTCCCTCCACTTGCCTGCTGCGTTGTCCCTTAGCTGTCCTGGTTGGTTCGTCCGTCATCTCATGGCTTGGTGGCTCCTCGTCACACCACCTCTCCTGCTGATGGGAACACCGCTCGGGCCAGACGTGGGGTGATTTTCTGAACGTGCTGCTCTGTGGTGTGTCTGAGAGGGAGCTTTTTTGGGGGGGGGTGAAGGAGGAGAAAGAAAATAAATAGAGAAAAGCTGTCGCTGGTGGGTGCTTTTGAGCTGCGCTCATGGTCTGCTCCTTCCCGCGCGAGGCAGTAAGAGGCAAAATCATCCCTGCTGCTGGACGGCGAGTAAATAGCGTTATATAGGCTTTACTATCCCAGCCGGCTCCTTCCGCATCCCTCCCCACCCCAAACGGTGAGCTGCTGCCTTGTGTCTTTGCTTTTGGTTAAAAACACGCTAGATTTGGGGTCTTCTGGTCCCTAGCAAACAGGTACATAAACAAGAACAATTTAAAAAGGGCATATTTACAGACTTAATGCCTCTCATCACGGCATACGTGAGAGTATTTGCAGACACTTTGAACTGCATGTGTTTGCTGTGGTGTGTTCAGGCTCCACGGAAAAGCAAAATAGGTATTTAAAAAAATAAAAATCCTGGCCGAAATAACTTTTTTTTTCTTAACCTTTAGCAGCACTTTTGAAGTGGTTTTGTCTTGTGAACAGACCACAACAGGGTTTCTCATACTTTCATTTATTTCACCAAAGGAAAATACATTTTCTTAGCCCACGGGGCACGTGGGTTTTTTCCTAACACAATAAAAGTGGGGTTCTCAAACCTGGGCGCGCTCGTTAAATCCAGTGCTGGAGGTGGACACGTTGCTAACGAGCGATGCAAGCTGGTGCAACCGGGCAGCCCAGCGGAGACTGCGGCCAGTTCATTTCCAACCAGCTTTAAAAAATCAAGCGGGATTTTATTCAGAAAATGAACGTTATATAAGGTTGAGAGTCAAGTCGAGCTAAAGCTCCGTGTTTCTGAGCCTAGGGAAGCTTTAAATACCCGACTAGAAGCAGCCCTCACTCCCCCAGTAACAGTTTCATGCGTCTTTTTCTCCCCTCTGCCTCATCCATGCCCTAAATTAAAGGATATTTTAGCGCTCTAGGGAAGGTCCCTGGTGTTTTCCCCCCCGAGGCATCAAGGTACGATCCGTGCATGTGGCATCGCATCGAGTATGAAGAATTAATGCCCTTCGGAGGCTCCGACGGTTGTGGAGTGGGGACCTGGGGAGGTGGCTTCACCGAGGTTTTGGCTTTGCTCCATCTCCTGTTGTAGGAAGGCACAAATCCTGCCCTGGGAAAGCCGGGATCTCAGCACACTGCCCCAGAACAGCTTCTTTGTATAGCGCTGAGTATCTCTTTTATGAATTAATTTGTCTTTTTTTTGGGATGCAGCTGCAGCCTCCGTAGGGATGCCCTGGATTTTCTCTCTCTGATTTTTCATCATTGGTTTCCTTGGTCTTATTTCCTTTTGCCTGACCAAACCGGTCGTATTCAGCCAGAAAATAGCTGTTCGTCACCTTCTGCTTCAAATAACTGGCTGTTCTTGTGAACTACTGTATTACTTCAGGAAGGGGACAGAGCAAGGGCTTGCGACGAGCTGGAATGAAAAGAAAATGAGCTTTTTTTCCCAAGCTACCAGAACTCAGACGGTCATTAATGCTGTAAAACGCCTCTGTACCTTTTACATGCTGTAGGATCATTAGCATCACTAACACGATAAAATGTCGTTTACACTTTGAGCATCAGAATATCGCAATTAAAAACACAAATCGAAAACACAGTGGCGCTAATAAAATCCGTAATCTGTAGCGATACGTGGTCGCTTAACATGACATCGAAATAATCGTTGCTGTGTAATCCAGTGGCGTTTAACAAGGATGCTGCGCGAAGCTGTGGCAGTCCCAGTCCCAGCATTTGCAAGACTGGGACCCTGTGGAAGTTTTAATCTTCATTCCCAAGTCCTGTCCCGTTTTATTAAGTTAATGGAACGGTATTGATGAGTTATTCCCGCTCACGTGGATTTGGGGGTTCAGCAGCATGTCGTGTGCCGTCCGTGTATACACGAGAAATGGTTTCTGGCTCCAATAACTTGAAGTTGCAAAGAATTACCTATCGCCTGAGCAAAATGCATTAGCAAAACGCAGTCTTCTGTGCTTGCTTTCTTTGAGGCTCCTCTGCTCCCCTTTTCTCCCTGCGGTGCCATCTCTGCCTGGAGTTGCAAACGAGGCACGGAACAAGTGGCATAACCCCAGGGCTGCCGGTGGGTCAGAAAAGCAATACATAATTAAAAGTGCTAGAACACCTCTCGTAATTTCCCGTTGCAAAGCAGCACCTTTTCTTCGGCAGTGACTGCAACCCCTAGTTGTCCTGGGCTAAGGTCCTGCTTTTGCCCAGGAGGCCAGTGCAGGTGACGAGTCGGTGGCATTTGGGGACCGAGCCAGCCTGGGCAGAAATCTTGGGGGACGGTGGTGCGGGCAAGGGGCTGTGTGGGTGCAGCTGAGAGGTCGTTACTGCAAATAATAACGATGGAGAGTAAACACGGGGGGTGTGTTAATGCAATACACTTAAAGATCAGACAGGATAATTAAAGGAGGTGATCAGAGGATGCCCTAAAGACCCTTGCAAGGCAAACGAAACCTAATTAAAAAAGCACCTGCATAACATAAGCCCCGCAGGTCAGCAGAAAACTGCTCCGGTTTACTCTGCCAGCAGGCTTGGAGCTAAGCTGGGTGCTGCCCAGGTGTCTGAACCATCACCTGCCTTGAAATACGGACAGAAGAAACATGGGTTTGTTTGAAATACGTGACTTAGTACCAGGAGTCGTGCTAGCGTTCGGATGTTAGAAAGTCAAAATTGCTACAAGCGATGGGTAACAGCCTGAGTGTGTTTAACGGGCAGTTCCCTCGGTGCTGCGGGTGGGATTGGGGCACGAATTTTTGAAATACGTGACTTAGTACCAGGAGTCGTGCTAGCGTTCGGATGTTAGAAAGTCAAAATTGCTACAAGCGATGGGTAACAGCCTGAGTGTGGGCAGTTGGCAGTTCCCTCGGTGCTGCGGGTGGGATTGGGGCACGAATGTCTTTACTGAAAGAGTGGTTAAACATTGGAAGAGGCTGCCCACGGGAGGGGTTGA
>NW_008794177.1:7781-22137 GCF_000699145.1 Aptenodytes forsteri | reverse complement strand
TGGTTTAGTGGGCATGGTGGTGTTGGGTCGACGGTTGGACTCGATGATCTTAGAGGTCTTTTCCAACCTTAATGATTCTATGATTCTGTGGTTCTACGAAGGGGACCAAAATCAGGCAGGAGCTTGGTGGCACAGCAAGGGCTGGGCTTGGGGGTCTTGGAGATGCAGGGGTGCGTTGGGTGTGCATCGTAACCTGCTTTGCTTCGAGCCCTCGGTGCCCACCTGGCGTTAAGGCGGTGGCTGCGGTCTCAACCCCGCTGCAGGTCCTCCTCCCTGCCCTGGTCCCCGTGAATCTGCTGCCCCATGGTCAGCGGGGGGTTCTCCAGGTTGGCATGGCTTGGGTTGAGCTGGATGGGCATGGGCAGCGTGCCTGGGCTCCAGAAGGAAAGGGTTTGGGAAAGGGGAGCACTAGCGATGCTTCTGCGTCCCGCCTCTCTGCTCTGGACTCTCCTGATCTGGTTTTCCTCCTCCTGCCTCTTTTGATCCGTAGCAAACGTGTAAATAAATAAGAACAATTAGAAAAGGGCATATTTGCAGACTCCTAATGCATCTCGTCGCTGGAAGAGGTCACAGCACACGTGGTAGCTTATTTGCAGATGCTTCAAACTGCACAAGTTTGCTGCGTTGTGTTCAGGCTCCACGGAAAAGCAAAAATATATAAAAAAAAAATATTAAAATCTTGGCCAAAATCACTTTCCAAAATCACTTTTCCTTAACCTTCAGCAGCACTTTTGAAGTGGTTGCATCTTGTGAACAGACCACAACAGGATACTCTCCTTTATTTCACCAGGGGAAAATATATTTTCTTAGCCTGAAACATGGGGCTAAGAATATATTTTTCTTATATATATATATATAATAGAAATATGGTTTTCTTAGCCGAAACGTGGATATAAAAAGCCCCTGGGTGCAGGGGGGCTGCTTAATGCATGGGAAAAGTGAGTTTCTTTGGTAGTTGCGGGTTATCTGGGACATGATGCTTCTTCCAGGGGCTGTCCCTGTGCCTGATACTCTGCCGGGTGATACAGCTGGATATAAAAAAGAATCACAGAATCATAGAATAGTTTGGGTTGGAAGGGACCTCTAAAGGCCATCTAGTCCAACCCCCCTGCCGTGGGCAGGGACACCTTCCACTAGATCAGGTTGCTCAGAGCCCCGTCCAGCCTGACCTTGAACGCATCCAGGGATGGGGCATCCACCACCTCTCTGGGCAACCTCTGCCAGTGCTTCACCACCCTCAGCGTAAAACATTTCTTCCTTATATCTAGTCTGAATCTCTTCTCTTTTACTTTAAAGCCATTCCCCCTTGTCCTGTCGCAACAGGCCTTATTAAAACATTTGCCGCCATCTTTTTTAGAAGCCCCCTGTAAGTACTAATAGGCTGCAGTAAGGTCTCCCCGGAGCCTTCTCTTCTCCAGGCTGAACAACCCCAACTCTCTCAGCCTTTCTCCATAGCAGAGGTGTTCCATCCCCCTGATCATTTTTGTGTCCCCCCTCTGGGCCTGCTCCAACAGGTCCGTGTCTTTCCTGTGCTGAGGACCCCAGAGCTGGCTAAGAAGCAGGGTGCGGAGTTGGCTGCCGTAGGAGAAGGGGTGGTGGGTGGTGGTAGCTGATCTCAGCAGCCGTCAGTAGGTGCTTGGTCGAAGGGTTTTACTCAGACCTGGGAGATGGCCTCCTGCTCATTTCCCTCGGGGTGCTTTGTCATCAAGAATCGGATCTGGGGAACACCACGGGAAACGTGGTGGACCCCGTCCCTGATGAGGCTGGTGGGTACTGAGAGAAGCCCAGGGATGGTCCATGGGAGCCCATGAGGTCGGTGAGCAGATGATGGCCACCAGCGCGGTCTCTATTTCTGCAACATGGTGAAACTGCAGCTGTTATAGAATCGTAGAATATCTCAAGCTGGAAGGGACCCATGAGGATCATCAAGTCCAACTCCCTGCTGCTCGCAGGACTACCTAAAACTGCCTTAAAGACCAGGACGGGTACGATGGGAGGTCTTCAGGTGCTGGTGGTAGACAGGCACGTCACCGCGGTGTCGTTAGAGGACAGGTCAGGTGCCCATGTTCAGCTCTGTTTGCCAGGGCAGGGATCGGTGGCCTTAGACACCCCGACAAACCGAGACTCAGCTGGGATCTGTGCTGGCTGTGGTCACTGTGGGAACACCAGGGCTGACAAAACAAGAGGCAGAAAAGCACAATTTTACACCTGGAGGGTAGCTTGTTTAAGTGCAAAAATCGGGTTTTTTTTTCGCTATTCCAGCAGAGCTGCAAGTTCAGGTGCTCGTAGCACGTGGGTGGGATGGCCAGCTCAGACCCTGCCGCACTGCCTGTAGCACCTGGCCCAAAAAGCCACCTAAACTCATCAAACATGAAATGCCGATCAGAGGCAATGCATAGAAAGCACCACAGTAATTTGCCTAAAACCAGAACTTTGCTTCAAAAGACCCTTTTTGTTTGTTCGTTTTAAAATTGTGATTGAATTGTTAAATTATTAGCGCCGTGTTAGGATCCTTGCAGCCCCGTAGATGTTGGGGTTGTTCTTCCGAGTAGCTGAAACTCTGACCCTGCTTGTGGCTTCCTTTGCAGGAGGTGTACCGGATCCCAAAGAAGAGTCAAGCAGAAAAGGAGAGCAGTGGTATGTACTCACATTTTTCCATGTATCGCCATGCTCCTACAAAACCGCTTAATTTTCCCGGTCTGGGATGTCAAGAGATGTTCTGCCTTCATAGCTTGGCGTTCCTACTCCTTGAAAACAGCTCCTGCGAACGGGGAAGAGAATCTAAGCGGTGGGTGATGGGAAATGTAGCCCTGAGGCTGACACAGGGCAACCTGTAACTTGTTTGAATGAAGACTCTGTTGACTAACAGAAGCTACTGAAACCGCAGGAGGGGAGAGCTTAGAAATACACTGAATTATAGCAATTCTCTCCCTTTTATCCGTTTTCCCCAACAGCCGACCGTGGGAGAGAGACAGCCGGCCACAGGGATCAGACTCCTACCCCGAAGAACCCCATCCTGAGCAGAGAGCGGGATCCCGAGAGGCAGAGCCAGAGTAAAGAGAAGAAGAGACGGAGAGACTCGTTGTCTCCTCCGTCCTCGGCGTACGAGCGAGGAACGAAGAGACCGGAGGACAGGCAAGTTGGCTGGCAGCAATGGTGGCAGGGCTGAGGATCTGACCGCTGGGCTGGGAGCGTCCTGGGTAAAAATGCTGGGAAAAACGGTCCTGGTGGTCTTTGAAAACACCCAGGGATGGGGAAGGAAATTTTCTCCTGGAGGAGTGTGGTGAGATGCATTCCCAGGCCAGAGTTGGGTGGCTCCTTGGTGTTAGGTGGCCTCTCCCCTCGGATAACCTACACCTTCGTCTTCAGATAACCTACACCTTCGTCTTCAGGCGTGTTTTGGGAATTAGGTGGGTGACGAGGGAAGCTATATCCAGCTCTCGCGCGGAAATTGGGGGTGTAGCCCTCCTAATGCAAAGAGGTCTTCTGGGTCTTTCAAAACCCATTCCCTCCTTCTACTCCACCTATCCCCAGTGCGCTTGGGGATTATTCTAAACTTAAATTTAGAGCAAGCCCGTGCCTGTACAAGAGCTAGCAGTACCCATCCAAACGGGATTTCTAACACAAAACAACTTCCTTGACCAAGTGAATATCCCCCTCCAAAGCGTTGAGCGCAAGGAAAGCGATCCAGGTAGGTATGACCCCACCGAGCTGGTGCCGTGTCTCCTGCCTTCCCCTGGGAATGGCAGCATCACGCTGCCTTGGCTGAGAAGGCGTTTCTTAAGTTTTAAAGACCTCGCAGTGGTTTTACTTTGTGTTTCTTTTTTGTGGGCGCTCCGTTGCCCGATGGATTCCCACCTACCCTGCGTACGTTTTGCAAGTGATGGATACAGGGGAGTGTGGGGACTTCAAATTTACTTACATTGCGTTAAAAAAAGGATTTTTAAACACAGGTTGTCTAGGGAAACAAGGCACCAAGTCTATCAGCTCCACTGAAAGTACACAATACTTTAAATTACAGTGTGCACAGATGCTGAAGGTAAAGTAGAAAATAAAAGCAACCCGTTTGTGTTGCAGTAGCACGGGTTGTGCTCCTCCGCATGAAATACTTCTGCTGACCAGGTCTGGTGGGATGGATGTTTAGGAGGGTAAAGATAAGGGCTAGATAACTGAAATGGAGACGTCTTTTTTCTTGATGAGTTGGCCAGTTCAAGGAACAAGCAGAAAGAGGAAATATTTTTAATTATTAGCCGTTCTCCCAGATTTTAAGTGAGAGTCGGATCAGTGCAACGACCGTGGCAGCCACCCGAAGCTGCCCTTTCCTTTTTCTATAGGCTCAAGCCATCGCTTTTAGGGAGCGTGAGCCTGCACCGGCTCCGAGGGTCATTCCCAAGCGTCCCGCGAGCGTGCGGCCGGGCGCAGCCAAACCCTCCCGGGGGCCGGAGGAGCGACAGAGGTGATGGTGATGGCAGGGCTGGTCGAAGGCAGCGCATGAATCAGCGGCTGCTTGGTACCAGTTGCTCGTTTTCCTCCCTCGAAAGTTGCTTCTTAATTAAGAGAAGGAAAATATTACACGTCTTGCATTTCAGGGAGACTTCAGATCATGTTAAAGGCAGTAAGAATACCAAGGAATTTCCTTTAAAGAAGGCGGTTTTCTGTTGTCCCTCTTAAATAGGATCTAAAGCCACTTAGTAATTAGAGAACAATTGGTGGTGAGTCAGCCAGACGAGGAAACGTTTGTCCTCGTAGTGAGCTCTTCTGGGAAAGTTTAAAACATCTGGATAAAAAATAAGATGTAAATCTATATAATACTGTAATTAGCCATTTGGAGGATGGAAACATCACTGAGGTCTGGGGGTGGAAGTGGAGCTGAGTAACGGCGGCGTGTCAAGAGATATGAAGAAGGATGGAATAAACAGCGTATTTTTTGTGTTGTTTTAAATAGAACAAACTCTTTTGCGGGCAAGGAGTCGCCTGCTCTGGCTCTTCCCTCCTGCGGCCGGCATCCTTGTTGGTGAGCGGCGCAAGGACCGGGAGGAGGACCGGGGTGCCGGCATCCTTCTCTGGGGATGCTCTCCCCGCTCTGACTGTCCCCCTTTGTATTTGTTATGTGAAGGATTTAATAAGACAATAAAATAGGTGGAGAGAGGAGCAGAGTACACACAAGAGCATCGTTGGCTTGCTCTGCCCTAAACCCTCAGTTTTCTTCTGCCCGGCCCTTCACGCCGTCTGCCTCTCGTGTAAACTCTGCAGGCAGTGCCAGGAAAGACTTTAATTATTGAAACTGAACTCTTCACGTCAATAAGGTTCGCATTAACAGATCCTTGCAGCTACTCTGGGAATGCGAGGAAACATCTTAAGTGTATCTGTTGGTAGCAATGTGCTTTTGATATGTAAATGGAATGCATGAACATAAAGTGAGTATATAGAGAATATACTGGATGCTTTGTAGAATCCATTATATTAGGGCTGCAAAGCATTTTTGCTTGTAATCCCTGTTTTACCACACTCATAACTTCTCAAAATATCCACCTTTGATCTGAAATTTTCCATGGTTGAGGTCTGATCAAAGTCCTTAGGCTTTTTTTTTTTCCTTCTTTAACTCCTTGGAAAAATCCCTCCAGCTGCTGTGCTTCTCGGGATGAAAATTCTTATTCGTAAAAAAGAATTAAAAAAACCCATCCACACTTTATTATTTTTTAAGCTGAATCTGTGGTCTAGTAAATAGCATAACTCTAAACAGAAACGTGCTGTTTGTAATTCCCTTGTTCTTTGCCATGTCTGCGAACGCGCCTGTGTCTGCAGCTCCAACGTGGGGGGGGGGGGGGGGGGGAGAAAACAGGGTGGGGGGGGGGGGTGGTGGTCCTTAGACAAGAAAGATGGGGTGCTTTCCCCACCGCTGAGCTGCCCTGGTCTTTGGGGGTGAAGATGCTGTGGTGTCAGCTGCGCCTTCTGTTTGGAGAGCCTTTTCCAAACCCCTTCTTCGTTGGTCCTGCTTTGGGAAACGGTGGCAGAGGGTCTCCAGCACGGGTACCCAGCCTGTTCGGGGGGCACCCTGCTTATTCTGCCCTCTCCTCGGGTTCCCTGTTGGCCCTGGAAGTGTTGCCTCCCCTCTCCGGGTATCTCGGTGCTGCCTAGCAGGTCCTCCAGACTATTTCTGCCGCATCTTTGCATCTCCGTTAGCTTCAGCACCGAACCGAAGTCGGTAAATCCAGTGGGACTTAGCTCATCCCCTGCCCTGGCTCGTTGCTCGTGGATGAGCAGGACCAGCGGGTGTTTCTCCTCTCTATGAGTTGCCGCGGTTGGTCAAGCAGCTGAAAACAAATGAATGTTTTTAGGAATTGATGCTGCTGTTGGGCGTTTGGGTCCCCCTGGGCCTGCCGCTGTCGGCGGTGGCCCTTTTGCTGCTGGAGCCCTGGACCTGCAGGTTTCTGAGGTCTCACAAAGGCTTTTCTTTTCTTTCTCTCCCAGGTATGACACGCCAGCGTCTTCGAAGAAGAAAGTCCGTCTTAAGGATCGCAACAAGCTGTCCACGGAGGAGCGCAGGAAGCTGTTCGAGCAGGAGGTTGCCCAGCGGGAGGCCCAGAAACAGCAACAGCAACTGCAAAACCTGGGGATGACGTCCCCCCTGCCCTACGACTCCATGGGCTATGGCACACCCCACCACAGCTTTATCGGCTACCCGCCCGGCTACCCCATGCAAGCCTACGTAGACCCCAGCAACCCCAACGCTGGCAAGGTGCTGCTGCCCACGCCCACCATGGATTCGATGTGCTCGCCGGCGGCGTACGAGCACCCGCAGACTTTGGTTGGGCACACGGTGGAACCAACCCTAACTACTCCTCAGCCGGTACCAGTAGTCCAACATGTAGCAACGACGATGGAGGTTACAACTCCGCAGTATGTAGCACAAAGCGACACTGTGGTCCATCAAGAACCCAATGTGGCCGTCCTGCCCGTGGCCGCGCCGGGACCGGTGCAGAGCCAGAGCTACGGGGTCTGGGATTCCAGCCAGCAGACTGTAGCTGTACAACAGCAGTACTCGCCAGCCCAGTCCCAGCCAGCCATATATTACCAAGGACAGACCTGTCAGACCGTTTACGGTGTGACATCCCCCTACTCGCAGACGACCCCACCGATTGTACAGGTAATTTCCATTTCAGACAAGGCATGGCATGAAACACCCGCAAAATGAAGGGTACCAGCCTGCAGCTGGCAAAAGCGCTTTATTTGCTCACTCTTTGTTAGTGCTCCTAATAGTAGAGCATCCTACTTTGCTCTAATATTAAGCTGCTTCTCAGATAACCTCCCATCCAAGAGTCTGAGAAAAGCACATTCGGGCAGGGTATTTTCCTTGTACAATGCCATATATCATAGTTGTTGGGGCCAAGCAGGAGTTTGCAGCTTGCAGAGATTCTTTTTAACCCGTTTATAAAAGTTATGTTGGTTTTTTCGTTGTTGATTCTGGTGAAGAGGTATTTCTGGATAAGAGCTTCCACTGTCCCTGACCAAGTAAGCAGTAAAATGTGGAGGTGTGAGCTCGCCTTCCGTTGGCTTTTGGAAGCAGGGTCTGGAGCTACCAGCTTTTGTATGACTTAAACCAAACAAGAAACCCAACAGATCAACCTTCTTTATCTGTTTTCTCCGAATTACACGTCCCTTTCCATCAGGCTCAGCCTTGAGCTCCGAATGACCATGCTGAAGTGCTCTCTCCTTCTACTTTGTCTTTGTTAACAAGGCTATTGGCGTTCAGCATCTTGCCAATGCCTAGTTCTTCCTAAAAGCAAGACGCAGGCAATTGTCCAACTCCTGGGATAGCAAATAGGCCAATCATATATGAAAATCGTTTGCTTGAACCCCGCCTCAGTCGCCAGTTGTTGCTGTTTGGTTTGGGTGTGATCTTCCACTAGTCCTCGAGGACTATTACCCTCTTCTTGCCTCCGCTATTTGATCCCCGGTAAGGGAAGCTGGACTGTGTCCTCCAGTAAAGGGTTTTTTTGGTAAAGCAAGCTGACTCGTGATTCCCCATGCTCCGTTTCAGAGTTACGCCCAGCCAGGTCTCCAGTACATCCAGGGCCAGCAGATTTACACAGCTCATCCGCAGGGAGTCATAGTGCAGCCACCGACAGCAGTGACTACGATCGTCGCAGCCGGGCAGCCTCAACCCATCCAGCAGGTAAGGCTTGGTGGGTCAGAAGGGATGGGGAGCGTTTGTCTACATCTGCTTTGGGTTTGCGTGATTCCCCGTGGCTCCTGGATGCTGTGAAAGCGGTGGTGGTACCAGCCGGAGGAGTTTCCCGTGCGGCAGCTTGCTGGCACCCTTCGGGGTGCTGCTCTCCAGGCTGGATGTGGGCATCAGACACATTTTTGGGGGTTTTGAGCCCAGATCCTGTTGTGTTCAGGCTTTCTACCAGCACATCCGAGAAGGCTGTGTATGGGTGGGCACGTGGGAGCTCCACGACCTGCTTTCGCCGCTGAAGCCCCTCCGTCGGAAATGGTGGTTTTGGCATCCAGCGTGGAGGATTTAAGAGCGCGGGCGGCAAAGTGACTGCGTTATAAGCTCAGGGTGTGGTCGAGTGGGTGCTTGGGGTATTTGATGAAGAACTAGGGATAGACATTGTCCTCATCACTTCTTGGGCCAACACTAACGTCGTTTTTAAGTTTTACCTTCGACAAAGTCTTTGTCGTGGGGGAAAGAGCTGTCAGGGCTGCTCTGACCACTCTCACGGCCACTCACGTCTTTCTTTTCACCCCTTTTGTGCTGTTTTCAGCCAGAGCTTGTGGTGACCAATAACCTCCTGGACTTGCCTCCACCATCCCCTCCAAAACCCAAGACGATCGTCCTCCCACCCAACTGGAAAACGGCCCGAGATCCAGAGGGGAAGATCTACTACTACCACGTGGTAACAAGGTGAGTGTGATAACGAGGTGAGCGTGATGGCGTTGGAGTTTGACGGTTCAAGTGAAGGAATTGGGTGTAAGAGAAATGGATGTTCAGCCCTCGGTGTCTCATTAGGCACCCGGCGGGGTGCTGCTCGTTAGCTGGGGGGGGGTGGGAGGCTGAGATTGCTCAAAACCTTTCCTTCACCCCCATAAATGTGGCCCGGGAATAGAGCCCCGTTTTCTGCGAGCAGAAGTGTGAGGATGGCAAACGATTTCCTTGTGAACGATGACTCCAGCCGTGCGTTGAGTTGTAACCTGGTGTGATAACGTGATGGTGAGGAGCTCCACTTCTGACATCTCATTGTAAAAAAAAAAAAAACCCATCAAAGCAACATCTTTCTCCCCAGCATCTCGGTCAAGTTGGATCTAGTTCTTTTGACATCATCTTTGGTTCCCATCACTCTGCTGGCACACGCCGTGCCCCACACGGCGCTGAAACGGCAGCAGAATTAACAGGTAGAGAGAGACCTTGTCGGCCCCTCGTGCTCTGAAACGCCCGTGCGGCTCTGGCAGCGGTGCCAGGCGAATAACCCCGGTCCGTGGAGGCTTTAACGCGCGTGCGAGCATTGCGTGGGCATGCCGTATGAACGGGAGGTCTTTGGTGGCTCAGGGATCAGCCGTGATCCGTGGCGTGCGGCGTCAAAGGGTTTGTTTTCTCACCCTCATTTTTTCCATCTTCAAGCCTCCGGTCTGTTCTGGAGCCAGAAATAGAGTTTCCCAGTGTTTTCCCCACACCTTTGCGATCAGTTTTGGAAGGCACCAGGTGCCACCAGGCATCACAGATACTGGATCAATACCTACGGCCTTATCTTAAATGAATATCATGAATTTCAGACTTCTGAAAAGGATTTTTTTTTTTATTTCAAACTCCGTGTGAGGTCTGTATGGGGATCCACCTCCCTAAAGGGTTAAGCCTGAGTATTTTCTTACGTGTCCTGACTGTCTTGATGTCAGTTACTGTTACTTGCACACATTTCTCTGCATCAATCAATCTTTTCAATCGCTCATTTGGGCTCCTTCCTGCTACCTTACACATCGAGAGCTGCACCAACAGCAGAGCAGGAGACCTTCAAACCCCGGGAAGGAGAAGAAAACAGTCGAGCAGGAATTTGTGATTTGTGCCGTGGTTTGGGAGTCTTGCAATGAGACGGGGAGACCCAAGTGAGCCTTCCCCCTTGGCGAGGAATGCCGCCTCCGTGCATCTTCTGCAGCTACACGAGAAGCCACTAATTGAGTATAATTAATCTTGTACTTTTTCGAGGAACACATGCTGAAACGTTTCTTTCAATCCTTCTTTTAACTGTGTATCTTCCGACGGGACGAGGCCAGTAGAGGAAAGGAAATCTTACTTCTCGACACGCTTTCTTCTTTTAATATTTCATTTTATGTAGCAATCAGCTCGGTAGCGGTCTGCGGTCAGGGATATTCAGCAGTATCTGGAGAATGAAGTAGCATGATGGAGCACGTGGGGGCTGGTTGAAACGAGACTTTCACGTTTCCCCCAGCGTTTCCTGAAAAGTAAAAAGCCTTGAAGCGGGACAGGGTTTCTGATATGGGTCAGAAACCCCGAGAAACTCAAACCGGCAACTCCTTTTGATGCAGGCTTTCAGGTTTGGTTTTTTTATTGTACTGAAGAGTGCATGTCCTGGCTTCGCTCAGAGTTTAGAGATGGAAAGTAGTTGCCGTCTTAGGTCACCTCCGGACCTAACGTGGGCTGCTGGAGATCCGTCCTTTGCACCCCTCTTGTTCAGTCTGTTTGTGAGTGGGTCCTCTCACCCGATGGAGAGTCCCGTACTCGCCCTAGTCCTGCCAAGACAGCGGTCTGTCCTGCTGGCCCCCATTTCTCCTGGTTGGGTTCCTCCCCTGGTCTGTGGTTTTCCTCCCCGGCACCGTCCTGTATCTGCTCTCGGATGCCGACGGCTGTCCCCTCTTCCCCACCTTGAGGAAACCCAGACCAGTTCTCCCCATCCTTCCCTGGTTTGAGCGTGGTGGGGCTCTTCCCCGGCTCGTTGGCCTGACGAGCCCAAGCAGACTCTTGATAGCTTCTTCCATCTCAGCCGAGATGTTCCTGCCGAAATGGTGCTTCCCATGTGCGGTGAGCCACGGAGAGCTCTAGCCCTGCGTTTAGCCTCTTCTAGCGTATGGATGAGCTTTGTGTCATCCGCCCGTCCACCCTTTCGAGCTCCTGCTCGTTCCTGTGGCCTTTCTCAAGATCTTTGGTCTGTGTCGTCCTTTCCACGATGAGATACCTCTGGCTGAACACTTGGCTTGGGGTGCCAAGGGCTGACCCTTGCTCTGCAGGGAGGAGTACCGCCTCCAAGGTCTCCGCCGGGATGTTTCCCATCTTTCCACGCCAGAATCACCGACCTTCTTTATTTCATGCCTGTGACGAACTTCCCCTGATCCCAGGTTGAGCGTCACCAGTGATAGAAAATCGTGCAAATTCCCTTTTTTTAAGTTCTTCTTGCTTGACTTTAGCCTTCTCCGACTTAGAAGCCTACTCAAAACTCATCATTAACAGCAAGGTAGGGCCATGCATTACACCCACGTTAAGAGTTTCGATGACTGATGGAGACCAGATGTCCCAGTTGATGGGACAATCAATAAGGAGGTACGAGTTACTTTTAAGAGTGACGGTGGTCTGTCTGTCTGTCTGTCTTCCCCCAGGCAAACCCAGTGGGACCCTCCTACCTGGGACAGCCCAGGGGATGATGCCAGCCTTGAACACGAAGCTGAAATGGACCTCGGGACCCCAACGTACGACGAAAACCCCATGAAGGTAAGCGTGGGGGTCAGCGAGGGAGACTCGGCGTTAACGTCTCTTGGACAGACCGCGGGGATAATCCTGTCCTGTGGAGCAGGAGCAGCGAACGCCGAGGCTGCTGTTGGGGTCGGTACGGAGCTGGGGGAGTGACGGAGGGACAGCAGCGACCTGAGATAAGCCGTAGCGGCTATATTGACCATGGGGCCACTGTTTTTTTGTGCTTTAAAATAGTGGTAGAGGATTAACGGAGTTAAGTTGTTCTTTTCTTGCCACTCTGAAATACCTGATGAAATATGCTGTGCTGCCCGGTAGCTGCTGAAGAGCAGCTTCCCCTTGTTGCTGCCAGGTTTTGTGGTGACAAATAGTCGAGCAGAGATTTTCATGGTGCTCTCACCTCCTCGTCCTTCTGGGTGCTGGCTTGGTAAAGACCCCGGTGCTCCTTTGCTCCCCTCTCGGGCTGTGCCGACCGTGGCTTGGGTGAACGCAGGACTTCCCTGGGGGGCGGCTGTTGTTCTGCCCTGGATGCCAAGCGTTGCTGCAACCTCGTGTGCGGAGAAGACCTTATAACTGGCCAAAAAAAGGAGCATGGAGGGGGATAACGTTGAAATAGGAAAAACTAACGGTGCAGCAGCAGAGGAGCTGGGAGCTCTGTGTTGCTTCCACCACCAGCTGCCTTTCTGCTTTCCTGGTGAGTGCTGCAGCACCTCCATCGCTCCTGCTGTCAAAGGTAACACCTGAGAGGACGGAGCTGCTCTCCAAATGGGACTTGATTTCCAGTTAAGGTCCCTCTGCGGCCACATCTACCACACCGCTCGGCGGGAGGGGGCTTGGCTGAGCCTCCTTGAAGGGCACGTCTGCCAGCGGTGGGGGTTTCCAGCTCTACCAGCCCTTGCAAGGCAGGGAGGGCAGAGTCTGAGCAGCAGTTGCTGAGCCCCTATAGATAAATCAGCCTATATACCTTTCCAATTCCCTAAAAAGAAGAGAAAAGAGCCATGGAAAGAAAGGTTTGTCAGGTTATAAGTCTCGGGGAGCAATTTTCTTGATGCTCCGGTGATACCCACAGACCCGGGGCTGATGTTGCTGTAGGTACTGAAGGCGCCGTCCGTCCTACAATGCCCAGCATCTCCCACTGCTGCCGTCACCTTCCCGCAGGCTCTTCCCATGTGCTGCCAGGATCCTAAGGGTTAACCCAATCCCCATAACGCCTCCGAGTACTTCAGCTGGGATTCCTGGCGAGTTCATTTAAACTACGTTATTCACAAGTATTTACCTCCCTGTAAAAAAGTTAGTCAGAAAATGAACTAAGACCTGGCACACGCTGCTCGGCCACGGAGCCTTTACTTCTGCAGAGGAATCCAGAAAAGCCTTCGAAATGATTTTTGCCTCTGGGTCGGCATCACGCATACCCTGCCGGCATCCCCTGCCGTTCTGGGAACCTCGGCGGGCAAAGGAGCAGATAGCCGCAGCACTGGGAGGATTCGTAAACACGCGAGTGTCCCGGGATCGCTGGGGCTTGCTGGATCCCTTAGGTGAGCTTCGGGTTCGGTAGCGTGCAGTGACCTTGCGCCGCACTGCTCTGGCTGATACCTCACTTTATCGTGCTCAGCGAAAGCGTCAAAAACTGAGCTCGCGCAGCTTTGTGAACTCTCCAGATGACTCAGGCTGAAAGGACAACAAATATTCCTAATTTGCCTGTTTTCTACAGCGCGTTTCACTTTGATGGGAAGAGTTTTCCGTGCGCTTGCCTCGGGTCGATCCCAGTTTATCTGCACTTGCCTGTTGCTTCTGGGTTGGGTTGCAAATTGCCGTTGAAGGATATCAGGCATGCGAAGCGAGACACGAGAACCTATTTATCAAACAGACCTTCATTGTAGGCTTTAAGGCGAGGTTTTATTAAGCTGGAATAGCCGTAAACTGCATCCCCGTGGGGGGATTTGCTGCTCGAGCTGTACGAGCAAAAGTTGAATGGTGTGGACCGGCCTGGAGATATTGGGGAACATCCCTGTGATGAGAACAAGGTGCTGAGAAGAAGGTTGAGGGGGAAAATACAGTTGTGCTGGTGCTTTGCAGCTTGGGAGCCTTTTTCCTACTGACTTCCGAGGGTCTCGGCGCTGCCTGTGGCTGCAAAGGGAGCAGGAAGGAAAGACGCTTCTGTAAATGCGGGCAGGCGTTTACATGCCAGATTCAAAACCTTCGGGATAAAACAGGTGCCGAGGACTGGGGCGATGCTCGAAGGGCTTCGCCTCGGGGCAGATGAGGCGAAAAAAATCCCTATTTTCAGGTGCAAAACTTCTCTGAAGCCATCAATACCTCATTCCTAAATTAACACCGGCCGCGCAGCTTTGGCTGACCTCACGGCGATGCGGTTCTTACTCACTTTAGAGCTTTAAATCTTTTTCTGCTCAGCCAGGATCGCCTGAAGGTTGGGCTTTTCCTGGTCCTGGGAATAACATTGAATTCCCACGTGGCCGTAGCTCGCTTGCCGCCGCCTCCGTAACGACGCTTCCACTGTGAAATTGCAACCGCATTCCTTGGATTCTTTTACCCTCCTCCTCCCCACCCCGCACCTCTTCCAAGAGGGATTAAACCGGCCGGCATCGCGGCTCCGGCCATCCGACAGCTGCTGCTGCTATTCCTTGTGTGCCCCGG
>NW_008794177.1:4985-7742 GCF_000699145.1 Aptenodytes forsteri | reverse complement strand
GCATCGCATCCTTTTAAGATGCAAACGGATTTATTTCCTCTGGAGCGTGTTCAACGCGCTTCCGAGCATCACCTGCTCCCTTATACCCTCAATCAAAGCCCCGGCATGGCCGGCGTCGCCGCGGCTGATGTCCGCCCGGGCGGCGGCTCGCACGCCGGTATAGTGATTTTGATGGAAAGGCACAAGAGGCACGCCAAGCCACACTCGCTATTTCCCTTTAAAGCACATTTTAAAACCCGCTTTTTCCCCTGGAAAAAGGGTTTCGTGAGAGGGTGGCCCGGCGGAGCGCTCGGGGAGGTTGGCAATGACCCGGGCCTGGGTGCCGAAGTTTTTGCATCCTTTTAAGATGCAAAAAGCTCGGATTTATTGCATGGATGTGTTTGCGTCTCTGCCCATCGGTACCTCCCGAAGAGCACGGGAAGGTCGGCATCGGCGGAGCAGATCCCGGCAGCCTTGTCCCGTGCTGCCGGAGACGAGCATCATGCAAAGGCTCCTCCAAATTTCCCACCGCATTTGGCTTCTTGCTCCCCTCCCACCCAGGCTGGTTTTCCCCTAACAGCATCTTTGCCCACCTCTCCATCCCCACCTCTCCTCCGGAGGGTTTTTGCATTAAGCGGCAAGGCCGATAAATGTGAATACCACCATTTTGGGGATCTTCTCCTGCGTTACGGTTTTCCTTGGCGGGCAGCACGGCTTTGGATTCCGCGAGCGCTTCGGAGGGGCTACGGGGGAAGCGCTGCGGTCCCGTCAAGGCAGGCTAAAGGCCTTCGATAAGGAGGTTTTAATGTTAAAATAAAGAGTCATTTTAGCATAAGGAGAAATTAGCACCTTTGCACAAGTAGTAGCTTAGAAATATAGTTTCTATTTCTCCTCCTTACCTTCCCCTACAAATTTTGGCGCTGATTTTTCCCCCCCATCCCGTGTGCTCCGGCCAAGGGGAGCGGGATTTCGGCTGAGCTGCCAGACCGTGCTGGCTGCCTGGTGTAGGCAGCACTGTGCCTGCGCCCGGGGCAGGGACTGCAGCCGTGCATCGGCTCGCGTCAGCCGGGGTTTGGCTTCTCCTCCCTGTTCCGGTCCCCAAAAAGTGCCATTTTCCCCTTCCAGGTCACCCCCGCAGCCCAGGCAGCTCCTGCGGTTGTGGTGGGAAGCGGTGGAGCTCGAGATCCCAGGAGCGTTTAGTCCCAGGTTTAATCCAACCAGGCCAGGCTTTATTTTTGCGTTTACTTTCTTTACGCGTTTATTTACACGCATCTTTACTTGGCGTTTGCAGCGCTTCCCTGCAAGCTCCTCCGAACCCCTCCTCTGGCTCTACTTAAGCAGCTAATTAGCGCTGATAATTTATGACAGCCTTTGAGGGCTGAATTAAAATCCCGTCGTTACCAAACTGACCCGCGTAGAAAATAAATCCTTCCTTGGGCTGGCTCGGGGAATTAAGAGAAATCCGGGTGTGCCGGCGAACCCGGGGCTTGGTGATGGGGAAGGGCTTGGTGATGGGGAAGGGCTTGGCGACGGGAGGTGGCAGGGCTCGGTGACGCCACCGTGCCGGTGCCGCGCCGGGAGCCGGCAGGGAGCCATCTGCTCCCCATTACCGACCTTTTGATGTCAGTACCCGAGTCGCGGGCAGGGAGCGGCGAGCTTTGATGTGCGGCCAGCCCAGAGACGCACCAGGGCTCGCTCGGGACAGCCCTCGGCAATAAAACTTCCCCGTCAAGGGTTGATTTAAGCTCCGGCGTTCGTTTGCTTACGGGACTTTGCAGCTCTGCCCTGCAGCCTCAGCCAGGCGTGTCTTTGGGGTTTGAAAGGGATGAGATGGCTCCTGCTTTTTTCAGTGTTAAATACTTTTAAAAATCGGGTTTTTTTAATTAAAAGAAATAGCAGGACACCTTCAAAGAGCAGAAGGAGATGGCAAACCTCCGCCCCCGGCTTTGCAAGCCTTTAACAAGCCCTTTTGCTCTCTCCATCTTTAAAATCCGAGTCGTGATAACCCACGGTACCCAAACCGCTCCCGAAAAACAGCGCCGGAGGAGAGATGCTGCTTTTCGCTCTCTTAAGACTCCGAGGAGGTCGCCGGGGCTCGAAGGCAAAGCCCACAGGGGTGGGCGTGCGTGGGGAGGTGGATGTTGAGCTGGCGGCGAAGGGATGCTCGCCGGGATGCAGTGGGGTGCAGTTTCTACTCCATTAATACGGGCAGCAAATTAAATCAGCCGGTGCTTGTGCTCTGTGGGGTTGGGACTCGGGGGAACAGCCAGAAATTCCTATAAAATTCACTTTATCCTTCCGCAATCGTCTATAGCTAAAGGTAATTTTCTGTAAATCCTGTAAATGCTGGCCAGTGGGGTCCCAGCCCTCGCAGCGATTTCGGCACGAGCGCCTCTCCGGCGGGGATGGTCCTGCCGCGGCCGATAGCTGCCGCCGAGCGCCTGGCTTTGATTAACGGGCTGAATAAGCGAGTGTTGCTCCAACAGCCCCCCCGAGCGGGGTTAGGACAGCGTGTGTCGTCCTCCCCCCCCGCCCCGGCCTGGGTGTCCGGCCGTGCTGGATTCATCCCTGCAAATCATCGTTGTGCCGGTAATTAGGCTTTAACACACGTGAAATAAATGGGGAGGGGGGAAACCTCTGCTTTCCTCCCCCCTCGCCTCCAGCCCCCCCGCAGGGCTCCCCCCCCGCCCCCGTCCAAACCAGCCCGATTCCCCCAGGACCAGCTTGCGCCCTTTTTCCAGCTTTTTTTCCCCAAAGAAAACAAGAGCGAGGACCGGT
>NW_008794177.1:2667-3000 GCF_000699145.1 Aptenodytes forsteri | reverse complement strand
AAAAAAATAAACTTTTTTCCCTACGGCGTGAGGGGGTTTGTGCTGCCGGGGCGACGCAGAGGAAAAGCCGGGCTTTGCTAAGCCGGGCTTTGCCGGCCCCCCCCCTTACCCCGGCGGTGCTGTCGGACGCACGCGCCCCGTGCGTCACCAAGCTCTGTATTATATTTTAACGTATATGTGAATATATTGATAATTTTTGGGGTTTTTGTTTGTTTTTTTTTTGCTTTTAGCCCAAGACGTGCCGATACCACGGGAACACTTTGTAAGGATAGTTTTGGGGTTGGTTTGTTTTTTTATTTTCCCTCGGTGTTTTTTGTTGTTTTTTTTTTTTTC
>NW_008794177.1:0-887 GCF_000699145.1 Aptenodytes forsteri | reverse complement strand
CCCGCGGATGCCTGAGGGGACACATCCTGGGGACACACATGGACGCCTGAGGACACGCAGCCCCCGTGACATGCACTTGAGGGGACACACGGATGCCTGAGGGGACACATCCCGGGGACACACGGACGCCTAAGGAGACACATCCTGGGGACACGCGCTTGCGGGGACATGGACACCTTGGGACACATCACACATCCTGGGGACACACGGACACCTGAGGACACACATGGGGGGGGGGGAAATGACACACGGACAGGACACACATCCTGGGGACACTACTTGAGGCGGACACCCGAGGACACACATCCCAGGGACACGCGGATACTTGAGGACACGTCCCGGTGACACACGCTTGGGGACACACACGGACGCCTGAGGAGACACACGTTTGGGGGGGACACACGGACATCTGAGGACACACATCCCAGGGACACGCGGCTACTTGAGGACACACGTTCCGGTGACACGCTTGTGGGAACACATGGATGCCTGAGGACCCACATCCTGGTGACACACGCCTGGGGACACACACGGATGCCTGAGGGGACACATCCTGGGGACACACATGGACGCCTGAGGACACGCAGCCCCCGCGACATGCACTTGAGGGGACACACGGACGCCTGAGGGGACACATCCCGGGGACACACGCTTGCGGGGACATGGACACCTTGGGGGGGGGACACGCGGACACCCGAGGACACACATCCCAGGGACGCGTGCTTGTGGGGACATGGACACCTGGGGACACGCATCCTGGGGACACACGGACACCCGAGGACACACACATTGCGGTGACATGCGCTTGTGGGGACACAGGGACACCCGAGGACACACATCCTGGTGACACATGTGACACATTTAATGCGCCCACCCAGGGACCAGCC
>NW_008794176.1:419803-420133 GCF_000699145.1 Aptenodytes forsteri | reverse complement strand
ATGTGGGGTCTCCGATGGCCCGTCGCTGCTCTTCTCCACTGTCCCCTCGCTGGTCCCCTGCGCCTGCAGGAGGGGACTGGGGGGTGAACCTGTCCCCCAGGTCGGACTCATAGAGGGAGTACTGACTCCGGGGGCCTTGGGTGGATGGCCCAACTCTTTGCCCCTCTGTGACACAGCTCTGGGCTGTTGTCTGCCTTCTCCCGACTCTTCTGCCCCAGCATAGTCCTGTCCCCAGGTCCTGAGGCTGCTATGGGTTTTGATCCTGTCCCAATTGCCGAGGAATCCAGGCATGCTTGCTAGTTCAGCCCCAGCTCTGTGGCTGGGGGTGGG
>NW_008794176.1:405660-408071 GCF_000699145.1 Aptenodytes forsteri | reverse complement strand
AGAGCGCCAGTGCTTGTGGGGCTGTGGAAGGGCTGCCTAGGGAAGGGGAGGGCCAGCAAGAGCTTTCAGTGCTAGCCCCTTTGGTGTGGGAGCAGTTGCTGGAGGATTTCATCTTCATCTCTCCTGGGTGTGTCCCCAAAGTCCTCTCCTGCTCCACTTCACCAAGGATGCTTTTGCATGATGTCTATTATTCTGAACCTCATAATCTAGGCTTTTCCAACAGCGGCATCACAATAAAGCCAGTGTCCTTCATCAGAGATCTTAAAAGTAAGGATGGCTGCCCTTCCCTGCTGTAGCCATGTAGGAGAGCCGTGACTAATGCAGGAGTAGAACCTTTGCTATCGGGGCAGGTTTTGGCAGAAGGCTCTTTTGAGATGACTCACTGAGTCTGCCCGGGGGCTGTTGACTTCATGGGCTGCGTGGGGCTTCCCCTGTGGCTGTCATGAGTGCTTTGGGTTTGCTCTGCTTTGGGTTGAGGGGGCTCAAACCCGGAGTCCCTGGCCCGAGGAAGGGAGGGCCTGCATCTGTTGCATGTATTGGGGCTTATTCCTGCCTCCTGCAGGGATTGCCCAGCACATCCGCTTTGGCAGCCAGGAGAATGTGCACGAGTTTCTGCATTACACCATTGATGCCATGCATAAGGCCCGCCTGAATAGCTGTAATAAGTATGTGGGGTCTCCGATGGCCCGTCGCTGCTCTTCTCCACTGTCCCCTCGCTGGTCCCCTGCGCCTGCAGGAGGGGACTGGGGGGTGAACCTGTCCCCCAGGTCGGACTCATAGAGGGAGTACTGACTCCGGGGGCCTTGGGTGGATGGCCCAACTCTTTGCCCCTCTGTGACACAGCTCTGGGCTGTTGTCTGCCTTCTCCCGACTCTTCTGCCCCAGCATAGTCCTGTCCCCAGGTCCTGAGGCTGCTATGGGTTTTGATCCTGTCCCAATTGCCGAGGAATCCAGGCATGCTTGCTAGTTCAGCCCCAGCTCTGTGGCTGTGGGTGAGCAGCTTTCCCCTGGGCCCTCTGTCCTGGGAAGCCTGCGTTGCTTCTGTCTGCAGTGCCCAGCTCTGAGCTCCGGCCAGGAGTTTCTGCTTCTTCTAGAGGAAGGTGCACATCGGAGGCTTGTGCCACCCCTTGAGCTCCGGCACTGGGAGAGCAGACTGGCAGAGGCTGCAACTTCCCTCTGCTCTCGGAACTCTGCAGCCCGTCCACTGGCCAGAGCACGTAAGAGGAGCTGTCCTGAGGACACAGTGGTAGCCTGCGGGAGTGGCCATTGCGGAGGGGCGGTGTGAGATCTGGTGCTGCTGTCTCTAGGTTAGATCGCCAGACCCAGGCCACGATGCTGGTTCACGAGATCTTTGGTGGTTACCTGTGGTCCCGTGGCGAGTGCTGCCTGCCAGGTCCTGGGCCTGTGACTCAGGGCTGCTGTTTCTCTGAGGGCCTTGCAGTAAAAATCTTTTGGGAAAATTGCTAAGCATGTGTACATTATCCAGAGGTGCAGCTGGTCAGTCTTGCGGTACCTGTGGGTTGTGATCCCTGTTGTGGCAATGGAAAAAGCTGCTGGCTCTTTGTCCCCAGCTCACTGCCACCAGCGAAGGAACCCGTGTTGCCAGGTATCTAGCAACACTTGCTGTCCCAGCACATAGTGAAATTGCCATCCTTCGTCCTTGCCAGGCTGTGAATCCTGGTGCTGACATCCCAGAACCCAGACAGGGGGAATACTGCAGCTGCCTGCACTGTGCTGGGGTGTTGGCAGGTGCGGGTGTTGTGCCAGGGTGTGCTCATTACTCTTTCTTGTGCAGTGAAGTTCTCGGTGTGCAAGAGCATCTTGGACACCTATGACCCTTACCTGGACCTGGTGCTGAAGATCAGGGTACTGCAGCAGGGTCGGGGATGGGGAGGAGCTCTGCTCTCGTTGGGGATGTTCCTGCAACTGCCCCATTACTGCTCTCCAGGCTCCTTAACCTGCCAGTGTCAAGGCACGGTGCAGGCAAGAGGGAAGCAGCTTCCGTTGTTGTGCTGCCTTCTCTGTCTGACAGAGCAGTGCCTGTTGCCTGAGTGTGAGCCACAACTCCTCCATTGAGGCTCCATGGTGTTGGGGGGCAGCGCAGCTGTCCCTCACAGCCTGCTGGCCATTGCCTAGCTGGTGGCAGGCTCACGGGTTTGGTGTAGTCTGTGGCCCTGTACTCATGCTCTGTGTTATCTCTCAGGGCTAGCGTCTCAGCAGGTAGCCAAGCTGCTGCGTGGACAGGCCACACATGCCCTGACCTCTCCTCTGTCCTTGCAGCAAGCCGCAAACATAGCGCGGGCACTGGAGCTGTTTGCAAAGTCAGACATGCTGGGAGGGGAGAACGCCTATATGTGTGCCAAGTGAGTGTGTGGGGCTGCGGCAGGAAGGGGGCCCGTGGGTGTGGTGGA
>NW_008794176.1:373223-405534 GCF_000699145.1 Aptenodytes forsteri | reverse complement strand
GTGCCTGGTGTCAGCAGGGTCATTTCTGTGGGGTTTGCCGCTTGGCCAGGGCTGGCAATCATCTGGGTGGTGGAACAGCTTGAATAGCCCGAGCTCTTCCTGTGCAGATGCAAGAAGAAAGTGCCGGCCAGCAAACGCTTCACCATCCACCGAGCCTCCAATGTTCTCACCGTCTCGCTGAAGCGCTTTGCAAACTTCGGTGGAGGCAAAATCACAAAGGTGAGTGCTTGGCAATCCAGAGCTGGGGCTGTCTCCTGGCCCGAGGCCCTGCTGTCCAGAGCAGAGTGGGAGGTGGTCCTGTGCGCAGTGCGAGCTCTGCCGCAGTCCTGCAGCCCTTCCCAGCTATGCAGTGCAGTGGGAGTTTGGCTCATCCTGGCATCTTCCTCACCATGACCTCTGCCTGGGGAGAGAGGATCCGCCTCCCTCGAGAGATGGGACTCGTAGGACACCTGAGCTGCTCTTGCTCTAGCAAGAAAGCTGTCTGCTGTGCAGATTCCTGAGGCATTGTCTCTCCACAGGACGTGGGGTACCCTGAGTTGTTGAACATCTGCCCTTACATGTCTCAGAACAACAGGGATCCTGTCATGTATGGACTCTATGCAGTGCTGGTGCACTCTGGGTACAGCTGCCACGCAGGGCACTACTGCTGCTACATGAAGGTGAGCCCAGGGTGCTCACTTGGCACCCCCTCTGGGCTGGGGGCTGGTTGGTGCTCGTGGGTCCCTGTAGTGCACAGAAAGGAGGGTGCTCAGCAGATGTACGTGGTGTGGAGCCCTGGATGGGGGCTACAGGCTGTGCTCCGCCGCAGGAGGTGTGGAGTTCTGCTCTTGCAGAGTCCCCTTGCCTGCCCTGGGCCACCTGTGGGTTTTGAGGAGAGGAGCTCTGCCAATGGGTGCTGTTCCTGCTGCTCTTCAGGCCAGGAGGATCCCCGGACACAGCCCAGCCCTGCGCTCTCTACTTCTTCTGCAGGCCAGCAATGGGCAGTGGTATCAAATGGACGATGACCTGGTCTGCTCTAGCAACATCAAAGTGGTCCTCAACCAGCAGGCCCACATGCTGTTCTACCTGAGGTGAGAGCACCCTGTGTCTCCCGGCCCCTCTGCCCCCTGCTCCCCATTTGGGACAGGGCTGGTAGCACGTGCCTCGGTGTGGGAAGGAGCTTGGCCCAAGTAGCCCCAATGCCCATGCGCGCGCGCTGGCTTGGAGCAGGGTGGCAAGGAGAGGTCTGGCCTCTTGTCATGGTTTTGCTGTAGATCAAGAGCACCTCGCCTTGAAATCCTCTCTGTTGGCCAGCGCCACACTGGCTGACAAGCACCATGTCACCGCCACTGGCCGAGAAGCTGGTGCTCTCCGCCAAAAAGGTGAGTCTGAGCTGCTGCCCAGAGATTTCAGTAGGTGCCTTGTGCCTTCTGAACTGGGGCTTGTGTTGGGGGCAAGTGTAGAGCTAATGCTGGGTGTCTTGCTAAGCCAGAGGCGGCAGGGAGAGCCCCTCAGCCCCAGGGCTGTAGCAGTTGCTCTGCCCTCCCTCTGGGTCGGGGTGCGGGGCCAGGCCCCCGCTGTTGTTCACATACCTGAGTGAGGCAGGAGAAATGGCTCCTGCCTTCTTGCTCAGGATGGAGGGGTGGCTGTGCCAGTCCCTGCAGCGGGGCAGCCTTGCCAGCCTTCTCGGGGTAGCATGTGGGAGCAGGTGACGCCACAGCTGGAGGGCTGTGGAGTTGCCTCCTCCCCGGGCAGCGGCGTGGGACTGGCCCTCTGGGCGCCACTGTGCAGCCAGGACTCAGGACAGTGCGCTGGGTTTTCTGTTCTTTAAATTTCCTTCCTTCCTTTTTTCCTTTGTGCTTCTAACTGAAAACACTTCTGATTCTTCTTCTACCACCCCCCCCACTTCCCTCCCCCATCCGTGTCTGTTCCCCTCCCCTTTCTCTGGGCTCCCCTTTTTATTTTTTCCTCTTGTCTCAGGGAAACCTCTTTTCTTTAGACCACCAAGTTTTTCTTTATGTCAATAACTGCAGGGCAGCACCCCACGGAAGGCAAGCGGAAGTGACCGCCATGCACAGCCTCGCCCACAATTTGCTGGCCACACCTACCCCATGAACACCACCCACCCCGACTGCACTCCCTGGCCTTTTGGCAAGTCAAGGTAAGCAGTGCCAGTGGCTCCCAGGCTCCTGCACGGCAGCAAGGCCAGTAGCAGCCTTGGTACCAGTCCCTGCAGCAGGGCGGCCTTGCCAGCCTTCTCGGGGTAGCGTGTGGGAGCAGGTGACGCCGCAGCTGGAGGGCTGTGGAGTTGCCTCCTCCCTGGGCAGCGGCGTGGCACCTGCCCTCTGGGCGCCACTGTGCATCCAGGACTCAGGATGGTGCGCTGGGTTTTCTGTTCTTTAAATTTCCTTCCTTCCTTTTTTCCTTTGTGATTCTAACTGAAAACACTTCTGATTCTTCTTCTACCACCCCCCCCACTTCCCTCCCCCATCCGTGTCTGTTCCCCTCCCCTTTCTCTGGGCTCCCCTTTTTATTTTCTCCACTTGGCTCACAGAAACCTCTTTTCTTTAGACCACCAGGTTTTTATTTATGTCAATAACTGCAGGGCAGCACCCCGCGGAAGGCGAGCGGAAGTGACCACCGTGCACAACCTCACCCACAATTTGCTGGCCACACCTACCCATGAACACCACCCACCCCAACTCCACTCCCTGGCCTTTCGGCAAGTCAAGGTAAGCAGTGCCAGTTGCTCCCAGGCTCCTGCACGGCAGCAAGGCCAGTAGCAGCCTTGGGGTACTCTACGGGGCAACTGTCTGGCATGGCAGCTCACTCAGGAGGCGATTTTGGCAGCCGGCTCTCCTGTTCTCCTGGGCTGGCAGGGCTTGCTCCGGGTCTCCCTTGTAACCTTCACCATCGGCATGTGCTGCAGCAACACTCATTCTTTCCTAGTCCCCCATGGGACAGCATGTGCCCTGCGCATGGCTGGCACTGGGCAGGTGCAGGGTCACTGTGTGCGCTTGCAGCTGCTGCTCTGAGAGCAGGGTCTGATTCAGATTTCATGGCTGAGATGGTAGCAGTTGGGTGCTGTGCTCGTGCACCTCGGGGCGGGGAGGAAGAGAGGGGCTCCCGCTCCTGACCTGGCTTTCAGATCATGTCAACCTCTTTTCCTGTCCTTCAGGCTGTCCTCATCTGCTCTCAAACTGCCAAATCATGAGGAGCCTGCCTTCAGCTTCATCCTCAGCTCAGCCCCTCGGCTCCCAGCATCCCCCCTGAGCAATGGTTCCACTGCCCACCCTTCGCACCACCTTCCTCCCCACAGCAGGGAGAAGGGGCGCAGCCAGGTCACCTCTGGTTCCTCAAAAAAGAAGCAGCGAAAGCAGCATCACGGAGTAGATGGCAGCCCTCATGCTCCGGCTGCGAAGGGCAAGGATGAAGTCGCCAGCCCCCCCGAGGAAGAAGAAGAATGTCGCTCAGGAGGGCTCGGTGTCCCTCGCAGGGAAGGAGGTGGCAGGCAAGGGTCCCAGCGGTAGCAGGGAGGTGCCGGGCTGTCAGGACCTGAAGAGCAGCCCCAAGCAGCATGTGTCAGACCCCAGTACTTACCTGGACATGGAGCCCATCTGCCCCCTTATAGAATCATTAAGGTTGGAAAAGACCTCTAAGATCATCGAGTCCAACTGTCAACCCAACACCACCATGCCCACTAAACCATGTCCCTAAGCACCTCATCTACATGTCTTTTAAATACTTCCAGGGATAGTGACTCAACCCCTTCCCTAGGCAGCCTGTTCCAATGTTTAACCACTCTTTCAGTAAAGACATTTTTCCTCACGTCCAATCTAAATCTCCCCTGGCGCAACTTGAGGCCGTTTCCTCTCGTCCTATCGCTTGTTACTTGGGAGAAGAGACCGACCCCCACCTCGCTACAACCTCCTTTCAGGTAGCTGTAGAGAGCGATGAGATCTCCACTGAGCTCAAGAAGAAGAAGAAAAAGAGGAAAATGGAGGAGACAGAAGAGCACTGCTCTGGGATGCTATCCTCGGACAGGTGAGGGGCCGGGGAGCAGGCAAGAGCCCTGTGCACCTCCGCTCTGCCTGACGTCAAGCTCCCTGGGCTGTGGTCAGGTCTCTCTCATCTTTCTGTGGGGGTGAAGTACTGAAGTGCTGGCTTGCTGGGGGTGGTTTCTCTCAGCCCCAAGTGCAGTGCTGGGGTGCGGGTGTCCCTGCATCCCGTTGCCCTGCAGGGAGCTCAAACTCCTCCCTCTCTGGTCTGGCTAGAGCGAGCTGACCCCTGCTGCCTTCCTTATCTCTAGGAGGGCTGAGATGGAGCCCTGGAGGACAAAGTGGTGGAACGTGGAGACTGGGGCTGGAGACAGCATGCACCGCAAGCACAAGCGGAGGGAAAGCCTCAGCAGCCCAGCCTCGGAGCAGCCGGCTGCCAATGGCATCCACGTCGTGGACGGCACCCCAGGTATGACCATGTGCCTCCACCCTGCCTGGTGCCTGGCAGGGGACAGCTGGCTGCTCATCTGCCCACGCAGCGCCTTAGAGCACTGGTGTCCAGTCCCCGGTGCTTGCTGGTCCCCACAACTGCCTGATGGTGCCTGTCTTCCTGACCGCCATCCTCGGCTGACCTGCCCGCAGGCCTGCGTGCTGCTCATGCAGGAGAGCTGCCCAGTTGTACCCTGAATGAAAGCGTGTGCTCCTCTCCAGACTCATGGGGACAGGCCTCTTGAGGGATGAAGATTTACTCCCAGTTCCTGCCTGCCCAGGACAGGCCCCAGTGTGCCCAAACACCCTGTGCCATCAGGACCTTGTTAGTCCCGACAGTGTCTCCTGGGGTGAGATCTGCCTTGGAGATGGAGCAACACAGGAGCTCTCTCTGGTCCCTCTGGCTTGTCCTCACCCCTCCAGTGTCCCTTACTGCCGCTCCCAGGGCTCTGTAATCCTTCTTGATACTCCTCAGACTGCTCCTGGTGCTGAGACATCAAATGGCATCTCATCTTGCTGCTGTTGACAGTTCTTAGGCAATTACATGTGTGGGCGTTGAATGGTGGCTCTGTGTCTGTCCAGATAGTACACACATTGCTGCTCTCATTTTTAGACTGTATGTAGTATTTATTTTACTATTTAGTGGTTTTAGTGTTTACTATTTATTTTCCAAAATTTAGAACTTATTTTTCAGTATTAAGCATCAGTATTTAGCATTTGCCTCCTGCTGAGAGCAGTTGTATCACATAAAAACTCATTCATTACTCCAGCATTACATATCCAGAGGGATTTAGACATGGGCACATACAGGGAAACATCTCCAGAAAAAAGACATAAGAACACATTTGTGGAGGTTACAAAGGCACAGAGTTTTTAAAAGATGCACAGATGTTCAGTAAGATTTTCAGAATTATGTGCACGCTTAACTGCCACTGAAACAGGTCTTTAGAAGTTTTGCAAATCCATTAGGCACAAAGATATTGCAGAAGCCTGCCCCAAAAGATATAGCATATATTATATCTTGACCTTCTTACCCTGAAAAGCAAATCAAACAAAACATTAGTCATCAAATGACAATCCTTCCACACTGTAACTTCTGCAAAACATGCATGGTTAATAGGCCATGTGCTGTTTCCAGCCACAGAAGCATACATCCAAACCCACTCCCAGGCCTTCAGGTCACGTGGTCTCAGCAAGGGCAGAGTTGAGCCTGATTCTGATTTGGGCAAATGTCAAAAGGAACCATGCAATCTATGAAAACATACCGGGAGTGGATGCTTATTTTTAGAAAACTATATGATGTAGAATCCAAATGGAAGTGACACAGAGTTTTTTCAGCATTTTTTTCCATATTCTCCTTTGGTACATGGAAATTTTGATAGTTTGGACTTCTCCCTCCAAGGACCTTGCTTCCTAAAGGGATGTGTATGAGAAAAAACAACAGTGTGGAGTAAACAAGTTTTTTAGATGTCCACAGGAGATTATGGAGTCTCTTGCGGAAAATGCAGGCAGATGTATATTGAACAACCATGAAAATTCACTGGATTTACATCTATTCCTGTGTTTGAATGGGAAAAAAGATTTCTCCTCACAAAAACTGATAACTAGCATGGTAGAATTAGCCAAAAAGCTCATTAGGCAGCATATCCTCTCCTCTGCCAGAGATCATGGCCATACCACTTGCAGAAGTCCATGACAACTAGTAACTAGTGATAGGACGAGAGGAAATGGCCTCAAGTTGCGCCAGGGGAGGTTTAGATTGGACATGAGGAAAAATGTCGTTACTGAAAGAGTGGTTAAACATTGGAACAGGCTGCCCAGGGAAGGGGTTGAGTCCCTGGAAGTATTTAAAAGACGTGTAGATGAGGTGCTTAGGGACATGGTTTAGTGGACAGGGTGGTGTTGGGTCGACGGTTGGACTTGATGATCTTAGAGGTCTTTTCCAACCTTAATGATTCTATGACATTCTGCAGCAAAAGGCAGAGAACTCACCAAAGCAGGCTACCGTTGAGCTTCTAGGACAAACATAATCTTCAGCAAAACTGAGGCTTGCAAATGATAACCAGAGCTAACCACCTGCTTTACCAAATGCTCCAGGAGACACCTGGGTGAGGCACTCCTCACGTTCCTTAAAAAGTGGTAGGCATCAGTCATTCTGTTCACTACCAGACGAAGAGGGGTGCTGCAGAGGGGCAATACTGCTGTGTTTTTGCGGTTCTTGGACAAAGTCTGATCAGGTTGTTTGTAATGTAGAAAGGTGAACTTACAAATGTCCTCTTTGGTCTTAAAATTGCATTTCAAAGCACCTTTGAGAGAAGACATCAACCACATATCACCCAATGCCCTGGCCATTGTTTTCGCTCCCTGCCTTTTGCATTGTCCTGTGACCCTTTATCCAGCATGAAATGGCCATACTATAGAAAGCCAGCATGTGACACAAGAGGAATTCAGCAGTCAGATCAAATAAGCTGGAGAAAACTTATCAGAGAAAATGTTTTAGGTCAAAATTTAACAATCATCATCACTATGGAGACAACAGGAAAGAACAACCCACCTGCTGCTGGGGGTACTTCCCTGTACTATGCAAACAGCATGAGTGGATCTGTTCAGTTCCTGCAGCCATTACTTCAAATTCCCAGTAACAGTGTGAATAGGGTAGTTCTCCAGATTTACTAAGTTTGGATCTGAAGGAGATGGTTACATTGAAAGCAGCTGAATCCTTTCATGCCTACAAGAGGATCCCACAGAAAGAAAAGCTTTCAGATGCTGTCAAAATGGCAGAGCACAGGAGTGAAGATGGATACCATGCAAAGGAAGCTACACTAGTAGACACTGTTACCTAAACTGTTTTTGGGTTTGGGTTGGTTTTTTTTTAACTGCAATTGTTTCAGCTTCATCATGCAATTTGCTGATCCAAATTTCCTGTAAATGCCTTCTGTTAGAGGCTGTGCATCTTTACCTGTTCTAACAGCTTTCCAGGATAACAGGGACTGCATTTGTTTCACTAGTCAGGAAACTCGTGCATGCTCCAAAATGATATGACTTTGCATCCTGTTCCTTCTGGAATTGATACAGTACAGCACTATGTGAATACTTGTTCCCAGGACAGGAAATTCACTTGTCTTTCACACTACAAACAATTTAGACTTCCAGAAGCAAAAGCTAGATATTCTCTTCCAGTTTGCTACAAGCTTTTAATTCCAAGACATACTCTTAGAGCCACAGCAGTATGCAGTGCTGCACTGTACATTAACACTCTTGTCTACCAGTTCTGATAACACAACACTCACATTTTCTGAAGGTGGGATTTCCATTCGAGTTGGCTGGAGAACCATATCTACAGAAAAATGTTCTGTATTTCTGCTCTGTCTGCCTGTAGAAAGAGCAGGGGACTTAATTACTCCCTGCCCAAATGTCCATTCTCCATTTTCTCACAACAAGGACAGATTTTGTTTTGCACGTATCACTGGTGGTATCCCAGTACAGGGTCCCAGCTCTACAAGCGGAAGTCTTTTGTTTCCACTAGATGTGCAACTCCACTGAATTTTGGCTACACACTTTTGTGTCAAGTCAGCCTGCATATTAGAGAAGGGAGCCGATGTCAACAAGCAGTTCAAATCACATACAAATATCAAGTTTCTTGTCTTGCTCCCTATATACCCTGCATTTCCCCTTCACTAAGTCCCAACTGTGCCAGCCAAAGCTGTAAGGAGCTTGCGTGTTTTGTGGCAAGAAAGAAGTACCACTGCAGAAACAGGCCTTCTCCATGGGCCAGGTGGAAAATAAGAAATGTTCACGACAGCCAAATGCTGGCTGGAAGTCCCTTGGAAGTCTGTGAACCCGTGCCCTGCAGTCTGGTGGGAGACAGGGAGAATTTAATGGATACTTCTCTTCTTTAAAGATCTGCTTTAAAGATCTATGTTTTCCACTTTTTTTGCATTGACAAGTGACTGCCCTGATGATGAAACCCGATTTCAACTGAGCCTGAGGTAGTGGGTTTATTAGGCCATTTCATAACTGACTTATCTGTTGCCGTTCAAGGTCATTAGTGCAGTATCTCAGTTGTAGTTTGCTATTACTATTTAGCAGTCACTAATTAGCAGTCACACAATTTAGACTGTTAGAAGGTTCCCAAATTGCTATGGACAAGCAAGAAGAGGCTAGAATGCCACCTGTCCCTGTGAAAGCAAATCCTTTGACTTAAGTAAACCAGCTGGAGGATGGTATCATTTCATACATTCACAGTTTGAGAGATAAGCGTTTTAGCATGCAAAATAGAACTTCAGTACAAAATCAGTTTTTAGCGCTTCAAAAAGTGTTTTCTCTATGCCAAGATCTCATCAGGAATATAGACACTCTTAGCACAGTGTGTCTTGCACAAGACAAATTCTCTTTGCTCATTCAGGTAGGATTTTTGCCTCTTGTATCCTCACCATGCTAACTGAATAAAAATGGCTGCATCGTTCTCCTCTCGTGCCCTCCTGCCAGAACAGGAATGTCATCAAGCCTAAAAAAAAGAAAAGGAAGATTTCTACAGTGAGAGAGAACATCTTGAAGAGCTTTCTGGGGAAGATCAGCAATTCTCAGCAGAAGTCAAACAAAACTGCAAAGCAATGACTGCTTGCTGTTTTCAAAGAAATGTCTCCTCTCCAAAACCATCCTGAGCATGTCAAGAGGAGAAGGATGTTCCTGAACTTGTTTTTGGGCAGCATAGTCTATGTGGTGGCCATTCATTGTCTTTCATGAAGACCTGCTCAGCTGAAGAAAGCTGATCAACTAACAGATCCAAACAGCCCTTTGTCTCCGACTGGAGTTATTTATACAAGCTGGGAAATGAGGATGGGAAGACTTACTGCTGAACCAGATCTGACACGCTGACAGCAGTCCAAGGCTCCATGCAATGAGCAGAACGACACACAGGGAGCTGGCTCACAGCAAGGCTTAGTCTACAGCTGGTCACGATGGCAGCCTGTCTGAGATTATGTATGAAAAGGACAAGGCTTGTCCTTTGGCAACTGAGCCCAAAAGTTATGAACTTCCTATGGCCAGAGACACAGAAGACTCATGATACTAGTCAAAGGCAACATGTGTTTTCCCAAAGCAGCAGCTGTTTCCAAAAATATAATCCACCTCTGGTTCTTCATGTACTGGGAACGTGTACTTGGCATGGCAGGCACAGCTCCTGACTCAGGCAGTTTCTAGTCCACCGGGATACTTCAGCTGTTGAAGCACCAAGCTTTCGTCCAAAAACATCTCTTTCTGAAAAACTTCTGAAGTCAAGAGCTGAACTGTCCTACTTTTGTTCACTTGGAAAGAACATTCTGGTTTCGTACCCTGGGTACCTTCCCTCTGTGCCAAATGACCGAGCACAAATTGACAGCAGTCTGTCACATGCCCGAGAAGCCTTTGGTCCTCAGCAGTTGGGCCAGCCCACTAAGGCAGCTGGACCCTCCTGGCACTGGGGCGAGCAGTACAGAAGGAGGGTGGCTCAGGGTCCCTGTTGTGCTCACGATCCCTTGAGGGGAGCCAGGGCTGGCGAACCGAAGGCTGTTCTCCTGGCTTAGCTCCCAGGAGCACTCAGAACAGGGAGTGGGGAGCAGCAGCATGGACTGATCAAGGGAAAACCCCACCTGTCCTACCCGATTGCCTCCTGTCATGAAGTAGCTGTGTTTGGGGCAAGAGTAGAGCAGTGGGTGTCATTTGCTTTGGCATTAGCAAGGCTTTTGACACTGCTTCCCGCAGTATTGCTGTATCAAAGCTAGAATGTTACGGCCCGGATGGGGCTGGGGATGACAATTAGGTGGGTAAAAAGCTGTCTGGATGCTCAGGCTCAGAGTCGTGGTTAATGGGTGCCTGGGGGACAAGGACTGCTCCAGCCTGGTCCCATACCCTGCCTCACAGTCCAGCACCCAAAACAATGGCAGCATGGTTGAATGAGATAAGCCCAGCCCCAAAGGTACCAACTGCTTCCAGGGAACATGTGGTGAAAACATGGGAAAAGAAAAGATGAAAACCTGTAGCAAATGCATGGAGAATGTATCCAGCCAGAGCTTTCTGATCTTTCACCAGAGGGTGTACGCTAACCAGCACCTCAGACCCAGAAATCAGGTGGATCTAAAATTTTCTCTCTCTGACATTTGGAAATATTTGTCTGGAGAATTTATGGCCCTTCATCAACTCTGCCAGATCTTCACTTAACCTATTCATCTTCCACTTTACAACTTATACACTCTCCAGACTAGCATAGGTTCTTCTGATTCTTATGACTGAAAAGCCCAACACCCTAATGTGTTTTGCAGAGTGTGAAACCACAGAATCTTCCCAGTGTCTGCCTTTTCTCAACCTACTAGGAAGGAAGTATGTGATTCCCTGGAAACACATCTCTGCTGTTGCTGTTTCCTGAACAACTGTGACAATTCTGCAGAGTCAATATCAACAGCCCATCTGGCAGCAGGGCCGTGGAGTGCTGCGGCATGGGGCTGGTCCCCATCTTCCACTGTTCACTCGTTGCTGGGCAAAGCTGCGCTCAGATTTTGTGCAGACACACATGGTCAGTGTGTTTTTTAAAAAGAAAAAAGATTTTTTTTTTTAATAGAGTAATGCTCAAATGAAGAATCAAATCTCTCAGACAAGACAGACAGTCACATCCAGAGGTGATGGCAGTCTCCATTGCAGGCATCCTTCCAACAGCATCTTGAGCTGGAGCAGATGAGATTTACGGAGCTGGTTTTCCAGTGAGTTCTCTCCATCGAGACTGACCCGCTCTCCCTGTCCAGCACCCCCTTCGTGTCACTAGTGCTGAATGGCACAGTGCAACCAGGTGCAGGGAGGGGCAGGGCAAAGTGGACACCAAGAAGCCAAGCTGTGATTGGTGGGGATGCTTGCCACCCTGGAGTGATGGTGGGGAGGATTGACCAGCACCCTTCCTCCCCACCCTAGTGTGAGAGAAGTGAGGGCCTCTCTGATTGGCCACTGCTTTCCCCACCTTGCAGTAAGGCCTCTTCCCATTGGCCACTCGTGGTTCTTGTGGCACTGCACCAGCCTGGGGAGCGGCAGCCATGGGCACCCCAGCAGGACCGCGAAAGGTGAGGGAGAGGGAGGGGCAGTGCTGGGCAGTAGTGACAGTGCCCCCCCTGCTGACAGGCACCTGTGTGGGAGGGTCACCCTGGCAGCCATGGGGGGCCACAGTGCTGTCCTGGGCCATGGGGCCTCTGGTGATTCTTGAGTGGCAGTAGTATTCATCATGTGTATGACATCATGAGCACATATTTTCTTATGAGCACTTGTGACATCACCAGAGATGTCCCAAAAAGCCACACTATGGTTCATGACACAGCGAACGCTAATTACTAACTAGTGCTAATCATCAGTACTTCTGCCATAGCAGTGAAGTCATCAGTGCCCATGGCATAGCAGGAATAGTGACACCACCATTGTTTTTTCCATCGTGTTAGTGACATGTGAGTCATGTTGCAAACAACTGTGACAAAAGCAGCAATATGATGCTTTGGTGATTCACCTGCACTTTGTCTGATGTCAGGGCATCAGTGATGTTATGGGTGTAAATGACATTATACAACACAAAAGTATCATGAACAGTATCAGAAACCAGGTCAAAGTCATCACTAGCAACAATGCCTTTGTCACTGATGATGTTATTCCTGTCAGTGCCACCAGTGCTGGTAATGTTATGAGTGGCAGTGATATCATCAACATCCACAGTAACACAAAGGACAGCACATTGAGGTCCACTAGGAGCTGGGACACCTTTCCCTCTCCTCAGGGTTGGGGACAGAGCTAGTCCTGCTGGGGCTGGGGGTGGGAACACCTTTGCCCCAGGGCTGGGGAGAGCTGTGGCCTGGCTGGCAGCTTGGAGGCACCCAGTCCCTGTGCCCGACTATGGGAACAGTGGTGGTATTGCTGGGGAGGTTGGGGATGCAACTATCCCTGGGGTTGTGACAGCAATGGCCCTGGCAGTTGGATTGGCTGACTCTAGGTGGGGATGGTGCGGGCCCTGCAAGGAATGGGGTTGGGGACAACCTTGTTCCTGGACTTGGTGGTGGGCAGTGACCCTGACAGTGCTCACAGCCTTGCTCCTTCTGCTTTAGCCCCAGTGCCGTGAAACCGAGATCTGTGTGTGGTGAGTATGGCCCCAAGCATATTCTGAAATGTCCCCTGTTCTCCCCAGCCACCCCCAGGTCTCCCCTTTACCCCATTCTCAACTGTCCCCAGTTGTCCCTGGATCCTTCCTGTTCCTTTATTTTCTCCCCCAGGACTCCCCAAGTTCTTGTGTTCACAACTGCCTAGCTGGGTCCTCTCATCCGCAGCTGTCCTCCTGCCCCCCCCAGATCCCACTGTCCCCATCTTCCCCCATGTCCCTGTCCCCTCCTCCCCCCCATCCCCTTGTTTAGCCCTGTCCCTGCAGGAAGGCCCTGGATGCGGTGGCCAAGGAGCAACTTGAGACAGCCCCAACCCGCCAGGATCAATGGGTGTGGGTGAGGGGACAGGGTGCTCAGAGGGGCCTTGGACACCTGGGACCACCTGAAACACCCTGGGACCACCCTGGGATACTTGAGATCCCAGGGGAAAACCCTAGGAGTCCTAGGACACCCTCAGGGCACCCTGCAGACACTGTAGGACAATTCTGGGGGACCTGGGACCCCTTAAGGCACTCAGGGGACATTCTAGGACATTGTGAGGACTTCAGGACCTCTTGGTAGAACCCCAGAACATCTTTGGGGACAGATAGGACACTCTAGGGACTTGAGGAATGCCTCTGGGGACCCCCCCCAAAAAACTCAGCACACCTCTGAGACCGCCATGATACCCCTGAGACCCCCTTGGGACCTCTGGGTCCCTACATGAGAACCCCCAGGGATACCACTGGGGCACCCTGGAGGTCATTCACACCCCACCTCCCCCAGTATTCCCCTAGTCTCCCTGTCTTCCTCACAGTATCCCAATTCTGTCAGTCCCAGTGTCCCTCTCCCACCCAGGACACCCTAGAATGCACTCCCAGGTGCCTATATCCCCCTCTCTCTATCCCCATATCTCCCACTGGTGTCCCCATTCCCCCTAGCAGCTGTCTAGGTGTCCGTGTCCTCCCTATGCCCCATTACCACAGCGTCCTCCTCCAGTCCCCTCGAGCTGTTCCAATACACATGTTCTTCCCTCTACATCTGCCCACATTGTGTCTCCAAAGGGTGTTCTGGTCCCTTCTGGTTTCCCTGTTGTGTCTTCTCAGGCCATCCCTAGCATGTCCCTCAGGCTGTCCCTGTCCCACCCTGGTGTCCATGTCATGTCCTCCTAGGGTGTCTCTGTTCCCCCAGTGTGCTGACAGAGGTTCTGCCAGGCCCCCCGTCCTTCTGGATGCCTACAAGAGGGCCCTGGAGCTGAGCCAGGAGCTAGACCTGGCCCCAGAGCCACTGTCAGGCCTGGTGGGCATCGTTTGCCGCACCATCACCATGTGCACAGGTGAGGGCAGGGGCAGGAGGGGACAGGGGACACACAAGGTGCAGCGTGGGGCTCATCACGACTCCCCCAACCCCAGAGACACCTCTGCCTGATGTGGAGGAATGCTACACCTACTTCAGCATCCCTCACAGACTTATTGGCACCCATGCACTCCTTGCATGCCCCTTGCATGCTTGGTGGTACCTCCATGCTCCCTGCACACTCCCCACATGCTTCTCAGCATCCACACAATTCCCTGAACACACCCCAGTATGCTTATTGGCAGTCACACACTCCCCACACACTTACTGAAGACTGCATGGTCCTCATGTACTCCTCACACACTTACAGGGCCCCTGTGCTCTTCACGTGCTTTGCACACACTTACTGGTGTCCCCACACTACTGGCACATGGTGCCCACAGGTTCCTCGCACTTTCCCTATGTACTTGGCTGAGCCTGCACACTCCTGCAGGCTTCCCAGGACTCATGCATCCCTCCTGCTCTACACCCTCACTCTCCCAACAGGCTCCTGCCATGTTCCCACCTCCCACACAATGCAGATGCAGCTCAAATGCTCTGCTACTCTTGTATGCTCCCTGCATGCTTCCCAGCCCTGCCTGTCCCTTGCCTGCCGCTGCCATGATGCCATCCCTGCAGTGCCCCCGAGTCAGTGTGGCCATGTTTGGGCTGAGCCAGGTGGCCTGCATTGCAGCCCATGTCCTTGACACAATCCTTCGGCATGCCAAGCTCTACGCCTACATCCTCACACCCCAGGTGAGCTTGGCACTGTCAGAAGTAGGTGTGCAGTGGAGGATAAGGCTTGCCCTGACCCCACTTCCTGTCTTCTGTCCCTGTCCCCAGGTCTGCCTTGACCTGGTGTATGTGGGAGGCCCCGAGAATTGCCAAGAGGGAGAGGTGCTCACCGCCCTTCCCCAGGAGGAGGAGGAAGGAGAGACCCCTGGGAAGCCCAACACAGGTCAGATCCCCCTGGCTGTGGGGTTACAGGGCAAATGCAGGGGTTTCAGGGTTCTGGGGGAACACAGGGTAATGAGGAACCCTAGATAAGCAGAGGGACACCCTGAGATCTGGGGTGCACCCCAGGGTCTCAGAGGGCTGGAGCACCATGGGGAGAGTCATGGAAGACACCCTGGGTTCCTGTGGGCACCCAGTGGTCTGGTGGGATCAAATGGGAACCTTGGGGTTATGGGGAGGGTCGTGTGGAGCACCTTGTGGTCTGGTAGGACCAAGAATGCCATTCAGGGTTACAAGGTGTTCAGGGTGTGTTTGTCTGGATGGCACCCTGGATCACAGAGAAGGGCTAGGGTCACCCTAAGATTATAGCACTGGGAATCCCCAGGAGCAGGCCACGTCCCCCTGCTTCCCCAGTTCCCCTATGCCCCTCCCTGTCCACCAGGGGCTTTGTCCTGACCCCTGTCTTCTCCCTGTCCTGCTGTGTCCCTGGTGACACATGTCCCTTGTGTTCCATGTCCCTGCTGTACTCTGTTCCTCCCATCCTCCTGTGTCCCCAGGATCCCTTCTCCCCCCAGTCGCTGGTGCCAAGCCCTAACCCCTGACTTCCATCACCCTGTATGCTCTGTCTGCATGTGTCCCCGGTTTTAGGCTCTGTCCTCTGCTCCCTCGTATCCCCTCCTTGTCCACAGGGCCCCCTGTGTCCCTGATCTCCCTGGTGCCAAGCCCTGAACCTTGTCTTCCCATGCTCCTTGTTCCCTCATCTCTGGTACCAGACCATGACCTATGTCTTTGTGTCCCCAGGGTCTCTGTTACAGGAGGTGGCAGTGCCTGAGCTGGTCCAGATGATTCAGGGGCAGAGCCAGGAGGTGTAGATGGGGCTCCTGTGTGGTCAGGATCAGCTTGGGACCTGCCTGCCCCCTCTGGAGATGCCTTTGAGCAAGGAAGACCTTTCTGGATCCCCCCAGGCCTCACCCAGCGGCAAGAAACACCTTGGAAGACCCCAGGGTTCTTGCCAGGGCAATAAAGGCCTCAGGCCCTGCCAGCATCTCTGTATCATCTCTGGGACCTGCCCCCATGTCCCCTAGGATCCCCTTAGGATTCCCCACATGGCCTCTGGGAGACCTCTGGGGAACCTCCAGTTCTACTGGGACCCCCACATTCTCTGGGACCTCCCCCCATGTCCCCAGATTCTCCCATACCCGCCCTTGGAGTCTCCCCACACATTCCCAAGCATGTAGACCCGTTTGTCACGTGTCATGACCCACCTACGAGAAGGGGGGGATGACTAAGGTCCGCAAATCCCCTCGATGTGGATTAAGGTGCGATAACACTCAAGGTCCATACACGAACATCAACTTTAATGGAACGAACACTTTATAAGCATCAACCCTCTGTGTATTAATATGTCACATAAGCTAAGGGGCTTTATGAGAAGTTGAGGTAGGCCTTGTGTTACTTAGCAGCGTCAATGGCAAAGAGCAAAGGGTGGCGGGGGGGCAGGGAAAGAGAACGAGAGAGCTGGGTTAATAAATAATACAAGCTAAGCAGCTTTATGAGGAGTTGAGGTAGGCCTTGTGTTACTTAGCAGCGTCAATGGCAAAGAGCAAAGGGTGGCGGGGGGGCAGGGAAAGAGAACGAGAGAGCTGGGAAGCAAGAGAGAGAGATACAGAGATCACCAATCCTGGATCAAGCGTTGGACCTGTCAACGCGGGGTGTCAGTGTGGAGAGCACCCCAAGGAGGCTTGTGTGCGCCCCTATTTATTGGCCCCAGTCCAAGGTTTCTAGAATCTTCTCTCACCCCAGCTTCAGGAGTGGTTGAGACATTAGTCAGTCAAGGAGAGTGACACTGGGCCCCTCCCCGTGGCTGGCTTCTGGAGCTTTCTCTTGGGGCATTGTCTGTGCTTACAGCACAGTCACTTGGGCCTCATCCCTTACAGTCACGCAATATATTTATTTTTTGCTTGCAGCCCCAGTGGATGTGGTTGCTCCGGTGGCCTTGGTCCAAATACCAAATACGATTTGTTTTCAGAACTGCAGCCTCTTGCAACAGCTGAAAACAACATGAACTAGTTGGACCTTCAGTAACTGCGTGCTATGAGAATGGCACCACCTCACTTATTCACAGTATACTGCAACCTAATACTTGCTCTGGAAGTTTGGTCTAACCTATACACTTCAAAGGTTGTGCTTGATTTCAGGTGACTGCAAAGCAACTGTGTTTTGTCAAGGCATATCCATGAGCGAAAAAAAAAAAAGCCGAATTCATGTCTTCTGAACATGTCTCCAGAGCTTTGTCTGTTCAGGCTTTTATATAGGGGTAAAGCGTTGCAGGTTGGTTTGTCCAGGCCACTCATTTTCTCATAGGCCAACTCGGCCCTAGAAGCTTCCCTGGTGTGATGAGCACCTCTGGAAGTCTGTATCTGCTTGCTCTCTCCTAAAGAGCAGAGCGCAGCTGCGACAGATGCTCCAACTATGTGTGAATGGCATCTGCAAAAGCTGACATTTATTCTTCACCCAAGGAGTGTCCCATACACATGCACATGTGCAAGACGTGCCTGCTCCTGGCCAGTCAGGTAGCCAGGCAGTGGTGACCTTGCAAGCTCATACAAAAGCCAAGTGCCTCAGTGACCTCAGAAGCACATGCCCAAACATTCCCAGGAAGACCTAGTTCAGGTATCACAGACAGAAATCCTTCTGCACTCAGGAGAGATAAGATATGCTGAGAAAATCCACCCCACTCACTACAACAGCCCTTTGTGTGAACCACTTAACAGCAGCGGCACTTCTCCCTCCGAAGAGAAGGGTGGGCACAAGGTGTGGAGCCTGAGCTCTCCGAAACACTTGCTTTAGGAGGAAAGGACCCACACACACACTTCCCATACCCCAGGCCAATTTCTTCCTTTGCAATGGGAAGGGGGTACAGTGGGGACTATCTAAGAGGATGCTTTAAACCACAATGTGTGTCAAACTGCAGAGGAAAAACTGAGAAGCTAAAAAAAGACAAGGAAATTCATAACTGAGAGAATCGGGCAACATGAGACTGTGCAGAGAGGAAGGGAAAAGGTTGGAGAGGATCATTCATTTCACGTCTTTCCACCCTCAGCGCTGTTTCCTGAGGGCTTTGGGGCTGTCTCCTTGGACATCCCAGCCCCACAGCAGGACCTTAGCACAGCCGTGGAGTTCCTTGCTCAGCACTGCCAGGCACTGGGAGGGTGGTCCCCAGGGTTGCTGTGGGTGAGGTGGGAGAGGAGCAGGGTCAGGGCATGGGAAGTGCTCAGGACACACCTGGCCAGGGAAAGTGAATGAGGGAGAAACACAGCCCCTGACCAGTGCCCCTTGAAGTATTTTTTTCCCCTAAGACACCCTCGCAGCCACCTCCTATGCTGGGTTGAGTTGCTCCTGGGAGTGATAATGACAACTGTGTTTTTATTGATTCATATTGAGTTAGGAAGTCTCAGACTGCCTGAGGCAGAAGGGCATGGCATAGGGGGAGCTGAGGGGAGCAGAACAACTGGTGCATCCTCCCAGTTTGGATTCCTCTTTCCTACATGGCCGGTGCACAGGGGCCTCTCGTGCTCCTTTGATAGCACAGGATAGCTCAGGGCATGACTCTCCTCAGCCCTGTTGTACTGCTACCTCAGGAGAAGGTACTGCTGGAGGCTCAGGCATTGCTTGATCAGGGACACCCAGGAGACACCCATATCTTGCGGTGGGTGGAACACTGTGGCCAGGAGAGAGGATGCTGGAGCCACATTTGATGCTGGAAGTACCCTATATCACCAGTTTGGAGGAGCGTGATTTTTTTTCCTCGTAGTTCCCATGTCATATTTGCCAGTGCTGAGAAGATTCCTTGGATACCTCAGGCTCCTCTGAATGGCTCTAGGCACTTGGTAAATGGATGGCCCCCACACACCAAATCAGGAAACAGTACTGGGCAGCTTTAACCATCATTCCCATTTGCCTGACATGCAGCGCAGGAGCATCATGCCCTCCCATCCTGTGGACTGTGTGTTTGGCAGAACAGGGAGAGCGCGGTCGGGAAAGGACTTCTCCCTCCTCACCTCACTTGGACAGGCAGCAAAACAGGTCACGGTCCTAGAGCTCTGATGGTCCAGTTTTGTAGTAATTTATAAAAAAAAAAAAATCTCAGAAACCCAGACCTCCATGTCCTTGCGTATTGCGGAATCCTGAGAACCCCACAGTCATGATCTTTACACAGCCACAGGTTGGGTCACCCTCGCAGGTCGTGACTGTGACTTCTACACTCAGAAACAGGCTGTAAAATCTGCATCATGATGCCCAAATCCTCCGAGAGGAACCTGCAGGAATGGAGCTGTGGGTACACACGGTCAGGCAAAGACAAGGAGGAACCAAACAACTGTAAAGGTGAAACCACTGAAAAGACACATTTGCCTTCATCACAAGCTGCTCAACAAGCCATATTTTATGACTTGAGCAAGTCATAAAAGGACATTAAACAGATAAAGAAAATTTCCATAATACCTAAAGCTGCATAACCCTAACAATTTTCTCCTGCAATAAAAAAAATTAGTAATAATGGAAAAACTTGGTAATGTTTTGTTAGTTTTGTTAACTCAACAATATAAACTTGAATTATCTTAGTGTGCTTATTTGCTAGTCAGTCATTTCAAAGTGCATCTCAATGCTAATGAAAATAAAATCTCATGTGCTTTATAAAAGCATCTGAAATGACTAGTGTTTTTTAATTTATGTTAAGATGTTTTCTCCTCATTTAGTAACTAAAGTGTCAATTTAGGAAGCAGTGGTTGCATTTTTATGTATATTACTAATGTAATGCCATCAGGATAATAAAAGCCAAACAACAAAACAAAATGGGTGTTAAAGTAAATATTATTTGGGCTACTACTTTTTATGTATTCTCACTAGATATTTATTAATACAATTAATGCTGGAAAGCAGCATATTTAACCTTTTTCCCACCTCTACAGTCTTTACCTCTTTGGCCCAGTGTGACATTTTATGCTCAATCTCTTTTTTCCTCCTCTATCTACGTGTTTTCCTGACAGTTTGTGCTCCCAGCCCAAACTAAATTAAAAAAAATAATTTTTATTTGGAGCTATTTAAACTTAATACTCCATCAAGGATATTTTTACCAACAATGGTGTTGCAGTTGAGCTCCCGTCAGCATCCCTTAAGTGTAATAATGCCAAATACTCTGGCCAAGTCAAGACATTTGATATCTCCTTATGATTCGTCTCACTTTTAAGTTATTAAAACTCACAAAACCCAGTAATTGCCAATGTAGAAACTGAGCGTGTGTGACTTGCCTTAAAGAAAACAATCCTGGTACTATTAGGGGTTAAACTGGTTTTTGTATTCAGAAAGTTTGCCATCCTGATTTTACTTAAGGCAATGGTAGATTTTTCTGCTGACTGCAGTGAGATAATTGAGTGAGACTTAGGAACTGCAAGATAGCACATCTCTTAGTTTACTATCCATGCTTGCTGCCAGTTGTCTCCCTTAAAAATAAAAGAAACAAAATGTATTATTGTTAGGCCATATAAATGATTCATTTTTGCCAATTCTGTTCTTAATTGTGGTTACCAATTTTAAATACGTTCAAATGTTCTATAAAAGGCAATTTCCTTCTGTCATCTTGGATACTCTCACAGCACACAGGTTTGCAGGGACAAAATATGCTTTGTTCACCATCCAATTGTAAAATAAAGATCAAGAAATTGTCAAATCCACAAAGATCTCCTGAAGGATTTTGAAAACCTCAGTCTCCGTCTGCATTATGAAATAAAATGAAACCTACCAAGTGAAATGTCTGAAGAGCAGCAAAAAACCCCACTGTGCAATAGCTGTAAAAAGGGAATCTGTAGGTAAGATTACTTTTCAATTATTTTTAAAAAAAGAAAAATTCTCTTTTGCATGTTTTTCCTGAAAATAAAACAATGTAAGGCTAATGAATTCTGTGTTACCATTTGAGACAATGATTTGATCTCTTCCTGTAAGGCTATTATACTATCTAGCATTGCATTACTAACTTTTTCTAATTCCGCTGATACATTTACAATAGCTCTTTCTAGTTCAGCAACCTCTAACCATGGGATAAAAGTTCTCATAAACTGGTGGAACTTAGTGCCTCCTTCCATCAGAGGGTTGTAATGCTTTTCTCAGATATACCAATAGTTACGAGCAGCAAAGGCAGAAGAGATACTGGCTCTAAGCTCTGCAGATGGTATTAATGAACCTAAAGTACACTTCCCGTCCCAGTTTAAGGGTAAATACTCAAATGCCCTTTCTCCACATACCCAGTATTGCCTTGGTAGTTGTGTAAATAGGGTAGTATAATCCTCAAATATATCTGAGTCATGTAAACTATTCCCTGAAAAAGGTTTAGCAAATGCTGGATCTGGTTGCTTAGGTAAACTGGTAAAGCTTGGACCCAGATTAAATTACTCAGAGCAATCAGGATCCCAGAGGTCTGTAGTGGAAACCGAAATTTTACAATTGTCTTTGGTTTGCTTATGATTCCCTAAAGAATACCAAGTTCTGCAAATCTGCAAATATCCACACTGTCTTGGAATCTGCAGGGCCTGATAAACTCCATCCAGGAACAAATCTACAATGTGGTATCTTATTATAACAAGTTTTATGTAAGGGCTTCTGGGGAGGCTCCATTTCACACTTAGTGGCTGTAGTAAATAGTAAGGATTTGGAAGTATCTATGGAGGAATACTGATTGCCTTTAGGCATAGGAACAGATCTATGGAGCATTCCAGGACTCCCCTTTTCATCTATATGGTCCCAAGATCTGAATTGTCCATTTCCATTAATTCTATTAATTCTAAAGATATATTGGCATTTGCCGTTAGTTCCCAGCCCGTACAGAGTGAGTAAGCTTGTCAAAAGGTTTGCTCTCCAAGCATACCCAGGGGTCTCCTTTCAGACTAGTGGCAAACCCTTCTTGGCAGAAGGGTGGTATCCTTCCTTTCTTTAGTGAAAAATCCATAACGTAGATTGCCCCTGCCTGCACCCTGGAGAACTCAATGGGACAGAAACCCAGCAGAGTTGATTTCTGGTAGAGGATAGGCTTTTGGTGCACATCCAACAGTTGGGCTTATTTGCTGCTGCTATAGTTTGGACTGTTGCTACGGCTGAATAATGGAATTAATATGTATAATCAATTTTCCACCACAGAAATGCTGTCATATTAAAATCTAGGCTTCCAAACCACTACTAGCAGGAAAAACAGACACAAATATAAAAAAATAACTATGCCTTGGTTGCACCCTAATTCTAAGTAAGGGTACGGTTCAGTCCGTATGCAATTCATAAGCATCAGATTACTTTCCACTTTCCTGTTGTCAGATTCTTACATGAGATCAATCCAATGGCTCTGTGTAAGTTCTCAGCTGCAGGTAAATCAGCCTCTGTAGTGGCGGATATTCCCTTCCCTTGGTGGCAGGAGGGTTTCCTGGTTCCACTTCCAGACCAGCTGCAACTTTTAGGTGGGAGTAATGGATCGATGTCTATTTTCCTTCCACCTTTACTGCTGAGAAAGAGGTTCGTAATACCAGAAATAGTCCTTCCCACCGAGGAGATAAATTAACCTTTCCATATGTACTTTTACCCAAACATAATCACCTGGACTAAAGGGGTGTAAAGACCGTTATAAATGTACTTTTTGTGTTAGCTGTAGCAGGCCTTGATTTTGTCTTAATAAATTTTGAATCTGTGGGATATACTGTGTTACGTTTTTCATCTCCGGCCAACAGACTCACGTGGTTGGGTACAGAAGTTCTGGGGAGTTGCATCTGCCTTCCGAATATTTTTTTTTACATGGAGACACTTCTGTTGTTTGTTGTGGTCTCTGTCGAATGTTCATTAAGGTTGACGGTAATGCATCTGGCCATTTTAAGTTAGTTTCAGAGCACATTTTTGCAATTAGAGTTTTTAGACTTAATTTCATCCTTTCTACTTTCCCTGCTGACTGGGAATGATATGGACTATGCAAATCTTGCTGAATTCCGTAAGTTTTGTACAGCTGGTGACTTAATTTTTGAGGTGAGATGACTTCCTTGATGTGAATTGATCCTTTCGGGTATTCCAAAGTGAGGAATGACTTCCTTTAATAAGAACTTAAGTACAGCTGCAGAATTGTCTTTCGCTGTTGGGTTACCTTGGGCCAATCTGAAAGTTGGTCAACTACTACCATCAAGTAGCAATATCTGCCAGCTTTTGGTATTTCAGCAAAATCAGTCTGAATATGCTGGAAAAGTACAATTGCCCTGAATCTACCCCCCCAGAGAGTCCGAATGTTTAGTATTTTGGGGGTTGTGCCAGCCATGGTTGCATTTGGCTATGGTATAGATCCCAGGTACAAACCAATCCTTCAGTACTGTCTGGGCTGGCACAGCAGCCCCAAAAATGCCCTAGGTGGGGATGTAGTGCTATGGGAATCAGGTACTGCTTACCTAAAATAGGAAGGTTTTCTGTACCTGCTCTCCATATTCCCCAGGAGTCTTTGGTTGCTTCACACCTTTTCCAAGAGTCAATTTCCTCAGTAGGGACGGTGAAGTATAGTTCTTCAGGAGTGGGTAACGCCAAGTTGGACTGTTGGAATGCTTGTAAGCCTGGTGGTTTGTACAGCTGTTGTGCTGTGGCTTTAGCGGCAACATCTGCTAGATATATACTTTTTTTTTTTTTCCCCTTCCTATCTCTTCTTATGTCCTTCTGCTGGTATGGGCTGCCTGATAAATGATAGCCAGTTTCTCTGGCAATTGTATAGCTCTTAACAGTTCAGTAATTTGCAGAGCATTTTATATTTTACTTCCGCTAGAAGTTATAAATGTATGCGACTTCCATAACTGCCCTGTGGTGTGGCATACTCCAAATGCATGCTGAGAATCACTGTAAATATTTACAGTCCTTTTTTGGTGAGCTGACAGGCTTTTGTCAATGCAATTAATTTGGCTGCTTGTGCACTCAGCTTTGGACTGAGTGGCGAAGTCTCTACTACTTCATTCGCAGTAGTTACTGAATAATATAAGGACCCATCTACACACAGTTCCAGATCGGGATCTGGAAATGGCACATCTGTTAAGTCTTCCCAAGTCTTTTCAGCTTTACGGGTTGTTGCTACTCAACCATTATGTGGAGCTCCTTCCACAGGTAAAGGGAGGAGAGTAGCAAGGCTCAGCATATTACATCGCTTAATGTTTTCTGCCGTTAAGAAAATCAGCTCATAGCAATATATTCGCTGTGGTGACATTGCCTGCGTAATGTGCTGTGGCCGCAGCATTTCAATTTCGTGTGATACTTGTACCACTAGAGGGAATTGAAGCACTACATTTTGACCCCGTTCAGCCAGGAGTGCTGCAGCCGCTATCGCAGGGACACAGATAACAGATCCTTGAGTTACTGGATCTGGCTGAGCGGAATAAAGTGCAATTGGACATAGTGGTCCCCAAGGCTTTGGTTAACACCCTTGAGAGTATTCCTTTCCTTTCATGTATAAACACGTTAAATGGCTTGCTGTAGTCCGGCAGTCCCAAAGCAGGTGCTTGTTTAAGAGCTCAAATGCCTTTACCCTGTTGGCTCTCCAGTGAATAGGTTCCTCAGCATATTGAGTAGTAGCTTGTACCAAAGGTTTAGCCATTTCCCGCAAAGCACCTTTCCAGGGTCGGCATAGTCCTGCGGCTCCTAGAAAATTTCTTAGTTGTTTCTTAGTAAAAGGTCGCGGGAGGTTCTGAATTGCCGTAGTGCTGTTGTCAGACAGTCATCACTCTCCTTGTTGGAGAATGTACCCGAGATGTTCTACTCTTCATTTTCAAAATCATAGCTCATGCGGAGAAGCCCGATGGCCCTTCTCAGGTAGGGCAAACAGTAAGGTACAGGTGTCAGCTATACAAGATTCCTTTAAGGTAGTGGCTATTAACAAATCATCAACATATTGTATCAAAACAGATTCATTTTTAAACACAACATCCTGCAACTCTTTTACCAAAATTCTAGAAAAAAGAGTGGTGGACGCAGGGAAGCCCTCGGGAAGCCTTGTCCATGTCAGCCGTATTTTTCCCTAAGCAAATTCAAAAAGGTACTGAGAATCCGGATGGAAAGGTATACTAAAAAAATGTGGCGCTTAAGTCACTTACAGAGTACCATTTAGGATTTGCTGGAATTCATGTAATAATCACAGAAGGCTCTGGTACCACTGGATGGGGAATTATGACCCACTCATTTATTGCCTGAAGATTTTGCACAAACCAGCAAATCCGTTTGCCATCTAGTCCCAGCTCAGGTTTTCTGATTGGTCTGATAGGAGTATTGCAAAGGCACTGACATGCTACTAGTATGCCCTTTTTAATATATGCCTCTATTAGTGGTGCAATGCCTGCTATGGCTTCGGTAGATAATGGATATTGTTGGATGGGTTACCACCTTTATTTTGAGTATGTACTGGTGTGGCTGATTTGAGCAAGCCCACATCTGTGGGGTCCCATCCCCACAAGGAAATTGGTATATCATGTAATTCCTTAAGTAAAGTTCCTGATTGGGATTTGCCAAAGCAGTGATCAATTTTGGTAAATTTGGTATAGGTGATTTGAGTTTAATTCCATCAAAATTGTAAAATGTAACTCTGCATTCAGCTTACAGAGAAGACCCTTCCCAGCAAGCTGACGAGAGTGTCCTGTACAACTATGAAAGAGTGGGAGGTGGTGAGCGGTCCCATTTGTACTTTCAGGTTGTCCGGAGCGGTCCCATTTGTACTTTCAGGTTGTGAAAGCACTGTGTGAAAGCTGTGGTACAGTGCACACAAATCCTTCTATTCCTACTATCCTTTTATAATCAATTATTTTTGCTTAATTAGGTTTTATAATTAAAGTAGAAAAGGTTGCTCCTGTATCTATCAGACTGGGGTAATGATGTCCATCAACTGAAAGGTTTAAGACAGTGTAGGGCTCGAGAAGACTTTGTTACAGTAATGCAGGATAGTTCACCTCCCAAGTCCAAGTATGTGGAGTCCTGTCACGGAGGCTCACATAATCAAATTAGGCAGATGATAGATTCAAAAATAAAGTTTATTTTAACCAAAATTGTTTAACAGAAAACTAGCTAGAAATGACGCATCAACCCTGCGACGACATCAGGAAACCACAGGTTCAGGATGGTGTATGAGTGATTAACACTGCACAGCCGGCTTTAGAAATGAGGATCCAAAACGTGCACAATCACTCACCTATGAGATGAGGGCTCTTAACCTCAAGGACTTTCCTTGGGTGGTGTCCTGACCCAAGGGGCGAGTCCCTGACTGCAGACCCTCTGCTCCGAGGGGGACCAGCTCTACTTGCCCTCCAGCAGGGCTCCATTCATACCCTAGTTGAATCTGATCTGTGGTCAATTCTAATTGGTTGAGGGCCTTGACTTTCTTACTCCTTGCTCGAGGTGTATATGTGACGGTAATTACAGGCCCAAGGTCTGTACCTGATGGTCAGCACTCGCCACATTAAGGGCACAAAATTAAGGGCGCGAAAAGTCAGGACGCAGGGGTCTTAATGTCCCCAGTCTTTGTCGGGGCGGGTGCCCCTGCCACAAGTCCCATGCACATCTTATCTTATTGACATAGTAACCTGGGATAGTTTGCCCCCCCACCTGAATGTACCCTTGCACGGGTGCCAAAGTGAAGGCCCTCTGTGGATCTTGGACTACGGACAACAGCACCTGCATTACATCACTGAGTTCACTAATGAGCAAAAGAAGACATTGTACATGTATGATATGTTAATCAGCGCAGGTTTTATTATCCGCTCCTGAGTTGTTTTCCCTTCAGCTCCACTCCCGAGCAGGGCTCCAGTGTGTTGGGTCCCCATTTGATTAGTGTTGGCGTCCTGCGGCTCCCACCATGGTAACGCTATGCTTTCAGTAAAGCCAGTTTTCACTTGCAGAGTGTTGTACCTTGTCCCTGAGGTATCCACACCTGCTTTTCACTCATAACAGATCCTCATAAGAAGAGGGGGAAAAATATTTTGTATTCAGAGGCTCCTGTTGTAGCTGCACGACAGGTCTCCTCTAACCGTCAACCCTAACACAAAACAATGTTTTCAAGAAAAACCTATCATTCACGATCTAAAAAACTAAAAGTGTCTGTAATGACATTTATATGATCTTTGTTTATGTTCAGCTACCCTCTTTCAGAAATGACTGTCACGAAGGTGAGAGCAGGACTTCAAAAAACGGCACACTTCCCATCATCAAGGAGAAGGAAGTAAAGCTATCTCTCTACTTTGGTCCTCTTCCTCCAAAACTAAAGGTCAAAAAAACCCAGGTCCTTTTTTTTGTTGTTTTACTCAGCTGAATGAAGGGCCTGATTCCACTCTCCAACCTGCTGATTTCAGAATAGGGGTTGATTTTAAGGGAAGGCTGCATCATTTTGCAGCCTTTATAGAAAAATAATCAACAATTCATTTTTTTTAAAAAATGACCTTATTTAAAATAGTTAGAAAAGCACATTTGTGCTCCTTTCGTGAGCGGGTAGCACAGAATTATCAATCAGTACTGGTTTTAGTAGTCATCTATTACCCACAGATTCTACATTTATTAAAGCAAGTACAACAAAAGGGTTTTTTTAGGGGGATGAAGCAAGGACAACATGACACACGCGAGATAAAAAGTAATGCGAGCAACCAATTTCTTCATCCAAAACTCAGCCGAAATCCAAGAATATAAGGAAAAAAATTCATTCTAGAGCTTGGCAAGAATTTTATATAAATTTGGAAAGTAATCAGGAGAAAAGAAATGGATTCTTTCATCCACTGAACAAGCTGTCCCCGTCACAGGAGAAAAAAAGAAAAAATCTGTTTCAAAGAGATACAAACTACATTTCCCCTTATGTTAGGTATAGAAAGCAAATACTTTTGGGTCTGGGCTCCAAAATCCCTACACTAATGAATATAGTCTTTTTTTACTTTAAAAGTATTAGTGAAGTCAAAGAATAATGGCTACTTGATTACACAGATATTTTTCAGGACTAAGCCCTTAATTAGCTTTGGTTAGTATGTTCTATTTTTGGAACAATATTCAATAATATTTGAGAATTAAAAAATATTCTCTGATCTTTTGTGGGTGAAAAAGGTATTCCGATCGAATTTTATTATTCTGTAACATTATAAATACAGAAATGACACTATTCCTATTTGTTGTCTGTGGGTTAATAAACACCCCCCCACTCCCTTCTCATTTCTCTTTACAAAAAAAACCAAACCAAAACCACAACCCCAAAAAAACCACCAAAGAGCAGTTGAGCCTTAATGCAGAAGTAGGAGTCATCACAGATAATTAGCATATTCTGACTCACCATTTGCAAGCCTCCAGTTCAGAAAAAAGACATTAAGTAAATAATGTGAAATATAAGGCAACATACTCTTTCTACTAATCTTTGATGGTAGTTTATAGCTGCAGGACATTTGTAAATTTTAAAGCCCATCAAAGCATTTGAGGGGACTCAGTCCTAAGTACTCATTAAGTGAAATTGAACATAACTTCTGATAAAGTACTCTGTAGCATGAGTGGGTGGGCAAGCTTGTGAGCAGTTACCGCTCTAATATATAGTTTTAATGCTGCCTTATGACTTCTAAAAACCTTAAAAAGAGCCCTTGGCACCTACAAAAAACACTTGGTCGATACTCTGGCAGAAAAAGTTACTCTGGCAGAAAAATCATTTATGTCCCTGAACGATGCACTAATTCTTCCTTCTCCAGTGGAAAAAGATAAGCTAAATACAGAAATGCACCACGCTCCTTTACAGGACAGCACTCCTGCACATTTTTCTCTGCAGCGATTTCTGTCCCTCTCCTGCAGCACAAGCCATGAACTAAGCTCAGGCAAATGCCATGGGGCTACCCTGACCGTGCAGTAATGCCATTCCCTAGAAAAAGTCTATGCACTTCATTAAATATATCCTCCTTCCTAAGACACCTTTCTTTGGTTACAATATCAAGACAGAACTAGCTTGTTGGACATAAAAATGAAAAAATACACGGGCCAAGAAACAAATAGAGGAAGACTGCATGTGGCAGATGGTATCTGTTCAAATCCACATCTTAGACACAAGTTTCTGAGATAACCAGTATAATTTTAAAAGCAGCCAAGAAGGCAACTGGAACTTTTGTAATTAAGCTGCCTCTAGAAATATCTGTATCAATTTTAAGGTTTTTTTGACCTATGAAACACACACTCACACACACACCCCCCAAAAAAAAGTGCAACTTCGAGCTACTACACCTGAGGGTGGATTATACCAATCCATACGGCAGGTTGTATGAGAAACAATCATGAGACTCGAAGGAACTTTAAGGATTAAAACAAATAATTATTTTTAAATTTACTGAAAGAGAACAAAACATTAGTCAGAAGCCTCCATCATCTGCATGGTGCAGGACTGGCAATGAATGCTGGGTTAATTTTTTTCTCGGGTGCCAGCAGTACATGCTAGCAGCATAAAGACAGCAATTGTAAAAGGCAGCTGGATCATGATAAAACAGGATACCCATTGCCGGTCCCTGGATGCTCACTCTCACTGTGCGGGCGTCCCCAGTGCCGGGAGGAAGACCTGGGCTGAAGCCAGCTCGCTCATCACAGTTCATGGTGCTGCTTGCTCAGTTGCTTTATGCTGTGCAACCCCTTCCCCCATGCTGGTCTGGCTGGCTTTGGAAGATAATCCTCTCCATTGATTATGTCAAGGAAGGCCATTTGCATGTCTCTTGTTGACCCAGCCAATCGAGCTGTTTACCCCCCCCCCCCAAAAAAAAAGGCCATCCTAGTCCTGTTTGTGCTGAGAGAAGCTCAGCTCTTCACCACAGCCCTGGTCACCCCCTGTTCTCTTCCCTGCACTTCAGGAGCACATCGCTGTGCCCAGCTCTTCTGAGCTTCCTTCCTCTGCCGGGGGTGTTGGTCGGTTACAGCTGATGTGACCGGACCCTTACCCATTCTGCAGTTATTTCCACAGAGAAAACAATTGTTTTTAAAATTACATGTACTTTAGCTAATGCACTGGTAAGCTCATCTGGAAAGAAAAGAGCAGAGAAGGCACAGGTTGTTATATACACATTGCACCTCTCTGGAAGAGCAGAGAACAAAATAAAAATTCAGTTGGCACGTATACATTAGACTGAGTACTTCTAGCAATGACATCAGAGTGCATTTGCTGTGAAGGATTATTTTTTTTTTTTATGCCTATCCTGTCCTGATGCTGATTCTCTCCTGATCAGATACTGGAGACCACAAACCTTTGGTCTGACCTGGTGCCGCTGTTTTTACCTTCTTAATGTCATAGGAACATCACCGGGACCACTAGCTACCTGAATCACAGAAATGTTTTAATCCAAATATGTTTTGAAAGAACTACGTTCCTTAGACGAAGATTACCTTAAGTAGTGGAGGTGAACAAACCAAGACTGAGATGATTAAAACATGGCTAAGGTTTACCTTAACTCCTTTCAGGCAAAGATCTCAAAGTAAATACCGATCTAAGACCTTGGTATTCCTCTGGGAAGTACGCTTGCTTCTGATTTATTCGAATAGTTTTAAAAATGCATGAATAGGCGGAATAAATTATTGCACTCAATCGGACTCAATACTGTTATCACATTTGCCTCAGTGAATTAGTGTTACATAAATTGAGTGAGGCACTCTTGCTACCACAGGGAGGTTAAACCTCGTTGTTATGAAGTGAATGTGTAAACTTGTACACATATGTGTGTGTATTTATGTATCTAGGTCGAAGTAAATATATGCTAAAAAGCTGTATTCCTAGACATAGAGTAAGTCATGGATGAACTCACAAAAGCAGGAATCCTCACAACTAGAAAAGGACCCTCCCTTTCTGCTCATCTGCTGACCATCCTCCTCCTACAGCACAGTGTGCAGCTTCCCTCCAGCTTCCAAACGCACACACCAGACATGGGAGTCAGGTGGTGTACGATGGGTGGAAACTGCAGCCAGTCTTCACAAGTTACACCATGTCACAGGTCTTTCCTGCCTCCCCCACACCTCTGGTATGGTACAGTTTTAGGGAGGGGAGCAGGGTATCCCATCACTCCTGCTGCTTCTCACGCCTCTGCCCGCAGGCTGCCCAATTCTGAGCACTCATTCTGAAATGAAACTTTCATTTTGAAACATTCCGATAGATTCTGAAGAGGTGGAGCACTCTCTGGAAGCTCATGATCTTAATCAAGCCCAAAACCCAATGAAAAATGGTTTATCTGAAATAATAGAGCCAGGCCAATAATTTCAAGTTCCTTCCAACTTAATGAGCTGTTCATGAAAATAAATTGTTCAGCACTTTGTCATTCACTGAGGGAAAAATAGAAGAGGAGCAAATGTTCAATCTGCATCAAAACTAACATTTTATCTGCTATGATATACATTTAATTAACAATGAAGTGCATACGCAAAGTAGACAGACTGGTACACGTAAATGTAGGGTCTGCTTTACAGATAGTAGTTACTAGAAAGGGATACAAGTGGGCAGGAGACTTCCAGTAGAAGTGGCATTGCTGATAATGCCTCAACAGTTTTCATGGTCTCTACAGTTGGCTGTAGGTTTTTCCACAAGTTTATGGATGCAGAATTCCCCAGCCAGCAACAAAAATACGTAAAATACAACCTGATCAGCTGGGGGTTTGCCTTTGCATTTTGGTTTGCTGGATACGCATTCTCCCCAAAGAAGACTTACGTAAAAAGCAATGTAAGCATTACTTGGTAGCTTTCTGATGAAAACCAATTTAGCTGTAATCTGGCAGTTATAAATTTAACAATGGTGGCAAAGTATCTATAATTAGGAACTGGACAGGCAGGGAGACAGTACAGAACTAGCCAGCAAGCTTTTGCTGATGTTTTCTGACTATGGTGGATGATGAAAGAAAAATTATGTTGAAAATTGAAAGAAAATTATATTAATAACTGTGGGAATGGGAGTCTCACTAACGGACATTCCTGAGTTTGATTTTAATGAGCAAACACTGCACCACCCGGCATAACAAGACACTTAAGCAGAAAACAACGGAGAAAGGAATGTGCAGCTGGAAGGAGAAAAACAAGATAAAGACCATGAAGGCATTTCGCATGATCAGAAAGAACGGGCCAATCTGCTAGAGGATAGATGCGCGTGAACACAAGGCTGTAACCTATCTGCAAGCTGCAGGTAGCGCGTGTCCATAGCAGTTAACTATATAAGCCCTGTTATAAGTGTAAATAAAGGAGAATGACCATACTCATATTGAGATCTGTCATTACTCCGGAATCGCAACTCCCGCTCCGTCGTCGACACTGAACAAAGGGAAACTCCGACAAATAACGATGGCCCAATTACTTTTACAGTGTGTGTTCTGCATAGTCCTTTGTCGTTTAACCACAGTCAGCAAATGAGCA
>NW_008794176.1:371125-373097 GCF_000699145.1 Aptenodytes forsteri | reverse complement strand
TGTAAGCACTGCTCAGCAACAACTAAAACATCGGTGTGTTATCAACATTATTCTCACCCTAAATCCAAAACACAGCACTGTACCAGCTACTAGGAAGGAAATTAACTCTATCCCTGCCGAAAGCAGGACTTCCTTCTAATTAGCTTGCTAATCACTAGTCATTTCAGCTACCAACAAGCCTAACAGCTCCTTCACCTGAGTTTTATTGTACTGAGAACATACAGTTTTGCCTGATATTCTGCCAGGACTCACACAGCCAACCAATGAGGGATCATGTGTCACCTCTTGAACACTGGAATAAAATTTGAAGGAAAAAAGAAATATATTTTCATTAGTGCAAACGGACAGCCACTACGCAAGCCTCCCACATAGAAGGGGCCAGGACTGAAAGCTGTTGATGGCCCTCACCTTCCCTTGGTGGCCCCTTCACAGTCCACACCAAGACCAGGACTCTCTGTTTCTTCTGCTACCTAACCTAGAACCTCACTTGTACTCAAGGCCAGTCCCAAAGGAGAAAGTTTCAAGTGAGGGATCTCATACAGAAGGTGCCAGGACTGAGGTCTGTTGGTGGCCATCACCTTTCCTTCACAGCCCCACTAACACCATTGCTCTGTGCTTATTCTGACACCTAACGATCTCCTTCATCTTCTGTCTTTCTAGCCAGAGACCAGTGGGTCACCTGAAAGAACAGGTTTGGTTTTCTGTCTGAAATATGTTTCAGGAATTGCTCTGAGGATTTTTTCTTCCACCTTCCTCATCTCCACTGCCAGCTCTTCACAGTGACAATCAAGCAAAGTGAATTCAACCTGCAAGGACTAGGAGCAGAGATGAGGCTTATTCCAGAGCAGGAGGGAGATTCACACTAGAGCTGATGAGGTTGCCTGGTCCAGGAGGACTGTTGCAGTGCAAGGCGCTGGCCGAAGCCGAGGACATGGGCCAGCTGGCATGAGCAAGGCTGGGAAGCGGGGTGCCAGTGCTGGTGCTGGTGCCAGGGTAGCGCTGCTTGGCCAGACCCTGCCTCCTCCCAGCGCTACTCTTTCCTCTGTCACTCTGCGGGCATAGCTCTGTGGTCATAGGCAATGCAAGCCCCAAGCCTCAGCCACCGTCCGAGGCCACCATCCTCCAGCCATGAGCAAGATCTCAAACTCCTTTTTGGCTACAGGAGAAGGGTTGTTAATAGAAATGGATGCACGTGGCACAATCTATTCCAGAATAGCCACAGTTGCTAAAAGCTTTCCGTGTCCTGGATTGATGGTTTTCAGGACCAGCTCCTGGGTCCACTTGCACCGAGGCTACTGATAGCTGTATTTCAGGTAAGTAATTCAGGTTTAATCCTTTGTCGCCCGACCATCCCCACAGGCCCAGCAGCATAGAAAGTCACACTGGGCTGCATTTGAGCAACCTCCTCCACTGGACTTGTAGCAAATGTTGTGTCTGCATCCCTGTTCTTGTGTTCTCCCTATAGGGTCCTGGTCAATAAAACAAGCTGTTTTCCCTGGAAATGACCATCGTGGCTAAAGATGGACTCCTCTTGGTGGACACCAGCCAAGCTGTGGGAGTGTCTCTGGCACACATGCTGTTCCAGCTTTCAATCCCCAAGATGCTGGAATTAAGGCAGGTCCAACAGGAAGAAAATTGGCCATTTTTACTGAAAGAGGGGAAGAACCACCAACGCTGAAGGGCCGTTCGTATCCTGCCGAGAGCCACATGGAAATGAAATGTGCGGTGAACTTAGGCAGGACTACTCATGTCCATGGAGCAGCACACTTGGGTATTAAGGCTTTATCCCACTTGGGTGTTAAGGCTTTATCCCATTTGGGTGTTAAGGCTTTACCCTTGCCATCCACAGCTGGATGAGTGCCAGGAAGCAAGGAGGGAGATCCTTTGAGGCACCAGGGGAGGGGAGTGAGGGGAGACTCCCCAGCAACAAGACTTTTCACCCCCTTTATAAAAAAAAAAAAAAAAAGTAAAT
>NW_008794176.1:349559-350771 GCF_000699145.1 Aptenodytes forsteri | reverse complement strand
CTACTCCATGGCAGGTGCTACTCCCTTGAGCCGCACACTTGGGTATTAAGGCTTTATCAGAGTTGGGTGTTAAGGCTTTATCCCACTCGGGTGTTAAGGCTTTATCCTTGGCATCCACGGCTGGATGTGCGCCAGAAAGCAAGGAGGGAGATCCTTCGAGGCGCCAGGGGAGGGGAGTGAGGGGAGACTCCCCAGCAACAAGATTTTTCACTCTCTTTATTAAAAAAGAAAAAAACAAAAAAACAAACAGTAAATTTCCTTCCAAAGACCCAAGCACAGCACATCTTCCAAAAGTTGATGGCATCGCTGGTCTTTGCCTCTCCGTTGCAACAGTCGAGATACCATAAAAACCTGTTCCTCTGCACGCTTCAGTACAGCCAAAAGCATTAGCAAATCTGCCAGTCCTTTTTGGTAGCCTGATGTATTGCAGCACTGGGGATTGGATTTTTTTTTTTCCCCCTCCCCAAAAGTAAAACTGTATGGGGGATCTCTTATCTCACTGATTTTTCTATCATAAATGAAAGTTTAAAAAAAAGTTAAAATTGTATAATTTACAAACTGACTTGCATTGATTAAACTGTAACTGCCAAATAGCTGTAGCACACAATTTATTAGGTGCACTTAAGCAATTCAGTATTTGTTCTAAATATTTTAAAAGAGACAACTGAATGTTACAGGTTTTTTCCCAATATTTTGAGAGAGTGCTCTGAAGTACTTTATTTCTGCCTCGCTTTCAATGGCGCATTTCCCTGGCAGTGCAGTAGCATCTCGCAGCAGTGCAGCTGGCCAGATGTCCCTCCTAATGATGTAACCCACAAAAAAAGCCCTAGTCAAATCATAACTGTGTATTTTGGAGATGGATAATTTAATGGTATCAATTCACAGCTATGCAAGTTAAATCAATGCAAAAGGAAAATCAAATACTTTTATACTAGATGTACTTACGCACACCTTTTTAGCATAAAGTGAATTACTGAGATTTGTTCTTTTTCTTTCATTTTCCTCTTTAAAGTTTTACACTTCACTTTCAGCTTTATTGACCAAGCAAGCAAGATGTGCAGCAGCAGCGTCAAGGGCTGTAGCTGTTGTGGTGGATCTGTAAGTGTGGATTCTGATGACGGTACAACCTTGTCCTGCAGCCTCGCAGGGTTATCTCCCTGCAGCAGTGCTGTGAGGAAGTGTTGTGGTTTAACCCGGCAGGCAGCTAAACAG
>NW_008794176.1:346481-346919 GCF_000699145.1 Aptenodytes forsteri | reverse complement strand
CTGGGCAGGAGAAATACCTGGAAAATCAAAGAGGGCTGAACCCGTAAGAATAGACCTTATACCAGGATCAACACTGGTAAGATTGAAACAGTATCCCTTAAAATTAGAAGCTAAACTTGGATTGGTACCTATTATACAAAAGTTTTTGAAATATGGGTTATTGCAAGAGAATTAAAATCTAAGTATAATGCTCTGATTTTACCTGTTAAGAAAGCTGGTGGAAAATCTTACAGATCAGTCCAGGATTTGAGAGCAGTAAATCAAATTGTCCAAGATATACATCTGGTAGTGGCAAATCCATATATGGTGAGGAAGACTATCGACGACCACCAGAGGACCCGGAAAGACCACCAATGGACATAAGAGCGCATGCGTAAAGACTTTTACATATGTTAATGAAATAACATTAATATGTTAATCATGTCTCGGAAATCTAAT
>NW_008794176.1:343668-345120 GCF_000699145.1 Aptenodytes forsteri | reverse complement strand
TATAAAAAAAATATAATAGAGATATATAGGCTTTTAAACTACAAAAGTAACTCATGTATCTATAAATCAAAAAATAAAGGACTTGAAAATGCAAAAAAGATTATATAGGAAGGAATTTAAAATAGAAAAAAGTCTGAATAGATAGAGCTAGCTACACTTACTATGTGTTACATAGTAAGTCTTAAGTAGGTATTATATGTAATCTAAATAGAGATTGTATGTAAGTGTAAATATATTTAAGTCTAAATAGATATAATTGTAAGTAGATATCTAAGTCTAAAAAGATACTAAAAATAGGTAAGTCTAAACAGATAGCTAGTCTAAAGAAATGGCCTATATAATAAGTGTAAATAGGTATATAAGTGTAAATAGATATATTCTATAGAAGTGTAAATAGACATAGTCTAAATAGGTATAATATGTAACTAAATAGATGAAAGTGTATCTATAATGTATAAGTCTAAACAGATATTATATGTAGGTGTAAATAGATAATATAAATAAAACAGATTCCTTAAATATACATGTGTGTAAATAGATGCATAAGTGTAAATGTCTATGCTATATAAGGTTTTCAAAATGCAAAGAGACCCTATTTTTAGAAAGGACTGAAAAACTTAACCCCCCCTGTAAAGTCTATTGAAGATGTAAAAGCGCTTTCAAAAGCTGCCCCTTCCCCCTTCTCTTTTTCCCCCTTTTCCCATCACGATTTGGCGTCGATTCCCCCAAACAGGGACTTTCCCCTGTGGGCTGTGCACGCAGAGCAGGAGCTGCCACAGTACAAAAATATCCCAAAAAACGCAATGGGGAAAAAAAAACCCCAATTTTGGGGGAGAAAAACCAATTTGGGGCTCCCAGGAAGGCCAAATCTGCCTGGATTTGTGTAGCTGGAAAGCAAAAAAGGGGGAAAAAAAACCCTCTCATTTTCATGTACAAAACCAACAGCTAAAACCACCAATTTTTATGTTTTGGAAAAGTGCTGAAAAAAAACCCAGAATTCAGTATTTTGGAAAAGCAAAAAAACCCCAGTTTTTATATTATGGAAAAGCAAAAAAACCCAACCAAACAGCAAAGAGAAGTCAGTACTGCAGCTCGGAAGCTGCGCACGCACGGTGGCACCCCTGTGCCCCCCTCTTTTGCCCGCCGGTAACGGCGATGCGATGCTGCGGAGCCTGCAGGGCGGTGCAGCCACGCTCGTTGCTGCCTCCCGGTAAGGAAACGCTGCTGCCGCCCCCGGGCACGCGCCGCCCGGCGGGTGCTCGCTGCTGCTGCCGCCTGGTGGCCGCAGCGCGGTGCTGCAGCGCCGGCATCGCACAGGTGCGCCCTGCTGCCTTGGCTGGTACCGCGGCATGGCGGTGTGCCAGGCACGATTCCCGGTGGTGGGTGAGGGCCGGGACCACTGGTGAGGCGAGCGAGCCCCTTTGGCGGGTGATGGGGGTGTCTCTTGCCCGC